>NC_043700.1:152931796-153091278 GCF_006229205.1 Suricata suricatta | reverse complement strand
GGGGGGGGGGGGGGGGGGGGGGGGGGGGGGGGGGGGGGGGGGGGGGGTCTTTTTCATGTTCATTTATTTTTGAGAGAGATAGAGAGAAAGAGAGAAACAGAGCATGGGGAGGGGGGAGAGGCAGAGAGAGAGGGAGACACAGAATCCGAAGCAGGCTCCAGGCTCTGAGCTGTGAGCACAGAGCCTGATGCGGGTCTCGAACTCACAAATGTGAGATCATGACCTGAGCTGAAGTCAAACACTTAACCAGCTGGGCCACCCAGGTGCCCCTAGTTCAGTTTGTTTAATGTTTATTTTTTAGGGGCACGTGGGTGGCTCAGTCTGCTAAGCATCTGACTTCAGCTCCCGTCATGCTCTCATGAGTTTGTGGGATCGAGGCCACATCAGACTCAGCGCTAACAGTGGAGGCTGCTTGCTCTTCTCTCTCTCTTGCCCATCCCCTACTCATGCTTTTCTCTCTCTCTCTCTCAGAAATATACCTTAAAAATAAATGTTTCTTTTGTATTTTGGAGAAAGAGAGAGAGACGAGGAGCAAGGTGGGGCAGACAGAGGATTCAAAGTAAGCTCCACACTGACAGCAGAGAGCCCCATGTGGGGCTGAAACTCACAAACCGTGAGATCATGACCTGAGCAGAAGTCCTGCACTCAACCAACTGGGGCACCCTGGTGCCCCAGAATATGGTTTAAAGTACAAATCCATTTCTCTCATTTGAATCTTTGTATACAACACCATTTACTAAATAATTCTTGCCTTCCCTTTGTGACACTCACATCATTCTATATTTCATTATTATGTACCTTTAGCTTCTCTGAACTGCACCTTTATGCCGCTAGAAGCACACTGGTGTAACCTGGAGGGTTCGCTCCATTTCTCCTGAACCCCACCTCCTTCCCTCTCATCCCTTCCCACCTCCCTTTCCCCTCTTTTCTGGGGAGATAAGAAAAGACGTAGCCTCCCTCGAGGACCTTGTGTTCCAAGCAGGAAAAAAATATTTATGCCCCAGAGATAAGTGAACTGTGCAGTCAGTGCTCAATTGAAATAATAAGTTCAAATGCAACGTGAAGGTATCATCTACCAGCTTCTCTATAGATTACTCACTACTCTATAAAATGCCTCCAACCATCCTAATTCCCATGAATCTCTACTGTTGCATGATCTTGCTCTTGTTTTTCGGATTGGCGCAATTTAAATTGTATAAAGGAAGATTCATTGGGATGACTTCACCAACTTACTTAGAAATAAAAAACTAGTTATTTGAACCATTGCTTTTGTTTCATTCTAGAGGGAAAAAATAAGCTGGAACAGGAATACTGTCAGATAAACAGTTTACAGAAATTTGAAGCCACAGAGGGGCTGGAATTTAGGGACTATTTCTCTGTTGGCACTGCTTCAGAAGCACAAGAATGTTCTGGACTATCAGATGGCTTCTGAACTTCTAGTTGGCATTTGCAGAGATCTAAAAGGTTGAGTTAAGAAGACAAAGATCAGGGGCGCCTGGGGGGCTCAGTCAGTTAAGCATCTGGCTTTGGCTCAGGTCATGATCTTGTGGTTCGTGACAGCTCAGAACCTGCTTCAGATCTTCCCTCTCATGCTCTCTCTGCCCCTCCCCCACTCGCACTCTCTCTCAAAAATAAACATTAAAAAAAATAGATAAGACTGTCGTTATCCTTACACAAATCAGGAGGCAAGATGAACAAATAATAATAATTACAAGGTTTTTCTCCAATCAAATTTTTCTGATTTTAAAAACTCTAAAATGAAGATGTTTTCCAGTGACCCAAGGTTAATTCTGGGCTCCCAGAATTTTTAACAGGAGTACTTGGCTCTTCATCAGCCATGATATAAAACCAGTCTCTCTCTAACCCAGCTCGTCCATGTCACCCCAGTCTGGGAGGGGCCTGCCTGGACCTGGAGGACCCCATGCATGGGGTCCGGCGATCCCTCAAAGTGCTAACTCTCTAAGCTTAGCTGGGTGTCCTGACTGGTTTGTCTTGAACGTTGGGCTGCCTGAGAATCCCCTGCTGAGTCAGGCTGTCCCAGAGGGGGACCCGGGCAGGCAGTTTCCAACAGGTTCCCGGGGACACTTCCCCACAGGCTCCCAGCAAGTCCTGGGAGGCCCCACTAGACTAGAGCTCTGCAAGGCAGAGGACATCTTTGACTCATTTCTGTGTCCAGGCCCTGGGACAATACCAGGCATGTAGGAAGTACTTTATAAGTATTTACCAATTGATGATAACTGGTTCCAAATTCTAGTTGGAATTAAAATCTTTAAGTTTTGTTTTGACAGAAAATAGACCATCATAACAGCCTCCAAATGCTGTCAAACAAATAAAAATACCTTTGGCTTGATTTTAAAGAAAACACAACAAGATATTTAAATTTTTCGATTCAGAGGTGCCTGGGTGGCTTGGCCAGTTCAACGTCCAGCTCTTGATTTCAGCTCAGGTCATGATCTCACAGTCATGAAATCGAGCCCCGTGATGGGCTCCTTGCTCAGCACGGATGTGTACTTGAAATTCTCTCTCTCTGTCTGCCTCTCTCCCCACCCCCTCGAATAAACAAATGAAATCCTCAAAAATTTTTTAAATTTCAATTTCAATAGTTATCACTGCTACAAGTTCAGCTAGTGTCAGGAATCACTAAAGACAGGATCTTTCCATGCTGGCTAACTCGAATAACACATAGCTCTGTTTCACAAAAGCCAGAAGAAGTAGGGAGAAAATTTCAGGCAATAAATTGTCCAACTTTGTGGTAGAGAACACTTGAAAATAAAATCCACCTTGAGGTTGTAACCATATTTCAGTTCTTGCTTGTCTTGTTCTTTTCTCTTTTTCTCCCTGGCTCTTTCTCTTCTTTGACTTGCTATTCTCTCTGCCAGTCTCTCTGTCATCTTCTCTTTGCTTTTTTTAAGTTTATTTATTTTGTGAGAGAGAGAGTGCATGCAGGGGAGGCAAAGGAAGAGGGAGAGAGAGAAGCCCAAGCAGGCTCCACACTGTCAGCTCAGAGCCCGATGTGGGGCTCGATCTCAGGGTTCATGGGAGCCACTAATGAATGCATTGTTCTCAGAGTGGGCGGTTGAAAGACTCAGGCCAGCGCTGTTGAGAGAGCAGAGAGAATGATCTAGGGAGACTTCCCAAAGGATCCACAACTTGACTATGGATAGAACTCGGCTCTGCAGAGAATAGCTGGACCTACACCCCAGGATAGCAATTTATAAGCACTTACATGACCTTAGGAAGTTTGCTGTTTAAATAGGAGTTCTTTTCTAGATTTAATCCAATTCAACGAAGATTTGTGGTCATGACAGTGATGGTTAAGGACACAGAGTCTGCAGGCAGATTATCTTGTTTCCAAACCCAGTTCCAAAACATACTGCCTGTGTGACTTTGGGCAACTTACTTTTCTATGCCTCAGTTTCCTCATCTGGTAAAGGGGGATGACAACAGAGATGATGGGAAAATTAAACAAGGGTATGATGAGAGGGTATCACTCAGTGGTAGAGCATCCGACTGCAAGCGTGTGATGACCTAGAAATATTAGTCATTATTTTTTGGCCATCATTCCTTTTCTTTTCTTTTTTAAATTATTTTTTTTAATATTTACTTATTTTTTAGAGAGAGAGACACACCATGAGTCGGGGAGGGGCAGAGAAAGAAGGAGACACAGAATCCCAAGCAGGCTCCAGGTTGTGAGCTGTCAGCAAAGAGCCAAACTTGGGGCTCAAACTCATGGGCTATGAGATCATGACCTGAGCTGAAGTCAAACGCTTAACCGAGTGAGCCACCCAGGCACCCCTGCTTTTCTTTTAAAAGTAAATGAAAACAAGAGCTTATAATTTAGCTGGGGGTAGTGAGCTGGATAATAACAACTCATACTGATTTTC
The DNA here is from genome assembly GCF_006229205.1 of Suricata suricatta. Lineage (NCBI taxonomy): Eukaryota > Metazoa > Chordata > Mammalia > Carnivora > Herpestidae > Suricata > Suricata suricatta. Next base: position 153,087,394 of record NC_043700.1, on the reverse strand, counting down.
CCTTCTCTGGTTATTTCTGGTCATGTTTTTAAGAAGGACATGGCTTATATTTATACATGTAATGGAAGAAATACTTACCGATGCATTCTGGGAAGTGCTTCAGCTAATTGTGTCAATTAATCCTTACAAACCCTATGAAATATCATTAGCCCCATTTTACAGATGAGGAAACTAAGCCTGAGAGGCATCATTAAGTTGCCCAAGGGCTCACAGCTGGTAAGTGGCAGGGTAGGGGGTTTGAGCTCTGGTCTCCCCCAACCCACAGGCTTTTGTGCTCCACCCTGAAGCAGCCAGAGAGCTTGAGAAACAGCATTCCCCCAGAGTTTTCACCCACGGTGAAATAAACCTCTTTCTCGCTAGCACCCCTCCAAACCCCACCCAGCTGACTCACCAAGAAACTGGAAAGGCAGTGTCACTAGGGAAGTCACAAAAACATGGGAAATCTTGACTGGCAACCACCACCTTGTCCTTCAAGCCTCCAGGCTAAGTGATCAAGCTCTGGGGAGATTAGGTAATCTTTGGCAAGTGTAGGATACCTGGTTGCCAGGATTCACAGGACTTGTTGGATTCTGGTGTTTATTGTGCATTTAGTGAACTCCCAAAGACACCCTCCTGGAGCTCCTAGTTTTTAGCCAGAGGTAAGAATAAATTTGGGGCCAAGTCACCCATTTACCAAATGAGACAGCCAAAATTTGTCTACCTAGTGGACAATACTCCCAATATTTTCTCTCCACTAGGTCTTCGGCAATGGGCAAGAGTTTTAAGTCTCGTCCATATGGCTACGAAGGTCCCATTTCCCAGAAGCATTCCAGAGAGCTCTAGGGAAGAGCGAGTCCTCCGTGACCTCCTCTGGATCACTTGTGGCCAAATTTGGATAACATCCAAGATCGTATAACTAATTCCCTCTTCTTCTTTGGATGCCATCAACCAAGGGGCGTTTAGGAATGTGTAAATAATTCCCAGGAGAAATTGGCCAGGATTACCTAATCATGACTAATGAAGCCGTCATCTACTGATCCTTCCCGCTGTTCAATAATGCTTTCTGAGGAGTGCTTTATGAAGATGGATCGTATTGTAACCCTGCACCCAAGAAACTGGCATGATGACAAAGAAAACAGAGGCTGGCTTATTTTGTATGCCACTCTATTTTTCATTATACCTCACAATAACATGTTATTAAACGAAAATGAATTTGCCATTAAGGACTAGATACTATTTAATAACTGTTCAGAGATGTTTCATGATTCAATTTTTTTTCCTTTCCATTTGGTAACTATTGCAGCAGTCCTGTGAGTAAATGTCATTCTGGATTAGGTGAGGCTGGATTTTCTAGAACAATCTTAAATGTTTCACGGAACTTGGTCATTAAAACTTGTGGTTCAAAACTTTGTTTGCAAGATTCTGACGTTGAATTGGCTGTTTGAAAAACAGAAAGAATGAGGGAGACTGTCTCCACAAGTACTCCCAGAAAATGACAGGAAATAGGACAGCATTTATGTGCACATACAGTGGCTCTCCCTGGAGGGGCTAAGGGGCTTTCTGGAAAGCAGTCTCCCCAGTTGCCCTCTCCAAATGGTATGTATGGGTCAAGATAGTCAATGTTACTTTGCAATAACAAATAAACCAAGATTCCAGTGATTTAAATGACAAAGTCTATTTCTTGCCTGTAGTATGTGTATATATACCATACGTACCATATGCAGCATTGTATCTGCCATGAGTTGTCTTGGAAGGTAGACAATGATGCCCCTACTCTCTGGAAAAGTGGGAGAGGAAAAAAGAGCTCTGAAGGATATCAAAACAGCAATTAAAAGCTTGACCTTGAGCTGGTCACATGGCCCCAGCCAACCCCAAAGAGTGGGAGGGAGCCAAGAACTACAATCTTGCTAAGTGCCCAAAAAGCAGAAACCTTCTATCTGTCGATCAACCCTAATGAGTACTAACGAAAGATCAAAATGAGGATTTTGTTCAATCAGTTCAAGGGCCTAAATAGAACAGAAAGACTGACCCTCACGCAAGTAAAAGAGAATTCCTCTTGCCTGATGGTCTTTGAACTAGGACATTGGCTTTTTTTCTATCTTCAGACTCCAACCCAAATACTGGCTCTTCCTGAGCTTGAGCCGCTCCTACTCAAGATGAAAATGTGCTTATTCCTGGACCCAGGAACTCCACTTCTAAGCAGACAAGCCCCTCATGCCCTGCACTGTGCCTGTGGATTGAATGAACTGGGGCAATTAGAAATGTGATGGTTATAATGGCCCAGACCCATCAACTACTAACAGCGTGACTGGTTTTTCCATCTGTAAAATGAACAATCATAGTTCCCAGCATTGTCATGAAGGTTAAATAGGATACTTTATGCACAGCACGGGGCCCGGGACATAGTAAGCACTCAGTAATGGTGGCTCTTGCTTGTTTTTACATCCCAAGACCGGTTGGTGTCCTCTTCCTGCAGGAATTGACTCTGTTTAATTAGTTCTGATAGATAGTAGGAAAGAAGGTTGGGTCATTTAAACCATGGCATCCAGATCAATGACTGCCCCCCTGCACTTCTTTGGTGTTAGCCAACAGCCTTTATGTATCTCAAAAAATTGTGATACCCCCCCCTTCAAACCTGACAATGATTATGTATTTTTAAATCCTTGATTTAAGCATGAAGAAAACATCTGAAACTAAAAAGGTTCTCTAAATTTGGGCCTCAAGATGTACATATACAGTAGTCTCCTTTTATTTGCACGAGATTCCTTCCAGGACCCCTAGTAGATGCCTGAAATCACACATGTACCCAACCCCATATGTAGGGGTTTTGCCTGTGTACACATATCTATGATAAAGGTTAGTTTCTAAACTTGTCACAGTAAGAGATTAACAATAATAACTAATATTAAATTAAAACAATTATAATGATGTACTGTAATAAAAGTTCTATGAATGAGGTCTATCTCTCCCTCTCTCTCAAAATATCTTACTGTAAGGTCCTCGTCTTTCTTCTGGTCATGATGTGAGAAGATACAGTGCCTGTGTGATGAGATGAATGACAGAGGTCGGCATAGTGACATGACTTTAGGCTACTACTTACCTTCTGATGGGAAGTCAGAGGGAAGATCACCTGCTTTGGACCACGGATCATCTGAGGATCATCTGAGACCACAGACAGTGAAGAGGATGGGGGGAGGGGGCTACTGTGTGTCTTAAAGTAGTAGGACATTAGTATGAGGCAGAGCTTTATTGAGTCTAGAGACAATAGTAGGTGGACATCTGGGTTCAAGACTCCTGGCTTTCTCTCCTGGGCCTTCTGGGGGTCTGAGGCACAGTGAGATGAAAGACGCTGAGTTGGTTAGATGGCCTTGCCAGTTAGAGAAAACTACCACCTTTTTGTCCTTGGGAACTTGAAGTAGTTGTACTTCCTTCTTGAGCTTCTGACAATGCAGCCCCGCCCAGGGAGGTGCGCACCAACCTGAGACTTCCCTGGGCCATTTCCTCTTGAGGGACTGCGCCTCCATGAACATGGGTCACTTGCTCAGCTCCAGTATATACTACAGTATGAAAACATGACTAGAAATCATTATCTCGTTCTCAAAACTTAATTTCTGAACGCGTTCGCCAAAAAGATTAAAACCCTAGGGAGACCACACACAAGCAGAATTTAGAGAGCGGCACATCTGATCACCTCCATAGGAAAGATGTTATAAGCCTGAATGGCCAGAGCTGTGATTCTGATTGTGGTCCCAAGGCCCAGAGAGGCCCGCCTGGAGAGAGACTGCAGTCCTCTCTGTGTCTGAGACATTAATTTCACCATCTCCAGGGACACCATCCTCACCAGTAGGAAGGACTCGCTAGAGAAGAAGGACAAACCCAGCAGCAAGGTCATAGACCCACACATTAGCTGGTTCCCTCTTCTAGAAGCTAGGGCAAAATTGGCTTCTCACTGGCTCTGAAAGTTGTTTTGTCTAGAATCGGATGCCTATAAAGGTAGGCATCCTTGTCCTCAACATGCAGCCACACAAATCAGCATGACTGTGGATACTGTAAACATGAGAAAAATGTAGGGCCCAAAATGACAGATTACAAAGATCTTCACATGTATGATATGCATAAAAATCAGCAGGAAGAAACAGCTTTTCTTGGCCACAACTCATTCATTCATTCATTCATTCATTCATTCAGTATTTATCAAACTCCTACAACACGTCACACACTGTAGGCTAAGCATTCTATTTTGAACAAGCAAAACAGGCAAGGGGTATCTTCTTGAAGCTGGCTTTCTACTGGGAGACAGATTTTTGTCAAATAGTTACACAAACACAAAACTACAAAAGTGACAAGTGACACAAAGGTGAGGTTCATGGTGACAAGACAGCCATAATGCAGGTATCAGCTAACGAGGGGGAATGGGGAAGACTTTCTGGGGAATGTATACAAGAGTGAAGAGAAGAAGAGAGAGGTTTCTAGGCATAGGAAACAGTCTATGCAAAGGCCCAGTGGTGGGAAAAAGTGATGAGAGGGAGATTTTGACCTTGCCTATCCTGAAATTAGAAAAATAGGAAATAGTATTTTCTTCTTGTTGTTTTGTAGTAGCTTTTTCAACTTTTCCCCCCAAGATTGTATTTAATGTTTATTATTTTGAGAGAGAAAGACAGTGTGAGTGGGGGAGGGGCAGAGAGAAAGGGAGACACACAATCCAAAGCAGGCTCCAGCCTCTGAGCTGTCAGCACAAAGCCCAACACAGGGCTCAAACTCATGAACTGTGAAATCATGACCTGAGCCGAAGTTGGACACTTAACCAACTGAGCCACTTAGGGGCCCCTCTGCCAAGATTTTATTTTTAAATTATCTTTATACCTAATACAGGGCTCAAACTCACAACCCATAGATCAAGAGTAGCATGGTCTACTGACTGAGCCAGATGGGCGCCCCTCATTTTTATTTTTTTAAGCCTCTCTGGAAAACAAATTTGATGCATGGTGGTGTGAATGAATATCACTGACAGCCTCTGCGGGTCACCTCACAGGTTTGATGCCTCCTCCCCTTGCACCCATTTCTTTTCAGCGCCATTGGCTTATTTATGTACAAAATTGAGAATGCAAATTATCTTGTGGATATCTTGCACAGACTCCATATTTTCTTCATTCTTTTTTTTTGGAAAAAAATAAAATAAAAACAGAAAATTGCAGAGAATAATATAACACCACCTACCACATATTATAAACAAAGGTTAATGTTTTAACATAGTTGCTTCAGACATCTGTCTTAGGGAAAAGTATAAAATGTAGCAGATTTACTCAAAGTCCCTGGCCCACTCCCCTGCCTCCCACCCACAGACATGAACTTGACATGGAGCCTTTCAGGTCACATTCTAAAACTTTAACTTAATGTGTATCTACCCATAAGGAAAATGGCATATTGTTTTGTGAGTTTTCACTTATTTATTCTTCCAGGTGAATTTTAGAATGAACCTGTCTAAATCTCTGTAGTCTCCTCTTTTTTTTTTTTTTTTTTTTTGGATTTTTATTGGAGACGCATTAAAGGGATTTATTACTTTGGAGAGAATCGGCATCATTACATTATTAGTTTTTCCCTCTAGGGACAAAGTATGTTTTTCATTTATTCAAGCATCCATCAAGTCCCTTCATTAAATATCTATTTTCCTTCTTGTCCATACAGCACATTTCTTGTTATTTCCAGGTAATTTGTGATTTGTGTTGATGTTGGAAATAAGATTTATTTTCATATTATAATTGCTAATCCATTCTTGCTAATTAAATGGAAGAAGTTAATTTTTTAAATATTTATTTGGTAACTGGCCATTTCAGCACTCTTATTATATTTAATACTGTAGTTTTTCAACTGATTCTTTTGTGTTTTCTTGGCAGAGATTCACACAGTATATGTAATACCAGAAATTTGCAAATAATGATCATTTGGTCTATTTCTTATGATGGTCACACTCCTTTTTTTCATTACTCAATGAGTTAGCTAGGACTTCCAGAACAATGTTAAATTATTTTAGTGATGCTCATTATGCCATATGCAGTGAGGATATGTTATCCCTCATCCCTGTTCTTTTTTTTTTTAAGAGACAGACAGAGAGCAAGTCGGGGAGGGGCAGAGAGAGTGAGGGAGACACAGAATCCGAAGCAGGCTCCAGGCTCTCAGCTGTCAGCACAGAGCTCGACTCGGGGCTCGAACCCACCAAGCATGAGATCATGACCTGAACTGAAGTAGGATGCACAGACTGAGCCGCCCAGGCGCCCCACCTTATCCTTGTTTTTAAGAGGAGTGCCTCCAATATTGCATTTTTTATAGTGTCAACAGCTGTTCATGACAGCCTTTATCATGTTCTTTTTCCTTTTACAATAATGAGAGTTCCCCCCCCCCAATCTGTATATATTCATAAAGCAGAGTGGAATAAAAAGACACTGGAACTCACTTTGTTTTTTGGTAATATTTTGCAAAATTGAAGACTCAACCCTCATCAGCTCTCTTTTCAGTTGTTTGTGTGGGAAAAAGCATTAGACAGTTCCAGTTCAGGCTTTGAATCCACTTAATGGTTTCATTTAACGCAGGTCCTCTTACTTCTCTGGTCCTCAGTCCCCCCCGCCCCCACTATAAAATGGAAAAGGATAAAATTCTGGAATGTACTTCAAGTTGTGAATAACTGAAGCCCTACTTTAATGAAACCTCTATTTTTTTAGTCAAACAATTTTACAGAATCAACCACATACCATAATTTGACAAGGCTGAGGAAGATTAAAAGTTTAGGTTGAGTATATAGGAAACGGAGCTCAAAAGAGTTCACGATAAGTAGGTTATAAACCTGCATGAAGTTCATGGCTTAAGTTTTAAAATAATAACTACTACTTATTGAGTATTTACTGTGTCCCAGAAATGCATGCTTTCCTTACACTAAAGCCTAGTAATTGCTTATATCAGCCCTGTCAAGTAGGGAGGCCTGAGATCCCCATTTTCTAGATGAGGAAATGGGACGTGGTAGGTGGCAGCTCTGGAGGTGAGCTCACTCAGTGCCTGGGCCAGTTTCCTTGTGGTATAGCCTCCTTCCTATTCACATAGCCTGGGAAGCTCAAGTCCAAAAGTTCCCGGTCTCCCTAGAACATAAGATTCTGGATTTGACTTAGCTTTCACCCATCAGCTGCGCCGGCCAGTGACTAGATTTGGAAATGGAGAGAGGCAGAAGACAAGGCTGTGTTTTGCAAATCCTTGTGGTTCAGATGCCTACAGTTGGGCACATGGCTTCCCAATCCCCAGATCACAGTAGAAACAGGTGTCCTGGCCCCCCTGGCTGGGAAGCAACTTCCTGAATCTCCAGATTGAGGCAGAGAAGTCATTTCCTTCCACAGCCCACTTCTACAAGTGCTCTTCTGGGAGCCGTTCCCAGAGGCCAGTCCTCCCCTCCAGCCCTTCCAGCAAATGCTATAAGAACCCAGATCCCTTATGAAATCCCTTTCTTCCTAAACCAGCTACAGTAATTTCCATTGTCTGCACTTGAACTTGGTCATTATTTATTTTATTCTATTTTTAATGTTTATTTATTTTTGAAGGAAAGAGACAGCATGAGTGGGGGAGGGGCAGACAAACAGGAAGACAGAATCTGAAGCAGACTCCAGGCTCTGAGCTGTCAGCATAGAGCCCAACGCAGGGCTTGACCCACGAAATGCAAGATCATGACCTAAGCCGCCAACGGTGGACACTTACCTGACTGAGCTGCCCAGGGGCCCCAGAACTTGGATCATTATAAGCCATGTAATTAATCTCCCTTTTCTCATGTGCTAAATAAGAGAAGCCACACGGTACAATGAATTTGGATCAATGGCCTGAGTTCTAGTCCCATCTCTGTTATTTAACAGCTGTATACTCTGGGCCAATTCCTTTACCCTTCCACGTCTCAAATTTTGTTGTGGTGGTTGTTGTTTAATATTTGACATGAGGGAATACAGTGTTACTTTGGGCTCTAACATTCCGTAAGTATCATCAGCCCAGAAGAGTATAAAATACCCAGGATGCCCACTGCCTGTTCAGCAATTCACAGGAAGCCAATTACACACCAGAAACTAGCAAGGCGATTTCTAGTTCTCAAGTCTTGGCTCTTCCTTGGTCTGACTAATTTGGCAGAATGTTCTGTGAGGGGCCTGGGATCCAGACCCTCCCCAGAGAGGGACTTGAACCACTGGAGCACCACACTGAAGGTGGGGAGGGTGTAACACCGGCAGGACCTAGCTTCATTAGGAAGCTACGGACGAGACAAGCTGAGGGGTGCAATGCCTGTGATGAATAGAGACCAAGTCAAGCAAAAGGTCAGGAAACTGGAAAATCAGGACAGGACCGGGGAGAATTCTGAGGGCAGAGGTCGATCACAAGTCAGGGATGGAAGCCAAGAAGTCTAGCCTGAGGCAAGGAGTTGACAGTTTAGAATGCTGTGGTCCAAGTAAGGATGAGGAAGGCAGTCAGAACTCACCAGTGAAGACAGAGACTTCAGAGTCCAGGTTGTGAGGTAAGATGGGGGTCCTAAGCCACCCTCCACCAGCTTGCTCAGATTCAACCAATTCAGCACCCCGCACAGTGTACAAGCTCTGAAGTGGTTGTTGCATCAGCTTGACCTGAATGAGTGAAGACCTCAGGGGTCACAACAGAGCACACCTCGTCTTGGAACAGATGTTTCCAGCCCCAATGATAGGAGGTGTTTTCATAAGTGAGCAAATCAGCTGCATCTGGGGAGAATGGTGCTGGCCGAAGGAGAACAAAACTAGGTGCCGTTGAATTCTGGGAAATTATCTAGTGGGGTGAAGGTGGGGGGTGGATGAGAAGAGAGCTGGATGGCGCGTGCTCCAGCCATGGAAGGGTAGACTTCTAGAGTCTCACCGTCTTTCAGGGAGAGTGAAGACCCACTGCCCTAAAAATATTTTTGTTTTAATTTATTTTTGATATAGAAAGATACAGAGCATGAGCAGAGGAGGGGCAGAAAGAAAAGAGAGACACAGAATCCAAAGCAGGTCCAGGCTCCGAGCTGTCAGCACAGAGCCCGACGCGGGGCTCGAACCCACAAACTTTGAGATCATGAACTGAGCCGAAATCAGACCTTTAATCGACTGAGCCACCCAGGCACCCCAAAGTGTGTGCCTTAATAGTTTGCTATCCCCATGCTTATGGTTCTTTTCCACCCTTCTACCCATATCAGCTCTCTAAACATGGCCCTTTCTAATTGGCTCTCAGGTCCTTCCCAACAAGGATGCTGACAAACAAATTCGTAAGATCCAAATGACTAAAATAACACAATTTGTTTCCCTTTCCAGAGGCTGTTGCCTTTTTATAGGCAAACTAACTGTGATGGATTTAGAATGTCCGGGGAATACTGTGGAACAAGAACCAGGTTAATGAAATCTTACCCTAAGGGATATACAGTCAATCTTCATTATTCAGGGGTTCTGTATTTGTGAGTTTGTCTAACCACTAAAATTCACTTGTAACCCCAAAATCAGCACTTCGCAGGAATTTTGTGGTCGCTCCCAGATATGCCCAGAGTGGAGAAAATCTTGAGCCACTCAACAGACACCTTTCCAGGGGAGGTTGGACATGGCGACTCTCTGCCGTGTTATTTCAGCTCTCATATTCTAAACAAGTGACCTTTTTTCCTGGTCTATGTAGTTCCACATTCTGTGTGCTTTTTGTTGGTGATTTCAGTGTTTAATGCCCCCCAAACATGGTGCTGATGATGTGCCGTCTAACGTTCTTGAGGGCAAGTGACTTAAAGAGAAAACACATGTGTTAGACAAGTTTCTTCAGGCATAAGTTACAGTGCTGTTGGCCATGGGCTCAAGGTGTACGAATCAACACTATCTCCTAAGCAAGGTGCTCTTAAATGGAAACACATGATACAAAGTTATGCACTCATTGATTGATGAAGATGTTGTGACCAGAAGCTCAAAGGATACCAACTCTGTATTTCCCCAGGAGAAATACTTTGGTATTTGCTAAGTATTGCTTACAGTGACTTCATAAAACATAACTACTTCAAATACTGAGAATGGGCTGTCATTGGTACTTGGTCTACCTCCAAACACTTCCTCATTCTAACACTATTACTAGGAAATGCTTGCGGGGGCCTCCCGCATGATTCTTGCAAAGAATGATAATGAAAATATTTGGAAACATTTTTCAAGATCTTTGCTTTTTTTTTTAAGTTTATTTATTGAGAGAGAGAGAGAGAGAGAGAGAGAAAAGAGGGAGGGAAAGGGAGAGGGAAAGAGACAATCCCAAGCAGGCTCCGTGCTGTCAGTGCAGAACTTGATGCAGGGCTCAAACCCACGGAACTGTGAGATCATGACCTGAGGCAAATCAAGAGTCAGACACAACAATCTAAGCCACCCAGGTGCCCCCAAGGTCTTTACTTCTCAGCCTTTGTATAGACATGGCCAAAAATTCTCATTGACAAGCCTTGAATTTGATGGCCCATGTAGAATTGGATGTGACGGTCCAGAAACTAAGGCAAAAAGAAGCTCTAGCTAAATTTTTTTCTACCTGAATTTTTTTCCAACTGTCCTATAGCCTTTGGGGATTTCTCCCCCTTGAACAGATTCCTGATGAATGTAAAATTAAAAGGGCCTCCTAAGTGATCAATAATCTCATTAAAAAGGGTTCACGCAGAGTTTCTACAGAAAGTCCTCAGCAGCAAGTGTGGTCTGGGGCAGAGTTGGGTGGGCAGAGGTTTATAAGAAAGTCTTTACTCCCTTATTTATTATAGAGGGTTTGCTTTAGTCACCAACAGAGGGAAGTCTGTCATTGGGCCCTAGTCTGCACTGTTTCTACCTTCCCAGAACCCTCCTGACTAGAACTGGAGCCTGGTAAATTCAAACGACACCAGTAGCTTTTGCTGGAAAAGGTGCTTCTTAATCCCTAGGCACACAGCCCAAGACAAAGCGTCCTGTGTGTACTTTTAAGCAGTGATACCAGCTCATTCATTTCCCAAGACCGTTTAAGTGAATTGTGAGGATTCGCGGAGCTCAGATGTTTGCTGAAAGTTTTGCTTTCCTGGAAGGAAAGGCATTTCAAGGAGACACGGAGTCTCTTTTCATTGTATTTCCCTCTCTGTGAAGTTGTGAATTTCTTTTCTCTGCATTTAAATTCATGGGATAAAAAGGAGGCTTTCCTCCCCCATCATTCACTGTCCCCAAGCTCTTAAATGCCACCTATTCTGAACTCCACGTCCTGGATACACGTGTCTCATGGAAAAAGAGCTGAAAGGCCTCTCAGGGCGGGCTCCCCCAGCCAGGGGCCCTCTGGGCTGGGCCTCCCTTTGGGCCTCCGCAGCACCCAGCCCAGCGGCTTGTGTGGCTGAGTCCAGGGAGGAATTTGTAACCCGGGACTGTGGTCAGTTTTCTACTCAGGGACACGCTTTCTCACACAAAGGTCGAGAGTCAGGGCCTGACAAAAGCAATCTTGGAGATGAGCTGCTAGGAATGTTTTCTTAATAAGAGTCCTTTTCTTTTCCCTTGAGACCCTGAGAGTTTGAACCGCGGACCTCTCAATCCCTCGACAGAAGCCATAAACCACAAACGAGCCCCACGCTGAAAGGATGTGCGAGCACCCAGCACTCTGGGCTTGCCCTCAGCTGATAGCTTGGGCAGCCTGCCCACACTGGTGGGGGGCGGGGCGGAGGCAGCTTCCTGGGCCACCAGGGAGCCATCGGACCGGGTCAATGCAGGCAGGCCGGCCTGGGGCCTGTTCTCAGAGCTCTGCCCGCACGACACTCAGGCCACTCTCTGTGGGTTTGCAGATGGCCTGCTTGTTTGGGGCATCCTCGTCCTCATCCTCTGGACTTCTGAGAAGTCCCCTGGGGCTGTTCCTGGGACACGATGACCCCAGCAGCCGTGGTGTGTGGCAGACAGGACCCTGGAGAAACTGGTGAGCCAGGAGAGCGCCCAGACTGGCACGCCACCCCAGCCACCAGGCGTGGGCTGCAGGGACGGCGCAGATTCCCTTCCTTCTCTCTTTTCTTCTTCTTTTATTTTTTAAATGTTTATTTCTTTATTTTGAGAGAGTGTGAACGAGGGAGGGGCAGAGAGAGACAGAGAGAGAAAGAAAGAGAGAGAGAATCCCAAGCAGGCTCCACGCTGTCAGCACAGAGCCCAATGCGGGGCTCGATCCCACGAAAGGTGAGAGCATGACCTGAGCCAAAATCAAAAGTGTGACGCTCTCTTTACTGACCGAGCCACGCAGATGTCCCTCTTTTCTTTTTAATTGATTTGCAAATATTTTTAGCAAATGTTAAAATCTGCATGTGTGTGTATATGTATGTGTATGTGGTTGGCAGCGGGGTTGAGGTTTTCCTGGAAAAGAGAAAAGACTGAAATAAGTTCAGGTGCTGGGGGGGGGGGGCGTTTGGCACACAGGAAGTATAACGACCTTTCACAAAGTGAGGTGTGTCCTTCTAGGTGTCTCTTTATGAGTGCATGTGTGTGTGCATGGGTGTGTTTTAACAAAATCATAGTCCACTTTACATCAATTTTCGGTTGGTTTTTTTTTTTCAGTCACTAAATTAGAAGCATATTTTCAGGACGAAATTTTTTTTCAGTCTATGAGTAGTACGTGAAAAATCTTCAAAAGTTACATTTCAGTGACCACATACTTACCAGATCACCTTTGTTTTTGTTATGGTCCTTGGCCTTTGTTAAACAGAGCAAAATAACAGAAAGCCTGGGATTTGGCCATGATGGAAATGTTCTCTATCTGTGCTATCCAATATGGTGGCCTCTGTAGTGGCTATTGGGCTATTGAAATGTGACCAGAGCTACTGAGGGAATAAATGCTTAACGTATTTAATTTTAATTAATTGAGATGCTAGTTTAAATAGCTACATGCAGCTGGTGGCAACTGTACTGGACTTCACATTTCTAGAAGATTCAAGATGCTCCCATTCTCTACTCCTAGAGGAAATATGGGAAGAAATTTTGAAGCCAGACTTCCTCCATTTGAACTACAATTCCTTCCGGTTACCAGCTGTGTGACTTTGCGTAGTAACTCAACCCCTCTGAGCCTCGGATTGCTCATCTGTAAAATGAGGATAATAATTGAAATGCCTTACTGTGTTGTTAGGAGGACTCTATGAGGTAATACTCATAAAGCAGTTGAACACATTAGTGCTCAATAATATATAATTCCCTCCTCAGAAGAGGAGCGAAAAGGAAACAAATTAGGGGAGAAGAGGAGGCTAGAGAGAGAAAAACATTGGAGTGAATCAAAGGGTGCTTCGTTTCCGTCGGGAAACGTGGGTCAGCAGTGCTAACAAACCACACTAGGCTCTCCACTGCACAGACCTTACCTTGACCACACTTTCAGAGAGAGGGGAGAGAGCAAAAAGTGCAGTCTGGAAGGCAGCAAACTCCTTCAGTCAGTCATCTATGGAATTCCTCTTTTCCCCAGAGGGCACCTCCCCTGAAGATCGGTTCACAACCGGGGCGCAGCCTGAACCCCGGGTAAGACAAAGCCCTGCTCAGGGGCTGCCTGCTCTCTGCACAGGCCTGGCAGTGGGCACGGCATTCCCGGCCCGGGAGCAGTCCCCACCCTGCGGCTGCTCCAAGGCTAGTTCCAGGGAAGGGCAGGAAATAGAACGTTAACTTTGTCGTAGGAGTGAGAGCCTTCTTCCATGGGGCAGAGTTCTTTAGAGTCAGAATAACAGATGAAGTAAAGCAAGTTTTTCTCTCTGGCTGTCTGTGTAAGAGGAGTTTACGGATTCATTCAGACGTTTGGCCCTTCCCTCCATTCAGACCGTCGGCTCTTTCCTCCTACATGTAACACCCAACTCACGTCCAGGATGTTCCAGAATGTGTTTCTCTGGCTGTTGTTATCTCCTGAAACCCCACCACAAGCAGCAGGATCAGCAAGAGGTCTCCTTGTCCCCAGTGAGTGATCTGTGAATCAACGAATGCATGATCACTGAGTGTGTTCCTGAAAACCCATATTCTAAAATAGGCATTCTCTGAACATTAGCCTTCTGTATTATTAATAGAATTTAAATAGAAGGATTCAATACGTTGTGTGTCTTGGGTCAATGTGGATTGTAAAGAATACCAAGGAACACTCCCTTATCTCAGGAAGAGGCACCAGTGCCAGACTGGCCATCAGAATGCCAGGGGTCTCTACCCTCTGGCACAGAGCCTCGACTTCCTTTTTTTGTAAAATGTGGAAGAGATACAGATGACCTCCAGGAGGCCTCGGAGCTCACACATTGGAGACAGCCTGGGCTCCCGGGGTGAGAGCATCCTACCTGCCCAGCTGGAATTTCCGCAGCCAGGAGGCCCCGGGGGAACCTTTGCAAAGCTGCTCTTGCTGCCTCTTCTAAAAGGGCCAGTTGGCCCAGGGATGTGACAGAAAGACCCACAGTGGTTGTCTCATCAGGGACCCCCACCACCCCTCCAGACACTGCCACAGCTCTGATCACCTCACTGGCTTCCGAAGGGGGCGGTGGGTTTCCATCCACAAGCCCCAATCAGGCCTTCTGTCCTGGTGCAGTGAAGCAGGCTGCCTCTTTTTTCCACCAAATGTCCCAGAGGGAAATGACATTCACCAAGAATTTGCACCAACCTTTTTAGAAGAAGAAGAAACAGTGTGAAAATCGCCCAGATCCTTGTTACTTAAAGCGTTTGAGAAGAAAACTGCAGGAAGTGGTAGATTCGGGATATAAAAGACATCATTTGCCTGCCTTATTATCTCATTTTTCGGCGGAGTTGACGGGACAGCTGCCTGTTATTACAGGGCACGCCAGGAAATGTTTAGCTGCCGAACAGAAAAGAACGAGTGAGGGATTAGCAGCCCTGTTCATGCCGCACAAATAGAATTCTTGCACCTGGTAGTCATGCAGTTAGATTGATCATCTTCGTAGGGTATGTTACTTAAATCCCATTTACAAAGAAACAAAAACAACCCCAAAAGGCGCCTTAATGTCATTGTAATTATGATAAGTGTTAGTAGCCATTTTGCGGTTTTTAGCCTAGATTAAATTAATTGGTGGTGGTTTTCATTTAATCACGCTAATCTTTTATTTGGTTTCTGTAATGTTGTAAATTTGCTATTTTATGTTGCAAGTCAAAAGTGTTCTTGAAAAATGGAAGATCGATAACAGTTTAATCCTCCGGAAGGCTGCTATCATTAATGATGTTGTGTAACAATAGTGATCTCTTTGCAAGGTGGCAGGATCACCTACAGACATGACATTTCAAAGAAAGTCAATAATTTGCTTCCAAATTTCCTTTTCTAAGGCGGGGGTTGGGGCGGGGTGGAGGGGCCACAGCACAGCAGAGATCCGGAGGCCAGAGAGGATGCTGAAGGACCTAAATAGCCTCCTTGTTCACACCGGGAGTAAACTCACTTGCCTCTTGCCGAGCCCCAGGGAGAAATCTAGCAGGAGGAAAGAAGTGAGTCTTGGATGCCATGAAAACTACCCTTCAGTAGGAATCTTGGAACGAATGAAAAAGTGAACCCTTCCTGGAGGCTTGTTGCTTAGAGGATTAGGGAAGAGACCTGAGATTCTTAATTCTGCATTCCTCTTCTGACCTCTCCTAGGGCCTCTCCGTGCCAACCCTTGATATAAAGAAGAATGAGACCAAGGGGGACCCTGTAGGAGCCCCTCACAGGCTGAGAGCACCAACTCGGCCCGGAGGTCTCAGGAATGTTTGGGTTTATAGGAGGCAGTAGTTCCCCAGGGGGCCAGCAGTCCGATGGAGGCAACCATAAAATGAACGTGTGAAAGGTCTGAGAGGCAACTGCAAGGAGTCAGATAGAACTAGAACTCACCGTGGCTACGCAGGAGTAAAGGCAAAAGAGGCTGGAGCCAGAGAAGGCCTTGAACGCCCTTCTAAGGGCCACGGTCTTTGTCCTCCACTGATGGAGCAGAGTAATAGAACATGGTCATATCTGTGCAGTGTAATCCTCCAGCATGAATCTGGAGAAACTGAAAGGGGAAAACCTAGGAGACTGTGGGAGTAGTCCAAGGAGGAGACACGGAGGCTGCCTGGCAGTGAGCATGGGGGAGACATGGAGCTTTGGGACAGAGCTCTGACAAGACGCCAACTGGTCTTCGGGAAGAGGGGCTGGATGGCCTGCTTGGACACGAGGTGAAGAATGGCAGCATTAATAAAGATGAGGAATTGAGTAGAAGAATGGATTAGGAATGAGGGAAGAGCTGATTTGTGCCATTTGGGGATGCCGGGTTCCAGGAACTGTGGGAAATCCCACATGAAGATGTCTGTCAGGAGAGTACTATGAGCATTCAGGTACCTGATGCTCAAAGAGAGTTGGGGATGTTCAGATTTGGTAGTTATCAAATTTGGTAGAGCTATTCTGTACTTATGTGAAAGGAGGTAGTGGTTGAATCCACTGGATTAACAAGATCACTCAGGGACCATGTACAGTGAGACTAAACACAGGCTAAAAACAAAGGTAAAAGAACACCACCTGTTATGGACCAAATGTTTGTGTCCCCACAAATTCATATGTTGAAATCCTTCTCCCCAGTGTGATGGTATCAGGAGGACAGATCTTCGGGAGGTGATCAGTCATGAGGCTGGAGATCAGTGCTCTTACATGAAGGAGACCCCAGAGGGCTCCCTCCCCACCTCTGCCACGTGAGGACATCTATGCCATCTGTGAACCAGGAGGAGGGCCTCCACCAGACTCTGAATCTGCCAGAGGCTTGACCTTGGACTTTCCAGCCTCCAGAATCATGAGAAAGAAATGTTTGTCACTTAGGCCAGCCAGTCTATGGCGTTTTTGTTAACAGCAGCTCAGGTGGATGAAGACACCACTCTTTAAAGCTGGAAAGAGGAGACAGCAGAGAAGAGAATAGTCCAGAAGCTGGCGGAGAGTAGAGTTCTCATGAAGGACATTAGCAACGATGTCACCTGCCAGATAGGCCTCGTGTTCCTGGAGTTGACAGTGCCAAGGCCACTGATGACCCTAACAAGAGCCTTCTCTTTCTGGGGGTGGAGGTGGGGCGCCTGGTAGGGAAGGGCCAGGGCACTGAGCAGAAGCACTGGATTGCACAGAGATGAGCAGAGGGTGAGCGCGTGGAGACTATGGATAGACTTGTTAAGGACTGAGATAGGAAAGAAAGACCCACCAGCACATGCAGGATTAAGAGGACTTCTCTCCTTACCCTGAACCTGCATATAAGCTAGAAGCAGGGTGACAGCGAGGAGCGAGAGGAACAGGATGGTGATGGATGGGAAGCACAGGGAAGCTGTTGGCCACGCACTGTACACACTCCGGTTCTCTGGGAAGGGTTGCTGAAGGATCGTCTTGTTTCATGCTTGCATTTGCTTCAGCTCTTCTCTCCACTGGGATGGTGCCCATTTGTCCCCCTGCCCCCATCAGCTGCAAACCAGAATGTGCATCCTTCAAACCTGCCCCTTTCTCTGAAGTCCCCCAATGCGTCCAGCTGCATCGTGAGGTTTCCCTTGGCATGTCTTCTGTTCTCTCACGGCTCAATTCCTTCGCCCTGTGTTACTCTTGTTGGGAGTCGGGACTTCCCCACTACTAGATACTTAGTTCTTTAAGGGAAAGACTCATACCCTGAATCACTTTTGAGCTCCCCCCACCCATTCACGTAACCTGAACTGCGTGCCGCCCACCCACGGGGCAGTCAATAATATTCTTTAAAAGATCAAATACGTAGCCTGAAATTATATCTCCTGTCAGCTTCAACTACTTCTGATCCACTTCCTGTCATCATCAATTTCCATTTTCTAAAAATATACAAAATGATTTCCCTTTTGGCTTGAATTCTTAAATAAAAATGTATTGGAAAAATAAATGTGCTGTGATCAAAGTCACATATAAAAATATTTGAATGATCGTTGTCACCCAGGGCAAGTTATGTAATCTCTTGGAGTCTGTTTCCTCAGTCAGTAAAGTGCAAATAATAATAATAGTATGTACCTTTGGTGCTATTTCCATCATTAAATGAGACAATGTATATACATACAGTGCTTAGCACATCTTACATACAATAAATGCTCAATAAATAATAATAATAATTATTGTTATTAGCCAACTAGATAACTTCTGAGACCTACTGTGGCTAAGTTCTATGATTCTTTCTCCCCCAGTGCAGAGAAACCACACATACCTATAAACCATGCATGTATTTAATAATGCACTATAGCCATGAAGTTAGGGTTAAACCTATACTTAAATTTTTTTAAGTTGAGAGGGATAGAGAACAAGCAGGAAAGGGGCAGTCAGAGAGGGAGACAGAATCTCAAGCGGGCTCTGCACTATCAGCGCAGAGCCCCATGTGGAGCTCGAACTCACAAACTGTGACATGAGATCATGATCTGAGCTGAAGTCAAGAGTCAGATACTTCACCAACTGAGCCACTTAGGTACCCCCAACACTTAAATTTTCAAGTAGATGGGTGGCTTGGTTGAGCATCCGACTTCAGCCTAGGTCATGATCTCCTTGTTCCCGAGTTCGAGCCCTGCGTCAGGCTCTGTGCTGACAGCTCAGAGCCTGGAACCTGTTTCAGATTCTGTGTCTCCCTCTCTCTCTCTGCCCCTCCCCCACTCATACTTTGCCTCTCATTCTCTCTCTCTCTCAAAAATAAATAAAACCTTAAAAAAATAAAGTAGAAAAAAGCCAGAACTTGAAGCAAATGGAGAGAACAACCCTTGTGTATTCCTTTCTGTAAACATTTCTAACGCAATTAGGGGCTATGATAGCTTGCTTGTTCGTTCACTACACAAACAGCTTGTGAGCACTCAGAATGTGCAGATTGCCCTGGAAGGAGCCACAGGGGAATACTGGATGAATAACACACGAGCTCTGCTCTGAGATGTTCTGGGGTGGGGGGTACCCACCAAGTTCACAGCAGGTACAGCGTTCTGCGATATAAGAAGGTCCTGGAGGATGTGCTAGGACAGAGTCAGGAAGAAGGGGCAGAGGGGATAACAATGTGACAAGGATTCTGCACCAGGCACATCAATTTAGAAGCAAAAGGCTTAGGAGCTTGACTGACCATTCTGGGTTAAGAAAAAAACACGGTGTTCTTCTGACCTTCTTCTGTCCTCCACTCAAAGTCTTAACGAAAGCGGGGAGAGGGGCAGGATTGGCCACATTAAGCACCCAACGGGCTTCGGGAGACCAGTATCACGGGAAGGTCCATTGTTAGGCCAGCTGGATGTATCAAGCCCTCAGGAGTAGAGGGATTTCCATAGGAAAGGTTGATGCTGTTTTTTATTTCTTACTGTTTTTTCAAGTCCTCAGAAGAGTCAACAGAATGAAAGTCTGAATAAGACACAGTTTTTGGCAGAATGTGGAAGCCCAAGTCTTCACTAATTCAGACACTTAACCGCCCTGCAGGCCTCTTGTGTGTCTGCCGGCCAGTTATGTACAGGTGGTAACATGTGCGTATCTCACCAATGAACCTGAAGGGATACATCTGAAAGTCTTGGTGCAAGAGGAGTGTTCCACCCCCGCCCCCACCAAAAAAAAATAATTTTAAAAATAAAAAAAAAAAATGCCATTGGCTTTAAAACGTCTGAACTCACCCTGTGCTGGTGACAACTTTAAATTATTCACGTCAACATGAAATTTTTGGTGTTCTTATTAGAAGCTTCAGAGCATAATAAAAACTACATGCAAATACCTTGAGTTTTTAAATTAATATGAAATTTATTAAAGGAACACATTTTCACTAATTCTAAAACCTAGTTTCCCTTAAACTGTAAAGTTCAATTTAGAAACCTTATTAGTCTACTTATCATCTGAGAATATTTTAACCATCAGTTTCAAGGGGATTTAAACTCTGTCAACTAAAGCCACGGAAACTAAATTCTCCTAAACAGTAGCATTTACAAACGCAATTAAATTCCACCAGAAATTTAAGCTCCATTATATATTTAATATGTTGGATCATTTTTAGCACTTCAAATGCTTCTAACAAGCAAAATGTTCTCAAGTACTTACATGACTCTAGCAAAATAGCGCCACAGCAAATCTTAAGTTCCCTTAAGTATTCTAAAATTGTTCCTAAAGGTCTCTTCACTTAGTTTCAACCAAAAGTTAGTAATTACACTCTTTAAATCGGGAGTGCCATTCTCTAACAGGTCAAATCCTTCCTTACAAATACTTGAAATACCAAACAACACACATCATACTCAAGATTATAACATTCTATTCCTGAACTTACACAAAAATGGTAACTTTATAGATTTGATCAATTTCACCATCTCTCTAGTTATCTCTAAATCTTAACAGCATTAAAAATTCCATTAAGAAAACAGTTACACCATCCCAAATGAGTGGGGGTCATCACATTAGTGAAATGAGCATTCATATTGACAGGAGGCTTTCCGCCAAGGTATGAGATTTCATTCTCCCCTTGACAATGACCAACAACATAGTGAACTCTTGTCATGATTGCCATAGCAAAAGCAACTCCAAGTTCATGCCCTTGAGCGGGCATTGGTCCCTCCCAGTTTTAAGATGTAGCATGAGGGGCGCCTGGGAGGCTCAGTCGGTTAAGCAACCAGCTTCGGCTCAGGTCATGATCTCATGGTTCGTGGTTTCGAGCCCTGCATCGGGCTCTGTGCTGACAGCTAGCTCAGACCTGGAGCCTGCTTCAGATTCTGTATCTCCCTCTCTCTCAGACCCTCCCCTGTTCACGCTGTCTCTCTCTGTCTCTCAAAAATAAATTAAAAAAAAAAAAACATTAAAAAAAGTTAAAAAAAAAAAAAAAAGATGTAGCTTGACCTGGTGTATCTCCAATCCAGACACTGCCCATTTTCTTACCATTTTATTGGCTAGAATAACTTATTCATGACTGATTCTATTCTAAATGTTTTTCTTATTCTTCCAGTCTGACCAGATCATGAGTCTTATAAATCTCTAAATGACAGTTTCGTAAAATTCTGCATATCTCCCATGCTTTTGTCTGGCTCTACCTATAACTTGATCAAAGTGATGACCCCAAGCCAAACTTTTTCCCTTCAAATGACCCACCTCATGTCACAAATGCTGAAAGGTTGACATGTGCTCTTTTCCTTTTCTCATGAGATCTTCCTGCAATAAAAATTGTTCCCCAAGGGCTCCACCCAAGTTCAGACACTGCAGATCCAGCAGGGTGAAAAGTGGCTCTTTGGAACAACAAAACCGCTTTCAATCTTGAGCTTGTAGGTGAGGATGACCTGGGGTCTCATTCACGTGCAGAGATCTGGCACAGGTCTGGGCTGAGCCCCAAGACTCTCATTTCTAACCACCTCTGGTCATGCTGGTTCTGTCGGTCTTCAGACCATACCTTGCGTACGCAGTTTGACAGTTGGTGGTATATGAGCTGAATGATCAATCTGGCCCGCACTTTCTATAAATTACACAGAAACGTCTAATTTCCCCTCACTAATTCCTTCTGTCTCTTTTGTCAGTCATCAGTCCTCAGCTCATTCTGTTTCTCTCTCTCACACACACAGACACATATACATATCATGTCTTTTCCCTACCCCTTTTCAAACTATCAATGAGAATCTAATACTTTAGTCACTTTATTTTTTAAAATGTATTTATTTAAATTCAAGTCAGTTAACATACAGTTTAGTATTGGTTTTGGGAGTAGAATGTAGTCACTTTAAAAGTACTTGCTGTGTGGAGTGGGAAAGACAGCTTTCTAGAGAAAGGACGCAAATTTCAGCTGTGTAGTAATAATAATAGTTACCATTTAGTGTGTGCTAATTACATGCCAGTCACAAGAGCTATTTGTCTCATATAATATAATCCTATGAAAATGTATCATTGCTTACATTTTTTAAAGTTTAATTTAATTTATTTATTTGAGGGAGAGAGCACGTGCGTGCAGGTGGGGGTGGGGAAAGAGAGATGGACACAGAGATTCTCAAGCAGGCTCCATGCTGTCAGTGGAGAATCTGACTCAGGGTTCCAACGCACAACCCATGAGATCATGATCTGATGTGTAATCAAGAGCTGGATGCTCAACGAACTGAGCCAGCCAGGTGCCCCTCATTGCTCACAGTTTAAAGGATGAGGAAACTGAGGCTCAGAAAAGTGATAATAACTCACCTTAGGTCACGACCCAGTGTGGTAGCTGGTCAGACTCTCTTTAAAGCTCGCTCTACCAGGTGGCCTGTGACTGACTTTGCTAGAATGTAGCAGAAGTGACTTCCAAGCTTTGACCTCAAGAGGCTTGACGCTTCTGCTCTGGCCCTTTTAGAACACTGCTGCCTTGTGAACAAAGTCACTCTCCCCTCCTTGAGGATGAGAGACTTCAGAGATTGTGAGGCCCGGTTACCCCAGTTG
The DNA here is from genome assembly GCF_006229205.1 of Suricata suricatta. Taxonomy (NCBI): domain Eukaryota; kingdom Metazoa; phylum Chordata; class Mammalia; order Carnivora; family Herpestidae; genus Suricata; species Suricata suricatta. The sequence continues at coordinate 153,065,080 of NC_043700.1, read as the reverse complement.
TTCTAGCAAGGTCATCTGGGACCAGCCACCCCAAAACTGACCTGCTGGCCAACTGCAAACATGTGAGTGAGCCAGCCAACGCCTCGTGGGACAGAGATGAGGCACCCCAGCTGAGCCCGGCCTAAATGAGGAAATAAACAGGTGCTGCTTTAAGACACAAAAGCACAGGCGATTTGTTATATAACAGTAAAAGTGTGAACCAAGACTTGAGTTCCAGGATGTTGGAGTCTAAACCTCTTCCGGGCCCAAAGCCAGGATGTGCCACATCTTAACTCAATGCCCCATGACTGCTTTGGGTCCTGCTTACTCCTCTCTGAATTCTACCTCAAGGCCTAGTATAACCCCCATGTCATTTGTGATGTTCCTGCCTGCACCCCGCCCCCCACCTGCCTCCTTGGACCGGCTGCCTTACCTTCTTTCTCTCTGAGGCCCAGCTCCCCTTCGAGATGGCCCTTTCTGCTCTTCTTGGAGCTCTCTTTCTGGTAATGTGAGGCTTAAATCCTGGTCCTCCTTTGACATTCTAGGCCAGTGTTCCTTAAATTTGAGCGCGCTTAAAAATCATCTGGGGTATTAGGCTCAGCGTACGGAATACCTTCAACGATACTGTAACGGCGATGTAACGGGACCCACGCTAGCTTGTGGCCAGCACCGCATAACGTAGAGAGTTGTCAAATCACTACGTTGTACCCCTGAAACTAACGTAACGTTATACTTATTTAAAAAAACAACAACCGAGGCTTTGTCAAATGCAGATTCTGGTCTGGCGCTCTGGGGGAGGACGTGAGATTCTGAACCTCCAACAGGCTCCCAGGTGAGGCAGACGGCTGTGGCCTGGGGATCACTTGGGTTAGCAAGGCTGCAGCCTACTCTGTGAAGCAACTGAAGGGCCCCACCATTCACATAGTGACACGGCTGAGAGGGGGTGGGGCAGGGCTGGACTGTGCAGCCAAATAGAGAGACTCAGCTGTGCCGACCACCTTCACTCTGCATACGGAGGCATCTGAGGTCATTTGCCACTGTGAACTCATCATGCTTGACCCAGGGGATAATGAAAAGAGAGAAGGGACAAAAGATACAGATTCCATTTTCAAGGCATTCATTCTGGACTAGGATGAGTATTTACCATGCACCTGTTGCAACGCTACCTGATACTATCCAGGGAGCGTACCCCAGGACATCCTCTTTTGGGGGCCAGGGCCACCTAAGCAGACATAATTTTATACTGAAATCACCAGTCCTCTGAACTAGCTGAAGCCTGTGGATTTTAAATATAGGGCTGTCTGATGCAATTTCATTGTAATACAGCAACTTGAGCTTAGTAAGTATTACGTTTGAAATGTAAGATGTTGTTAGCGTCTACCTGTCTATGTAGAAGAATGATGTGTCTTCATTATTTTTTAAAAATATTTATTTATTTTCCAGAGAGAGACAGAGTGTGAGTGGGGGAGGGGCAGAGAGAGAGGGAGACACAGACCTCGAAGCAGGCTCCAAGCTCTGAGGTGTCAGCACAGAGCCTGACGTGGGGCTCAAACTCATGAACTGCAAGATCATGACCTGAGCTGAAGCCGGACACTTAACTGACTGAGCCACCCAGGTGCCCCTGATGTGTCTTTAAAAGTGTGTGCCTGGGCAGGACAACCCCTTTCTCAATAGGAATCAGAGATATACACAGGTGACCCCCAAAATAAGGCCAGGTAGTTGTCTCCTTTGATTGGAGTCCCTGAAGTCTTGCTTAGGCCCTGGAGAAGCAATGTGACAGAAAACAGACACAGCCCCTCCCATCTCAATGGCCTGGTATGAGACTGACCCAGGCACCTGGGCACTAAAGAGATAGACACTAACTACATTAAGGAGCATATGGTGCTCCCATAGGAGTACTTAGGAAGGTCACCCAGCCTCATCTTGGGAATGGGGCTGGTGGTGGAGGCAGGAAAGACGTCCTTAAGAAGTTGTCACCTAAGGTGAGTATTAATGAATGAGTAGTAACTGAGCTAAGCAAAAAGGCAGGAAAGGGTGGTAAGTGCATCCTGGAGGAGAAAAGCCATTGTGTAGAAGTTTCAAGAAACTGTTGAATTACCAACTCCAATTCACGTGATAATGCAATTGGACACGTGGGGGGAAGCTCTGTAGCAGCATCTGGACTGAAAATGAGCCAGCCCCTGGGGACTTTTTAGTTTAAAACAGGCATATCCAATCATTATTTGTAGAAAAGAACAATATACAGAAAGGAAAAAAAATGCAAAACATTCTATTAGCATTTGGTGTGTTGCAACATTCTTTGCTATTGTGCTTACTTCCAGAAAGTGAATTCCATATTGGAATGCCTCCCCAGGGAATGTGTGATAATTGGACAACGTTGGGCTGACATTTACCTTTGCTGCACCTACAAAGAAAGAATTTGCTAAATTAATGAATAGAGCAACTGAAAGCAGGAAATACACTTCATCTACTCCAAGGGCACATTTTTTTCCCCAGGATTTTATTAAGTACACTATATGCAAAGGATGTTATGCTTTAAATTAAAATGAGCCTCATCTAATCATCAAAGCAAGTCGTGGCTTAACATCTACTGGGAAACCCTTAGCCATTATGAAAATAAACTTGAATGTAATTACACAATGCAGAATTCATAAGTACTTTTATTAAAACTTTGTATGAATTCAGCCTGACCTTCTAACTTATCTGACCAGTGAGGTTTCACCAAATTTGATGAACGCTCCATTTGCCTATTCCTGACTTAACATTTTTCTTAGCCTTGCATATGGAAAGGGAAGTGTCTAAATTCTTCTGATATGAACAGTTTAAGTGGGACTTTAATAGTCAACCAATATACCTTTATTTATTAATTTAAAATTTGGGCCCAGCCTCTTTACCTAATTGTCTTATGGAGAATTTATTAGGAAGACAATTTTTTTTATTTGGCAAAGGACATCAAAAAATCATAAAATTTTGAGCTAGAAAGTAGCTCAGAAAGTTTCAAATTCAAAGCCCTCTCTTTACATGGAAACAACTAATGTCTAGAGAAATCAAGTGATTTCCCCTAAATTCACAACTCTTAGTAAAATATCACTACATGTTCACGTTCTCTCCTCTGAAATCTGAAAGGCCCCTAAAAACAAAGGTTGTTTTGAAGTTTAGTGCTAAAACTTGTCAAGTAACCAAATCTGGCCTAGGCTTACAGGAGGCTGTATGATATGAATATTCATATATTTCACTGAAGAAATGCCAGTGTGTTTGATGACAGAAATCTTTCCAATACCTCAATGGAGATGTAAATGCACCAGATGGCCTTGTATAACCTGAAGAATTCTGGATTATGAAACGTATCTGGTCTCAAAGTTTTTGGATAAGGCATTATAAACTTCTAGCAATAACCATCAATCATTGAGTGTCTGCTTTGCACCCGATATGGTCCTAAGACTTCAGATGCGTTTTCATAATCTTAATTTGACAGATTCCATGCTGACCCCACCCCCAGTCTTTCCAGCTCACTTCCTAGTTCCCCAGTTCCTCCAAATCACTGATCTTTCCCCTTTTCTACTTGAGGTCCTAACTTCTCTCCTTACCCAGCTTAAACTCTGATCAGTCATCATGTTGTAATTACTCCCTTCAGAACCCCTGAAATCTCTGCCTCTCTCACTTTGTCATACTTGCTTAGCAAAACCACAAGCTTCTGTCTGTACAGAATGGTGGAGTGTGTTTGGTTAAACACACTGCACTGACTGGCCTCATTTTGAGTTCATGATCATGAACCCTTCCGTGGGCCCTTCATGTCGCCTGCCATGCACGGTATATTCTCAAAGTCCATTTAATCTCCTGTTCTCAACAGCAAGTTCATACTTTCTTCTCCCTGCCACCTCTCAGCTGACTACTTTGCTTCCTACTTTTCCTGAGAAATCTGAGAGAACCAGAGGCAAATGTCCACAGACTCTCCCGGCCACACCCCCTACCTGTATCTGCACCCACATCTCGCCATGGAACCCCGTGTATCCACCCAGAGCCAATCCTTCTCACCTCTCACCACTCAAACACATCCTTCTAACAACTCAAACTCTCTCCTTTCCTACATCTTTCCTACATCAGCAATGCTCACTCAACTGGATCATGAGCACACAAACTTGCTATTATTCCTCCGATGGCCATTTCCCTACCCCAAACGCCACCAATGACTCTTTAAAATATCGGTCAGACGTTAGCCTGAAGGTCCTATACAGCCTGCTCTGCCATGACATCTCCCCCTCCAAGCCACTAGCTTCTTTGCTCTTGGCTCTCAAACATGCCTGGCATCCTCCTGCCCTCTGGCCTTTGTACTGGCTGTTCCCTTTGCCTAGAACATTCTGTCTCTTGATAGCCACATGGTTTACTCCCTAACCTCAAAATTTAGCTCAAGCGTCACATTTTCCGAGGCTTCCCTGTGTCCCTTTGTCTGCTCTACATAGAACTGTAAGTCACCCCTTCCTCCCAGATCCCCTGCTTGGGAACTCCTACCCGGCACCACTGTTTCTCGAGCACACAGAACCTCCAACATAGCATATATTGATTTAATTGTGGTTTTGGTTTTTTGTCTGCCTTCCAGCCCTCTACCCTTGCTAGACCACAAGCGTCACAAAGACAAGGAGCATTATTCCATCACTGATGTCTCCCACACACCTAGACCAAGGCCTGGCACATAGTAGGTGTTCAGTACATGTTGACTGAAATCAATATTTTACTTAAACTGCACAATAACCTTGTGATTTAGGTTTTATATCATGCTTATTTTATAGATGAAGAAACAAGGCTGAGAGAGGTTTTTAAAATGTGCCCGTGGTCATTCCACAAGAAAGGAAGGCAGCGAGGAACCCAGCCTTTCTGACTTCACAGTCAGCTTGCTAAGTGGCCCTACCTTGTGGCCTCCCTACATTGTGCCTGCCTGGGGTGTTGGAATAAACATGTTGAGTTACAACCACCATAAATAAATACAGCCACCATCCAGGGCTGCCTTCTTCTGTCCCCTGGGCCCACGTGACAGTTGGTAGTTTTCAATTGAAGATCAAATGCTACTCAATTTACCTCCTTACTCCAGGTGACAATAGGCCAAAAAGCCAACCAAAGGGACTGCTTTTCACTCATTTATGCATTCTTTCATTCATTCAATGTATATTTATTGAACACCAACACACTAAGCAACTGTTGACTTGGATGCGACCAGTAAGCCAAATTTCTCCTTCTTAAGCTACCCAGAAGGAAAAAAAAAAAATGCCACCATCATTTTTGCAACTAAATCCACAGAAAAAGGATGCTCTTTCCTTTACACCCATCGGAACTAATGGCGCTCCCCTCGGCCCAGGAGGAGCCTCCGGTCTGGCTCCTGTCCTGAGGCCTCCATTCCAAGCAGAGTCAGAAAGGGCAGCCTGTGGGGGCCAGGCCCGGTGCGTCTACCGCGTTACACGGCTGATGGCTTGCCAGGCCTGACGAGACTAGTGCTGGAATTTGGGAGGATTCAATACGAAGCTCAGTTTGGCTTCAGGGACCATTTTAATTAAATTAATTATCTCTAGAAGAAACACTTAAAGCTGTTTAAGCCTAAACAATAGGTACTTGTTCTCACTTCTTGTGCCTCGTGCAGCTTCTCTTGGTGAGCCGAGGACAATACCACAGGCAGATACTCAGGAAGGCCCTTCCCTCCTGCTCCCTCCCTCCTTCTCTTTTGCTTTCTGTGCCACACAGGGAAGAGGCTTTCAGAGAGGAGGGATGCGGAGGCTGGCAAGACAGAAGTGTCCGGAATCTACATAAATGCACTCATTGGCTTCACTGACTTTCCACACCGCTCGGTGTCCTACATTTCAACTGCAGACCTGAGTCACACTGCCTTGCCTGGATTATCTGCATTTCTAGTGGCCCTTGTTGTTACCCTAAATGAAGAGGCACCACCTCTTTTCCATTACGTTCCCCTGCCTCATTTCCTCCTAAGGATTCCTTGTTTTCAAGAGCTCCAGGTTGCTTTTCTTTTTAATATATACTTGCCTCATCGCAAAAAAAAATAATAATAATACTTGATCTGGCTCATTTGTTCCATTCTGTCTGTTCCATTTAAAATCGCAGTGTGAGGAAGTAAAATAAGTCAACACTTCCCCCCACCTCCCCACATTGAGCAATACCCTGTAAATTGTCACTAGAAAGACCAGTATAGGGCTGGGGAGTTCCCTTGTCCCTCAAAACTCACACTTCAGACTGTGTATGATCTTTCAGTGAGCATCACTCCTTTGGGGGAAAAGCCTCAATGCTTTTTTTTCATTACAACTGAAAGGGAGAATGTTTAAAGCGTGTCTGTGCTGTGCAAAGCCCTCCTCCCTGAGTCTTTCCTCTGAGTTTGATTTACCCTCAATGGAGCCCTACATGGCCTCTATTCTTTGGTGGTTCTCTCAGTGCCTGGGGGACATGGCACACAGCAGAGAGCCCCAAAGGCAGTCACTATGATAGACTGACGGACAATGGTACTATTAAGTGCCACAGGGGCTGGGTTTGCCAGAACGAGTGCAAAATCGGGACCAGAACTTGTCAAATTAGCTTCACATAACTGGCGTTAGAAGAGACAGCCACAGCCCAGGCCACAGGCAAAACGGGTCTCATAGCAGCTTTGACTAGAGCCATTATTTAGCAAGTAGGACTTGGTCTGCAGTGTAAGTGCTAACCCCATTATTGAACTAAAGCGATGGGTAATAATGAGGCTCAGGATTATTTTAAATTTCCTTTTGGTTCTAAATATTCTACATTCTTTTATAAGTTTATTGATTTTGAGAGAGAGAATGAGGGTGCACGTGAGTGCAAGTGGGTAAGGGATGCAGAGAGAGGGCGAGAGAGAAGGAGGAGGGAGAATCCCAAGCAGGCTCCGTATCATCAGCACAGAGCCTGACTTGGGGCTCAAACTCACAAACCTTGTGATCAGGATCTGAGCCTATACCAAGAGTCCGATGCTCAACCACCTAAGCCACCCAGTCGTCCCTCCTTTTCATATATCCTAATCATTACTAATGCGCAATAGAGAAAAGAAGGAAAACATCTATTTTATCTTACACAGGTATTTAAAGAAAAACAATTTTGTTGTAATTAAAATCTCAGGACTAATTGTTAATGTTTTTTTTCCTGGAATGACCCCCACTATTTAGCAAGGACTGTTCCTTTAAACACAGTAAAATTCTGAACCTTTTCAATATCATTTGTAAACAGAGAACAATCAAGGGATCAGGCCAGTTGCAAAGGACCAGTTTTTAAAGTTTTTCTAATCTGCCTTCGTACCATTTGCTTCATACTCTAACAATAATGGCTAGAACACTGTCCCCTTCCATAGGTAAGGAGGCAGAAATCTAGTAAAAAATTAACAGTAAAAGTGAGCATGGCAGCAGATCACATTGAGACAACCCTTAATTCAGGACCTGCTACCCTTTAATGTAGCCCAGGTGCCGCCTGTTTTCTAAGATTACCTACCTTAGGCTACGGAAGAGTTTCCATACTTGAAAACAAGTTCTGCCAACGAGGAAAGAGATGAGCTAACCATACCCTGCTATCCACTTTGAAATGCCTGGTAAAGTGCACTCAACACACACATTCTTACATTAGGAAATATATTTGGATTAATGAAGACTAAGTTTCATTGTTTCAGTCACCTGGAAAATTAAAACAACAGCAGCAGCAAAAAAACCTTCGACAATTCCAGGAAAGATTAGTCTGTGATTGGACAAGAGCATTGCTCTTGAGACTACGCTCTATTTTGTACAAACACAAAAAGGATTGAAGTTTTTCTTTCCTGCTTTTTGACAGTCTGTGTGTGGTCTGAAGTCACGACCTATCAGAGATTTACATATTTTCAAAGTAGGCTCCAGCCTTTGTCTCATCTCGCCTCACATCACATAATAGTGTTACCTTTTACCAGTCCCATTGGGGAAGTATACTACTTCAGTTAAATCAAGGGTCAAGCCAAATTCTCAAGCGTCTGAGAGGTTTTTATAACAGTGTCCCTATTTTTTATTTTGGTCTATATTGATAATCTACTGTTGAGTTTCCTCACTGATATCTATTCAAAGATCCTATGGCCCTTCTTTTCATTCTGAAGGGGTTTGAAGACTACAATTTCCTAACAGTAGTTGGTTAGGAGTGGCCAAGCTTCTCAAAGGAAGAAATGATGAACAGTGCCAATGTAAGGATGCAGGTCTGAAACTGACTCCATGAAACAATAGAAGGGCACACATTGCCCAAGGCAGAAGGGACCACCCTTGTAACACCCAATCAGGAAAGGCCAGCTAACACCCTTAACATTTCTAAGGGCAGGCCTAAAGATGGAGGCTAAGACTAGTCACGCCCTACCTGAGGGTCCTGGACCCACTCTGTGATTGGTCAATACTCTAAATGTTGTGATTGGGTCCTGCCAAAAGTAACAGATACTCTAGGCAATGTGAATGGTTAAACCTGCTGTCAATAATATTGTATAATAATGATTGTATCACTGTACCTATGTCACAATTTCCTGTAACTCCCCCTTCCCAAACTCATAAAAGCCCTACCCTGCCTTTGTTCGGGGCTCACTCCACGTGGATCCAGTGTGTTGTTGAAGTCTGTGAGCCTGAGTTTAGGCTGGCCGGGCCTAAATTCGTAATAAAGCCCTTTGCTTTTGCATGCGTGCTTCGGCCTCCCTGGCGGTCTCTGGTTTTTGGGGGTGATATTAAAATCTGGGCATAACACCATAAGAGAAACGAGAGATGTTTCCTAAGATTAAAATTCTGGGGTAATACCAGTTCTATATTAAAACATATATGGCTATAAAATTTATTTATTCAACAAATACTTCTTGAGCACTTATCATGTGTCAGGCATTGTTCTTGATGTTGGGAATATAGTGCTGGGATTTAAATTGGTCAAGGTCTCCAATTTCATAGGGCTGATATCTAATCGAAGATGCACCAAGTGACAAAAATATGAATAAGATAAATGCAAAGAGTGAAAAATATAATCAAGAAAATACAGTAGGATACTGGCTAGGTAGAGGGACTAATTCAGATTGAGTGGTTGGGAAAGGTTTCACTGACGAAGGTTGACACTGGTGCTAAGACCTGAATCACCAGAAAAGTTAGTCATTCTAGGCAAAGGTAACAAGGAAGAAAAGGCCGCAAAGAAAAACTAAACTTTGCCTTTTTGAGTACCCAGGAAGGAGCATGTATCAAGAGACCGAAGAGGGTGAGACTGGATGCTGGAAACTGGAAATGAAGGTCAAACACAGGCAAGGACTGGATTACACAGGAAGTTAGAAAACAGGAGCAATAATTCAGGTAAGAATGGACAGAAGTAATGGAAGCTTAGACAAAAGTGCAAACAATGATATGGAGAGAGATTAAAGTATGAGGATGTATTTCTGAGGTAGAGTATGGGGAGCAGGGGACTTGGAGGGGAAGTGACAACTCCTGGGTTCTTGTCTTGAATATCTGAGTGAAGAAGCCACACACTCAGATATGGAAGAAGAGTGAAGAAAGAATAGTTTCCATGGGGAGAAACTCAGAGTCCTGCTTTGGCCATTTTAAATGTGAAATGCCCATTTGTTATTGAAGTAGAGAAGAGTTAAATTGGCATCTGGATATCTAGGAAAGTCAAAGCTGGCAACATGAATTTGCAGATAAGTGGTGCTAAACCATGGCATTAGATGAGATTGGGTATAAAAAGAGAAGAGTGCAAATCAAGTCTTGGACCTGAGACCTTGAAGCATGCCACCATTTGGGGTTAAGAAGAGGAGCTGGAGCCTGGGGGAGAGAGAGAGGAGAAAGTAAGGGAGAGAGCATGCTGTCAGAGAAACAGGAAGGAGTGCAAGAAAAGGATGGAATGGCCAACGGACTCCAGGCTTCTGAGTAACAGAGACTCGACTGCTGATTTGGCAAAGTGGTGTTGGTAATCTTTCAAGGAGAGGGCCACCAAAACCATATCAGGGTCAGCAAAGGTAAGCTGGGATGTGAGGAAGCTTCCGAGCGGCTCTCTGTGAGATGTGAGAGGAGTGGCAGAAAGGGGTATGAGATCCAGGGAGGGTTTTATTTTGTTTAAAGATGGGAGGCAAAAGAGAATGTTTGTACGTGGATGGATGAAAAGACTCAGCAGTAAGAGAAGGTTGGTGCTGGACACCTAAGGGGGAAATGAATATATTACAAAGTAATTTTGGAGAGCAAGAGGACACTTGTAATTAAAATAACAACTCTGGGAAGTAACTATTTGACAGTTGTGGTAATGAGCTAAAAATTAAATGAGCTCTGGTTGTGGGTTCTTCTCCAGCCCTCTTCGCTGCTCGGTGTAAGCACGTGTTGAAAACACGTTGAGACTCCCAGGTGACCATGAGAGCAGGGAGCAGATGAAGGGGCTGCTGTAATTACCAGGCAGCAGATGCTAATGATAGCCTTGGATAAGCTGAATTCCTGGTGCAATACGAGTGTTTATTAAATGTTTGATGAATAACACAGATCTCGAATTGAGCTTAATCAGTCCGTAGAAGAGCAAGTTTCTTAAGCTTGAGTCAAAGCTTCCTTTGCAGAATAGAAAAATTATTCTCTATGTACAGGATTTCATTACCACTTGTGTATAGTGTCTAAAACTGCACCTGGCGAAGGGTAACCCCTCAGTAGATGTGAGTTTCAGTTCCACTTTCCAAACACAGTATCTCTTCCTCCTCAAGTTGTTCAACAACCATTTCTTCAAGACTTAGTCTTGCTGGGGATAAAATAACAAGACAAACAGGGACCTGCTCTCATGGTATGTCTGGGAACCTGGATGTCATACAAAAAACTACACTTAATACTTAAGTTCAATCATGATAAAACACTATAAAGGTTGGCCAGTGTGTTATTTACATAAAATAGACATGTTGGAATTCGATTTTTAAACTTTCAGTTAAACTGTCATAAAAATGTTCAAAGAATCAGAAGTTTAACATTCTGATTTATCCTTCCTATGAAAAACACTAACTCAAAGTAAACATCTAAAACACAAGAAAAATCTATTCACATAGAAGAGGCCAACAGAGCCACTATGCGAGATTGAGAATGCATTTGAGAGCTGGGCTCAATATTACAATTCCTTAAGAAATCTTCTTTAAGCTTTAACTGTAAGCCAAGCATCATGCTAAATGACCAGAGAAAAAAGCAGCCCCTGGCATCTGGAGACTGGCTAACAGCTATCAGCTAGGCCTTGGTGTTCTCCTGTTTAACATACATTTAATCTCACAGAACTCCAATATTAGGCAAGGTCACTCTGCGACCCTGATGAAATGAGACAAACAGAGAAGACCTCTTCATAATTTTGTCTGAGTACAGATAAAAACAAAGCCAGAGTGCAAAGCACAAATTCCGAATATCCCCCTCACCCCCTCAAGACTAGCAACTGCTGCTTCTGTACCCATTACAGCTTTAACTTCATTCTTCCCACCTTCTAAACAAGATCCAGCAAGAGGCCCAATCATAAAATAACCCCACTTGCTGAGAGAATCTCAGGAAGCAAACTCTTGCTTCCAAGTAAGTCCAGATCCTATAAGAGTCCTTTTCAGTGCTGTCTGAATACACTCACTGATGCCCTGTTGTGTGTGCTCTAGTTTCAACAAGCAACGGACCGGACTTTGTTCAACTCCTGCTCTTCCTGGTGGCTTATGGTTGGGTGGCATTGTGAGTGGCACATATGCGTTATGTTCTTTAATCCTCAACAGCCATTTCTTGAGGGGCCCCTGGGTGGCTCAGTCGGTTGAGCATCTGACTTCGACTCAGGTCATGACCTCATGGTTTGTGAGTTTGAGCCCTGTATTGGGCTCTCTGCGGTCAGCAGATTCCTTGATAAATTCCCAAAGGGCTATCCAAAACTGAAAGTTAGACTCTAAGTTAAAGGGCAAAATCATTTTTCTACACCTTTATCCCTTACCTATTATTTTTATTTGTAGAATGAGTTCTTTAAGGAATTATGACCTGTTAGCTTTACAGGTTAAAACATTAACACTGGGGCTGGTCTCTTTTGGCTGGTTTCCAGGTCAGGACAAGCTTTGTCTGACAGATCGGGCCCACTCATTTTCTGAAAATCCTTTGCTAGCTTCAGGTTAGAGTTACAATTTCAGCAGGATACACACGCCCCTTCCTTTTCTGGCCTTCTCTTGGACCTTCCACATAATTTATTAATTTAACATGTAATTCTGTGTACCAATTTCCCCTATTTTCCAGTCTTGCAGAACCCATTTTTGTTGTCAGTAGTGCATGTGTGTGGTTGTAGTTGGCATACAATGCTGTGTTAGTTCCAGGTGTACAATGTAGTGATTGCACAACTCTGTATGTGATGCTATGTTCACAAGTGTAGACGTCATCAGTCACCACACAATGCTACTATGGTACCACTGACTTCATTTTCTATTTCTATGCTGTTCCTTGCATCCCTGTGACTTATTCATCTCGTGACTGCAAGCCTGTGCCTCCCACTCCCCTTCACCCATTTGGCCCATCCCCCACCTCTCTCCCCTCTAGCAACTGTTTGTTCCCTGTACTTAACAGAACTCCTCAGTTTTTTAATGCAACATATTTCTGTCTCTGCACCTGTTCATTAAGTTTCAACTGATCCTTCAAAATCACCTCTAGTATCTCTCCTGCAGACTTTACAGAACTTCCCACACAATACAAAATGTATCACTCCATTACCAAACTATGCAATTCCCTTGGCTCTTATCATACCACATTACATGCTTATTCCTCCAGCCTCAACTCCAGAAACAGAGAGATGTTATTTCCTTGAATATCTTTTGCACTTGGCACAATATCTGGGAATGGGCCAAGCTTAATATGTTGTTTGAGCCCTTCCTTTACCAAACCCATTTAAAGTATGACTCTATTGAAGAGAGTAATTCAAATGTCTTCATTAGTAACTTATTTCTAGCTCTGTTACCTGGCACTCAAATCTACATTAATCAATTTAGTACATTTAGCCACAATGAGGGACAATTGGTTTTCAAACTATTTTCCTAAGATCTACCATAGATTTGAAGACAACTTATTAATCAGATTTTTTTGTCTTAATCAGAAAGAGTAGTTCAACAGGTCTTCAGAATACAGAGCTATCATCTCTTGGAAGTACACTTCATTTTTTTCATTTTTTAAAAATTCTAGTTAGTTAACATAACTACATTTTTTAAAAGGAAGTCTTCATTTGCAATTCCAGGCCACTCTACATGATTTGTGGACACTATAATAATTCTCCTTAATAACTGGTAGGAAAATAAATACTAATAAAAAACCCAAAACCAAATAACCCTACAATATAATGATGACTTATGGAAGCAAACTGAAGAGAATAAAAACTAGCAAATATTCTCTTTTGTGCCTCCTGAATTTTGAACTGATGTCAAAAAAAATGATGAAAGTACTCTTTAAAGTAAAACTGTAGTTGTTGGAAGTAACAGTCCTATAGATTGTGTGAGATCATTGAGCCAACTTATTTTATCTACTTAAAGGTAACGAACATTCTTATTAAGAAAAGTATACTAACAGGGTAGCTTTTAGAAGATTTAATATATTAAGCTGAATTCCTTTGCTTCAGGAAAAAAGATAAGTTAATCATCTATATTTAAATTGTTAAAATTAGAGTCAAAGAAAACACACTTGAAGTGGCATTTAAATGACAATAATAAATTTGTAAAGTTTGTTTCCCTCTTTTGCTCTAAAAAAAAGATATTTTTGAAAGGCAATTATATAAGTAAATACATTTACTTTCATAGTAAATCCTACCTTGTTTATCTTACTTTTGCCATTCCCTTGGGTTTGTTTTCAAAACTTAAACAATTAGATCAAGCAGTTTTAAAAAGTCCAAAGTCTTAAACCTCCTCATGTTGAAGAAAGCAAAATAAGCATTTTGTCAAAATAAACATGAAAATAAAACTCAAATTCTGAAATCTAAATGTTATCTCAAGGCAGAACTACTACTATCTCTGGTCAATACTTTGAAATATTTACAAACAAAAATTCATTTTTATTTTATTCCTTGTTTTAAACTATTTAAATATTCTCTCAATTGATTTTAGACATCACTCAAAGTCCACTTTGAACAAATTCTAGCATGCTATGTAAGCATATAGGTTCCAACCTTGCTAGCTGCTATACTTCATCTTCCTGTTTAATTAAAAACATTTGCCAGTTGATTTCAAATGCTTTAATGAATTTCATTTGTGATCTTAATATAGATTCATTCCAAGAATGCAATTTTGATGAGTACATGGGAGTAGTTCAATGGAGGAACCACAGATATAACCAAGAAATTCTTCTTGTTTACTCTTCGTTTGAAAATGTGGCATTCAATTATAACACATCTGAAGCATGGTTATAGGGGCTCCGTCCTGCAGGAAGATCACCGCTACTGTCAGAAAGACAACTTTAAGACTTCAGCAATCCTACATCAAAAGGCTATCTTCACTGATGGCTGCTTCTTTGGGGACAGAATCCCAAACTATGTAAGTTTCTGAGAGCACTCCAAGCATTCAAAGCACGTTCATAAAAGTATTAAAATTTCTGTGATTTTTAAAGTTTATAGTTTTATCAAAAATATATCTAAAACTGCCATGTTTCTTTAAGCTACTAAGTTTTCAAACTGTACAAGAACAAGCTCTTAAATGAGAAATTCCTGGTCAAGACGCTTTCAGTCAGCAAAAACAATTTTAGACATTGTAACTTTCTGCAGTTGAATAGTTCACACTTCAAATTCATATGATAGACGATTTTCTTCTTCAGTCACGGCCCAGAGCCACAATGTCATTATTACTGATGCCAGTAACTAAAACTAGGGCCTTTCCTCTCATCTCTCAGGCACCTGCTCGTCAATTACCCTACACTGGCAGCCTGCTGGCCAGCCAGCTCCTCCAGCACCGAGTTCTTAGTTCCAACATTTCAATTCATTACATTAGTCAGCCACTATTTCCTCCCCAACCCTTTCAAATTCCTTGTAACCTCGCAGAACTTCCCGAAGTAGTATGTTCTAAAATAATGGCAAACCGGAGTTGAAGTTCTAATCCCTAGTGAATATTAATCATCAAACATTCCATTTTTGCATTGTCACTCTCATCAACACAGTTGATTTCTCCCCATGAGGATGCAGAGCTGGAGTGGCCCGTCTGTGGAGAGCTGGTTTACTACATAGCTGAGCAATGACGCTCAGACTCCATTTCATTATCCCCGAGCATTTGCTACACAGGGAACATTACATGGAGTGTGTGTGCACAGAGCTATAGGAAGTGTAAAATAGGGCTCACTGAAATTAATGTTGCTACACATTAATTAGTTAGCCCACACTTTAACATAAAAAGGAAAAAAGTGGGGGGGGAGAAAAATAAAATAAAGAGGGAAATTAATGGCAAGGAAACAGGATATAGTTAAGTTAGCATTACATTATTCAGTGTTTGCTTGGAAAATGCAATGAGAACACACACACACAAACCGGTATTTGTAGACCTGCCTTTGTAATTTAAAATGTTAATGAATGTAAATTTTTTCAATACAAAATTCATGAATGTTCATCTCTGGGCCACATTGTGTCCAACCTTGTTGGAGTCCTTTTTTATTTTATTAGTACCAAAAGTCCAGCCTTGTCCATTTCTCTTCCATCTCACCACCACCAAAATACACCTGACAATCATGAATGGTGGCAGTAACACATAAAATAATTTTAACTTCGAAAACAACACACCCCTTGCATTTTTGTAACGAAATCAAGTTTTTGGGTTCCAAGCCATTCATCATGAAGAGAATGTGTTTAATTTGATGTGAAGTTGGCTACCCAGCAGTCTCGTCAGGCCGTGGAATGTTTAACTCAGGGCCTGGGAGGCTGCCAGCCATTCTAAATGTTTTCACACGGATCAGCAATAACTAACTAAATGTCTAAGTCACAGTTCTCAGGTTAGGCAGGAGCTAGAGCTAAAATTTCCTCACTTTGGACATAAATTTGGGGGATTTTTTTCCTCCAACGATTTGTTTTAGATGATACTCTTTCAGTTACAAAGAATCAATTTTGATAATGCTTTCTGGATTTCAAATGATAACTTTTTGGATTTTTAGAAAAATTGCAAAGTTTGTAAAAAAAAGACTCTATTTATAGCATTTACTGCAGGAAGGACCCCACATTTGTAAACTAGGGATTTTAGTCCCGGTACTGTCACTAACCACCTAGGGGTGTACACAAGTGACAAACTGCCTAGGTCATCATTAGGTTAGAAAGGAAAGGGAAGATGTCTTACCATAATTGAGAACATTTATCAAAATATACATGCTGTCCTTGCCTCTCCTCCCAATTCTAATGGGGATGGGTGAGGATATAGTTATGTGTATCTGAAAAAAACAACAAACAAAAATGCTCCCCAGTCGATTCTAATGCACATCCCCACAGGATACCTTTGGGGTTACTTCCAGCTCCGATATTCCACATTTTAAAAAAATGCCTGTGGGCTATGGCTAACGAGCAAGACCCACTACTGACAACACTGGAGATGACAAGGCTTTCCTACACAATATCCTTTCTTTAAAGCTCTTTTTCCAGCCACATTGTTGATGGTTTTGCTAGTATTTACAAACATGCCATGCATTTATAAATAACCTAACTCATCTTGGCCCTAAGCAGTTAGTATACAGATGAAATAACAGTCAGCCCAGGCAGAGCGGGTGGTTTCTGACACCTGGAAAGCCACCTTCCACCAGGTAGTCATAGTGTGTTATAAACAAAAGACTAACTGAAGAGCTGGCTTATCCGAGTTCATCAATCTTAGAATACTTGTGGTAAATTTTACCCGTATTGTATTTGAAAAATAATTTTGTAGGAGTTTTTGGTACATGTTCGATGCACAGAGTAAAATGATACTGTTTATTATGTTTTATGTACATGAACAGAACAGGTTTGCCCACTTCTTCAGGTCAGGCTGTCCAAGTATAAGAATCCTAAAGCTTAAAGTAATGTAAAGTCAATTTCAGTGGATTAATACTAATTTGGAAAGACAAAAAGCTCTCAATATATAAAGTCACTTGTTTCTCACTACTTTTCACCTATAATGAAGTCTCAGCTATTTTCCTCATTGTTACAAATTCTCAATTTTAGGATTATAGCATTGAATGGTAGCATTAATACAGAAACCATTGATAAATACAGTCAGAAATACCAGGCTGAAGATTTATATTCATCCCTATGCTTTTCTATTTTAGTCTTTAAGCTATAGGTAAGCTTTAAAAAAAAAAAAAAAAGCTTTAAAAAAACCACAGGGGGAAAACATCCAGAAATACACATATACCAAGATTTTGGATTATTAAGAGAAAAAATTCTCACCAGATTTAGTCTGGAAATTGGGATTTTTATCTATGAAGCACAGTAGCTGACAAGCATCTTCTGGGGAAAACAACTAATGTTGTACCAACGGGACTATAATTAAGGATGTCCTTTTCAAATTAAAAAAAAATAATTTCCATTATTTTCCACTGGTAGCAGAATGCCTTTGCAATTTATGCTTCTTGCCCAGATCATTCAGTATTAAAGAATGATTTAGAGTAATTAATTGTTTTGACAGAAACAGTCATTTCTCACCTCCATAAAGCAGGCTTGTCCTTTTAATACTTGAGATACCTCTCTTGTGATCAATTTTAAATTTGCTGAGACTTGTGTGCAATTTTTCTTCATAGTTTCTAGATTTCTTACATTTCTAACGTAAAATGTATAAATTTAAGTTATATCAGTGCAGTATTGGTACTGATTAAAAACCAAAACAAAGCCACCTGCGCCAGTACCAGACTGTCTGAACCATGGCAACCACTAACAGGGTGGTTGATTGTGCCATAAAAGGAAGTCCTTAGCACCGTCAGGTACTGCAACCAAGCAAATCACTCCAGTTCAAGGCATGTCTATTTGGATTTTCCTTCCAGAGTATTTGAGCTTTATAGTGACGAGAGTCCTGGAAGTCTAGAATATGATACCAAGTAAGGAACATAGAACTAAAACCTTCAATTTAACAATCCAGTTAATGTCTTTCTCACCTAGATCCTTACCAACAATATTTGAATATGCTAATCCTTGTAACCAAAAGAACTGGTTAATCCGTAAGGCTTCCTTTTAAAGGACAGATCATAAGGTATAGAAAGCCTAGCCTCAGTCATGCACTAGGAAGGATTCAGAGAGAGATGTGAGCCACTCTCTTCGCCACTTCAGGAAAAAGTTTCTCACTTTTTTAATGGTTCTATATTAGTCAACGAGGTAATCTACGGTATGCAGCGTGGGCTCCAAAAAGTGGGTGGTCTCTGCAGTGGGGAGGTGCTCACTCACTCTGCCTCTGGCCGGAGCCAGTTCCTGCAGCTGGACTGAAGGCAGCCCACAGACTACACTCGGCACATTTCTTCATTTCTCACTTGAGTGCCCTTCTTTAGTTCCCTTTCAACTGCCCACTTTATATCGGCTTCATTACACCACCGCTCCATTTGTAATGTAAATTGGGAAACTCGGGGAAGTTTTTCTTTTGGCCTTGTCTACGGAAGAATACGGAGAGGTATTCAAAACGTATTAACACAAATCAATGGCACCAATAAAAGCAAAATCTCCTTAGCAACATAATCTTGATTGCAAAAGGAGAACTGAGAGCATTTAGCAGAACAGTGGCCCACATGGAATACGCATTTGTCTGGAAGAATCCAGCACAAAGCCTAAAAGAGAGATTTTGAAAAAATCCAAAATTAACTCACAGGGAACAGTTACTCTTTTTTTCAAAAGTACACAATTGGCTACATTAAATCTATCGTGTGCTTTTGGCTCAGCAACATTGTATCACACCGCTTTGCAAACTGAAATTACAACACCCTGCATGCTTCACATGAGTTACAGGGTGTTTTTTGTTTGTTTTGTTTTTTGAGGGTTTTTTTTTCTTCGTTGATTTCTTTAGTAAAGCAAACAAAAAAGTCTCAAGAAATATTCATCTCACACACAATGCAAAGAAAACTGAATGGCTACCTAACAATATCTAAGACCGTAGGTACAAAAGGTTGAGCTATCTTTTTTAGGCTTTCTGTGCTGCGTTCTAAGATAGTGAGGGCTGCAAGCGGTGATGGCATTTTTGCTTAGGCGTCCATTTGTGAAAAAGCAAACGGAAAACACTTCTGAGAACTCTCATATTTTTCTCATCAGAATGAAAAATACGTTAAGAACAGGAATTCAGAAAATAAGGAATCAATTCTTTAAAAACTACAATATAGAGATGATTTGAGGAAACAATCCACAAACACAAAAAATTTCCCTTAGTTTTTAAATGTTTGATACAGAATTGTCATTTCTTATTTTAACGGAAGCAATCCAGGTGACAGGGATGAAAGCGTCTCTACTGCCTACTGTAAGCTGAGCTACAATTTATCTTCGAATGCAGTGTGTGTGCATGTGGGTTCGCACACGGATTTTTTCCTTATATATGTGGAACTGTTTCGTAAAGGTTTGTGCTAGATCTGGGTCATCAAATAAAATGAAAAAGTAAAGGTCTGTATGACAGTTATTTTAAACAACATAACAAACTTTAAATACTGCTAACTATGTGCATTTACAGGAGTAGTGATTAGAATTATTTGTCTCACCCTGAAAGCTTAAAAACCAGTGCTAAACCTAAATAAGATAATTGAGAGTCCTATTTTAAAAGCTGTATTGACTTTTAAAATTTAGGAACAACTTAAATAAGATCTTTGGGGGCAAAATATATTAATATATAAGTTGTATTTTTTTCCTATTCTTTTTTTCTAACTATGTGCAAATTTATGAACACATAAATACAAAAGTTTATTAGGCACAGTTCCTAAACTCATAGTCATAATGTGAGTTATTTTATTCCCTGATATTTGTACAGACCATGTCCACAGAAGTATTTGTTTGGCCAATTTCTTTTAAAGTGATTTGATCTCTAAGTACCAGGCTCTCTTTTCCAACTTCACCAAAATTGGCTTGAAATTTTATTTAATATAGTATAGTCTTCAAAGACCAAATGCTGTAAATCAGCCCACATTTTAGTTTCAAGCATAGAAACATATACTGAAATCACCCATTAAAACCAACTCACTTAACAAAACTCAACTAGCCAAAGCAAGCAAATAGAGTCCCTATTTCAAATTAGAAATCCATGTGTTTACTAGAAAAACCTTGTCAATTAAGACTTGATTTTATAAAACTAAACATACTATAACCAACATGCGAGCAAAAAGCAAACTGCCTTAAATATTACCCATCTATGGATTTCCTCACAATTATGAAGGTCAACAAATTTTCATCTAACCAAAAAACAATTCTCATTTTAATAAAAAGACATTTGACAATGGTGTTAATTTCTCGATGAAAGGAAAATATAAAATATACCTTCAAAATTCAGCTGTATATTTTACCAGTTATTTTCATTTTTTAAAATGTTACTAGACTTACCTGAATATAACTAGAATTACCTGAAAACATAATAAGGACCCTGATCTTGGGTCTGCATAATTGTTCACCCCTCATAAGTTTCTGATTATTCTATTTGAAAACTATTCCATGCTCATTAAGGATATATATAGGAACGAATTCCTAAAATCCTTTATTTAGTATTTTTTTAAAAAACTGTCACACTTACATTATAAAAGATAAATAAAAGAATACTTTATTCAAGGTAGCCTCCCATTATCTTCTCAAAGGACATGATAGCAGAGGAAAACTATCTAGAACAATATTTTTTCTTAAGAAAAAGTTCCATTGTAATACATAAAGAATGTGTAAAAGGAAGCATAAAGCTGTGTGCAATTCCCAGCCATTGCATAATTTTGCCCCTTGTAAACCAAAGTGTAGGACAACAATGTAGTTATTTCTCTTGGTCAGCAGATTTCGGCATATTGCTTTCCAACCATGTCTACCTTGCTTCCAACTACGGGCTTCATAATGCTTAACTCTTCTGGCAGCACAAAATGTCATTCATTAGCTCCAACAAATGTAAAAAGAAACAGAGACCTTAAAAGAGCTTTGATAACTTCGGTTACAACAAACTCCTGTTCATGAAGCCTTCAGAGCAATGCAATGAGATTATTGCAATTACCTAATTAAATAAGCTGCTACTAGAAGATAAAGAAGGAGGTGGTCTTTTTATTGTGCCAAAGGTTTCTTGAGAGAACAGAATGCTCCTTCCTTCTGGAACATTTTAAATCTATATTGTATTTGTGTCAAGAAAGAACTGGAACCAGTTATACTAAATTACAAACCGGCAGGAGAGATAAGAGGAGGAAATCCGCAGTTTGAGAATGTATTATGGTCCAAAAGAGTAGCCAAAACACTGATCCGTTACCGGTCTTCTCTTAAAGGCTGGAAGACTTTCTTTAACAATAAATAAAATGTTGGCTTATCTGCCCAAATTAAGAATGCCTGTATAGATAGTTTACTGAAATATTTCTGAAATAAAGAGCTGGGAAAGCAATATAGTATCTATCTTTCATACAGAGAAAAAAGCACTCAACTCTCAAATTCTGAGCACCATGTTTATGAAGTAGAGGAAATGTTACCTAAGCGGAGGGCAGGGGGACATGGTTTTGCTTAAGTATCTGAGATGTACCTACATCTTAAAGGGTCTTATTAGAAAGACACTTTTCTCAAGTATTCTATTTAATGTTTGTCATTTTTTAAACATGCAAATCATTACTATAAATATATATAAGGAGTACTCACTCTTTTTAATTTTAAATGCAAAATCTGACAGTAACTCAAGTTTCAGCTGACTTTGTAAGTCAATCAAAACAGCTACTCATTCATTATTAGCTACTTACTTTTATATAGGATTTAGTAAATAACAGTAAAATAAATGATTTAAAAATATGAGGTAGTCATAGTGTCTTCCTTTTGTGGAAATGAAAATAAATGCAAAGAAGCCAAGTGATCTGATGATTTTGCAGAACATCAGAAATAAATTCAAAATCAGGATTAGCACTCTGAATTTGTTTTCAGTACTATTAAGGCTACAAACAACCTCTGTTGTTTCAATTTACCATGGTGGGAGGAAGGAGAACGCTGCTCCCAAGTACACAGAATTATGACTCATAATATAAACAATACTTAAGCTTCTCTTATGTTACTATCTAAAAATCTCTAAAAGTACAGAACAAGATTAATAAGTTTTAAAGACTAATCACTTTCAAATTTCAACTTAAATAAAAGGTACGTTCCTAAAAATAACATAAAGTTGGCTATTATATCTAAAGGACTATTTAAACACAACTATTATGGGATAATTAACAGTCTGGTTTAGGATTGGCCTTGGGGCGCCTGGGTGGCTCAGTCGATTAAGCATCCGACTTGAGCTCAGGTCATGATCTCAGGTTCATGGGTTGGAGCTCCACATTGGGCTCTGTGCTGACAACCAGACCTGGAGCCTGCTTCAGATTCTGTGTCTCCCTCTCTCTCTGCCCCTGCCCCACACCTATTCTCTCTCTCAAAAATAAACAAACATTAAAAAAAGGTTTTTTTTAAAGGACTGGCCTTGAGCCTCTTCTTTCTAATACTCTTCTTTCTTAATACTAGATATAGATCAGCTTTCTTCAAAAATGGTGGTTTGAGAAGCCCCGCTTGCAACCACCCTTACAAAGCCTGGACTGATAGAATCTGATGAAAAGATAAAAAGCAATTGTACCACTGCAACAATGGGAAGCTTAAGTTAGGAAAATTTTTAAGTTGCCATCTTTAGCAGAATTGAGAGTGTCAGCCACTAATCACTTAATGTAACTAACTCAATTTAATTGGCCTTCTAAACACCTAGCCAAGAATGCAAAAGAATTACCATTCGTACTGGGAGCTCTGGAGAAGGAAGCAGAAGGCAAAGTGAATTATGTTCATGTCTGGATGAAGACTCTGGACATTGAAAGGGCAGCAAAAGGACCCACGGTACTTCAGTAGGATAGGATAGGAGAAGGGAACAGGGTCCAGGACTAGATGCTGGAATTCAGTCAAAGACCGTTTTAAAGAGTTTGTACTTCTGATTTAGTACTACTGACCAACAGTTGAGCCAAGGCAAATATTTACAGTGAAAATCAGGCATGCAGCTCAAGGTTATAACTGTAAAGCAGAATACCAGAAAAGTTAGAACAGTCTATGTACATAACGTTATGTAAGACTACGGTAGTTTGAACACACGCAAATGTGGATCCAGCTGTACATGTTACTATTAATACCATTCTTTTGTAACTGAAGATTGATATGGAATGTTGTCCAAGTTTTACACAGTTTGCCTGTGTCTACTAATATAAAGAAACAATCATGAGTGGTCTACAAATAACACTGAGAACACAACCATGGAGAAATTTGCAGCTCTTCTCAATTTAAAATTGTTCAATTATAACAGTACTTTTTCTAGTAAGAAAAGGAAATTGCTTACTATTAAAGGTTTGAACACTTCATGATCTTAGGCCAAAACTGTATATTTGTATTTCAAATGAATGGAACCTAGTCATTAGAGTCTTTAATAACGCATCTGATGACCATTGGATATAGGTAAGGTGACCTCTTGTGAGCAGAGCCAGTATCTCCCTTAGAAGCTAAATGTGTCCCTTGAGTTTTACTATAGTCATTAGGTTTTAGAGTATACATTTTAACCCAGATATATTAAGGTCATGTATTAAAATATAATAAGCTTTGCAAAGTAAATGTTTCTATACACAAATGATGGACTACCTGTAAAATGCCAGTAACATATGAACAAGGGTCACAAGTTTATCACTTAGCCCAGGTAAAATCTATACATTACATTTTCTGCCTTTTCTTGGCCAACTTAAAACGTGCCTATAATTTGTGTCTCACAAACTTCAAGCCAGAAAATAGGAATTAAAGAAGAATTACCATTTTAAATGTTTCCTTTGGACTAATGTTCACACAAAACAGGCGTCTCTGACATTTCGACTTCCAAAAACATGGGCTCTTAGATTCATGAATCAAGAAAAGATAAGCCAGAGGGCTTACTGGGAGCTAATAATGAAAACCTGAACAGGGAAACCTAACTGCTCAAGGTGTAACTGATGAATGGTGACGCCACATTTAATCATTCATTGTTCTGTTCTATATATACAATAGAAATAGAAGAGTTAGAAGATTCTAGGGAATCTTAAAGCAACTGATATACCTCTCAAAATCAGAAAAGCTTACAAAAATCCTATTCCTAAATATTATCAACTATGAATATTATATTACTGTTAAAATATTCTTATGGGAATAGTTTTAAAATTATAATTTCCAGAAGACTAATAACTGGAGGAAAAAATATGTCTAAATAGGTACAGTTCTTCCTATAAAGCTGACCAATATGGTACCTACAAACTTACAAAATTTTAGATACGGAATACTGTGTTGCAGCGTCTACATATATGTTTTTCTGTTCTTTCTGAATCCTGAGGCAGAGACAGCCTTCTCCATTTAATGAATTTTCACACAGAAACCATAAAGGAATACTGGTTTTTGAATAGCATTACCTTTCAGCTCCACTACTTTAAGGTGGTAGGATACGCCCTGGACATATAAGGTCAATAAAGAGAGAAGTTATTTGAATCTTTGTACTCTGAGCTCTTCGTAGGAAAAGTGGTTCATAAATTCAAGTTGTTAGGTGTTTTGGGAGGCAATGGAAACAAATAATTCTCAGACCAAAAAAAACAAAAAACAAAAAACAAAAAACCAACACCCTAGTTTTTAAGATAGTTCCTAATGTCCAATATAGGATATAGGATATAAGATGCTAGAATCCAACTATTCAAATTTATATAGAATTACAGTACTTTGGAGAAGTACAGAGAAATACTTTTAAAAAATACAGGTATATAAATTAATGAAACTGGTATTTAAAAGATTTAATACAAGGAGAAAAGATATTGTATAGTGGTACCAATTCTTAATACAAATCAGTAAGCATAGTTTATATAATTTCAAAGGTTATTCACATTATTGCCAGATACCACAGTTGTATGGAACAAGTTCTTGACACACATTAAAACTTGAATAATTTCAGGTTTATAAAAACAAAACTTTACACATAGGCCATTCAGAAATTTAAAAAGTTTTAAAATGCATGGAGATATGTACAACCAAAAGGAAGGAAAAAATATGTATATTTGTATATATTTAAAAGAAATATGTTAATCTGATTCAAACTTACATGTCACATTCTCAGTCAAAAAAGGAAACATAACTGGACTAAAAGCAAACTAGTGGATAAAAACAGTACTAAATATGTCCTCCATTTCTTAGTAACAGTGATCTGTTCTAAATATGAATGGGGTATTTAAACACCAGCTTAATTTTAATTCTAGAACTTCTGCTTTCTTTCAAAAACTTCAGAAACATATGCCCATTCTACAATTATGTTAGATTGGGAGAAATATTTTCCTTAGAAATTTTTAAAAGGAGTATTTCCATACTTTCCTCTATAAGATTTGATAAACAATAAAAAATAACGCAAGTAAGGCCATTATCATCTTGATCAAAAATATACACAGATTGTAATGCTACTATATTTTGTGATCCTGAGCTCTAGTATCCATTAGGTGCATGCATACCATTCATTATTTGTCTATTCTATTAAAAATAATTTAATCCCGCCTTACTACCTCTGAAGACAGAAACACTTTCAAAATTTGATAAGTCTTCATAATGTTACAGATATTTCTGCTGTAAACAGAACATTAGGAATTGTATGGAAAAGGATATGTTAGGTTATTAAAGAAAACTTACTATTTTGAAATAATATTTTAATTTTTAAAAGGAGGAAAAGTAATACAAAGAGTGTGCTTGGAATAGATAAGGAGAGCCTTACAAAAGTGTTCTTCTATGTTATGGAATCCATAAATAGAGGACTGTGTGTGTACCTTGGTGATAAAATAAAAAAGGCTGGCCACTTTTTATGCTAAGTTCAAATGTATTTTTTCGATAATACAAAAAAGTAATCCTTGAAAATCAGAATACATAACAGAAAAGAGCACAATAACTTAAGTATTAAACATCTGTATGAAATAACTGTTGCAAAGTTTGACAAAAATGCACACTTAGAACATGCGGTTATTTAAAAAAAAACAAAAACAGGGGGAAAAAACCACCACACGATTCTGTAGAACCAATGTTATGTCACCACCAGGAGAGCACCAAGCAAGGCACCATTGGAAAGACAACATACTTGGAAAGTCTCTATAAATAAAGTGAATGCTAATCTGGTCGAAAAATCGGTGTCTTTGGTAAAAATTCTATGAGGATGACCTGTAGAAGAAGAGAGAAAAGTTTTAAAAAGATTTAAATAAGTTCTTATCTTAAAAAACATTCAGGTCTATCCCACCACTCCCAGCAGCTCCGTGGCCCCTGAAGGAGACCGCGTGCAGGCACGGAGAGGGAGCCAGAGCCGGCAGCCGCGGGGGGAGAACCCACTGCAAACCCGGTGTCTCACGCTACCGGCTACCGGCTACCGGCTACCGAATCCCAACAACGCTTCTACGAGGCAAGTATTAGCATCTTCACTTTACAGATGGGGAAAGCGACATTCCAGGAAGTGGAACATCATGGACTGTGGAGTCCACACCTGAACAAAGGACCGGACCGAAGCCCTGCCCTTTCTAGGGCACCATGTGGTTGCAGCCAGCCCCGTATTCATTTCTTCAGGCTTCCTCTTTTCTATCTAACCCAATTTCATGGGTCTTCAGGTTCTCTCACTTCACCAGGATATGCGGATCTCTTGAGAAAGGATCCTTTATCTCTTCATTTTTTTTAAAAAGTCCTTTTCTTCTTAGGTTGGCAAAATGAAAGGTTAAATTTGTTTCAAAGGACCTTTTACTAGGAAAACCAATAAAAACAAAAACACAGTAACAGAAACACAAGTTGACTGGGGCTAATTTTTATTCCAAACTTGAGCTGCTTTAAATTACAATCAATTCTTTCCCTTGTTCCAATTTGGTATGAAATAGATACTAAACAAAACATTACTTGAACAGCTTCCAGGTTTGGCCAACCCCTCATTTTTCTTTCACAAACTTGTCCTGGTATAACCTCCAGGTTTGGACACTCTTCTACATTTAGTCAAACAGGCCAGAAACATTCATTTGCACTATTCATTTCTCCTGACTTTTGATCTGCCTCAAGAAAGAAGGTTCTTCTACATACAGCTCAGAGATATTCCTCTACTTCAGTCATCGTGTACTAAACCTGAGATGCCGCTCTTCTGACCTGTTACTTGCTGACAAAATGTCCACCAACTTCCTGTCTAGCTTTATTATTTAAGCTAGATCTCCCTGTTTCTCAGTTGCCTCATATATTAAAGGGACTAGACTAGATGACAAAATTCTGTGCAGCTCTAAAATTTGATGACTAAACTACCTGGTTTGGTGTTTAAACTGCTTGTGAGTCAACATTCAATAAATAACTTCATATTTCATGTCATCAAGCAATTTTTATAATTTCAGGTCTTAGGTGTAGGCATTACATTACACACTACATCTATGTAATACAAAATAAAATGTATCTTTGAATATACTACTATATTTGAATTATTATTGGTTTTTAAAGGATACATCCTACAAACTCTTTTTCCTTCAGAAGCCATACACAGAACCTGGCCATTTGTCTTACTTCTTCTATTGTGTCTGAAATAAAAGTTGGTATCAAGTTGGTATTTTTTTCTAGACTGTCCCCAATATTCTAAATAGAATCAAGGAGAATTGTTTTCCTTTAACTAAAAAATGCAATTTCTGTAAGCTAAAGAAAAGTTAAGGTCAAAGAGAAACATGTGGTAAAAAGTCCCAATTCATTGGAAAAACAAAGCACTCTCTTCTTACTAATTATTCTGTTATCTTAACTTTTTAAAATTATTTCTTAGGGAGTTTTTGAAATTATGTTATTCCATAACATATCACGAATAACACATATTCTGAGAAAATTTACAAAAAATAAATTTTGTAGCAAATTTTATATATTTTTCTTTCTTCAAAAACAAAATTTGTATTTTTAAGTAATCTCTATACCCAAAGTGGGGCTTGAACCCACAACCCCAAGATCTACTGACTGAGCCAGCGAGGTGCCCCTATTTTTTTTCTCTTTACTACTCTTCTGGGTATCTTCTATGATGGTGTAAGAAATAATATGGCTTTAGGAAAAGTGTTCATCTAAAAATTCATAATAAATTAAACTATTTTACAAACAAAGCACATAGTTCAAGATGTTTTGGAAGGCTAGTAAATTATTTTTAGTTAACAAAAAAGTCATAAAAATAAACATGAATATAATGAGTACATTTTATGAATGAATGACTTTCTTATAGCTCTGTCTGGAAAAAACAGCATTGGGAATAACTTTTATATTTTCCTTTTGAAAGTCAATTTAGAAATGCACTACTATTTGGGTTCATAAATATTTCATAAAATCCTTTAAATCTCCTACATGTTCACCCCTCCTCACAAAATATATAAACTCTTACCATCTATCATGAAAGCACATGACCGGCATTTTCATAGGTCAATCTCAAAATGAATTATTTGAATGTACTTTTTTTAATAAAAGCGTATCAAGTGTCTTTCACATCATCATAAATCAACATGTTTGATATACTAGATAATGATAAAATCTACATTATTTGATTCACTGAAAAGACATTTTTAAGATGTCTTTTCTGTGCAAGGCTAGAACTGAGTTTTGACTATATGATAATGAAAGAAAGGCAAAACGCTACAGAGAAAAATGATTTGATGATAATTTCCAACTATTTAAGCACCATTTTCATCAATCTCTTATCCATACACACACTCTCTCACACATGCACACACAAATATATACTATCTATGATGGCTATATTGTTTGAAAGAATAGACAAAGCTTGTTAGAAATGTGCCTGGTACTTCACGACTAGGACTTTAATTTTCAACAATTAACCCTTCACAAATCTTTTTCTTTTAATATAATAACCTTCCCATAGTTAAAAGAAAACACTCAAGCTGAAGGGAGAATAAATAAAAATTCATGACTTTCTACCATATTCTCAACTTTTGCGAAAGGAGAAATACTGCTCAAAATCAAGGAGTCCGTAAGTTAAATCCCATACTGAATAAATTTTCAAATTCATTGTATACATGTGCCAATTAGATATCTTTTAAAGAATTCAGGATGAGCAATGTCTCATCTCCTGCTTTACTTCTAAGATAATTTTTAGAAAACAATATTCTAATAACATTTTGAAAGATTCTTTAAAGGCCACTGAGGTATGGGCAGTTAAAATCTATAAAGGCTAAAGGTTTCTTAAGCTCCAGTGGCTTGGCTGAAAGGTTTTCTTCCATACTTGGAAACTTGATTAGCATTATATAAAAAAGCCATATCTGACTTGCTGCGTAACCAAAGTTGTGGTTATTCTTTATACAGCATCTAAAATTTCACACTCCATCAACACATGTTCAGGCTATTTTATCTTGGCAATTAATTTATTATTTTTCAGAACACAGTGAAGCCTTGTTTTCAAGTCATTCATAACTTTATAAATCAGTCTTGCACATGAAACCATGCATCTGTGAACCGTAGAAAATCCTTGCACTCAGGAGATTAAGCTCCTGACACCTTTGCTGATTAATAATCATGGAAAGAATAAGATCAGAAGCAAAATAAATGATCATTTAATAGAGAAACTCACAAAACAGCCCTTTAACTTACATATTCCATCATGTTATTCGTTTCACATTTCCTTTTGCTCAGTCTCCAGTGCAAGCACAGCTAGACAAGTGAGAGAGTAAAAGAAGAAAAATGAGCTCTATTTTATTGCAGTGCACAGACTAACCCATTTGTCCACCTTTCATATTTTTAGCTCAACAAAAGCATCTGTTTCCATACTGTGCAATTCAGACCCCAACAGTACGAAGCTGCTCCCTGTGGTACTCACCTTGTGGTATAACCTATTGTTTTCCCATTCTAATAACTTCTCAATCGATCTTCGTGTCTGGAAGACAAATGAGAAAAAAGTTTACTCTTGACTGGTTTTAGAAAAACTTTGTTTTGCAGCTGTTTTTTGTGTGAATAGGAAAGAGGTAAGAAGACAGTGACTGAGTACATGGTGATCTAGAACACTTTCAACATTTTAGTACTGAAGAGTAACCTGACCAGAAGTAGTACTCTACTCTAATAAACATATGGCTTTATTCTCTAGCACTGAATCTTTTTTTTAACTGTTTCAAATTTACTAGCTTCTGTTTCAAAACTGTCAAGGTCTAAAAAGCTAATGTAATCTACCAAATGATATATATTTTGATCCCCGTTCCTTTCAAAAATATTTTTGTGCTATTTAGTGATAAAAGTTCCTTCATATTGATTTTAAAGCAAGTTATTTAAGTATTAGTTAACAAAATGTAAATGACTTTAGGGTAAAATCCAAAAGAAAATAATTAAAAATTAATTAAAAAAATCAATTAGCTATCAAAACAAACTTTTACATCATACTTAAAAGTAATATCTAAATTTAAAAGCCAGCTTATTAATTATTCCACAGATAAAGATTTTCAGAGGCAAAACTGTATGTAAACCAACAAAAATATATTAAAATCAAGTTATTAAATCAATACTACTGTTCAAGGAATCAACTGAAAGATTTGTGTTTAAGTTCATTTGATTTTTGCAATAGATACCATGCATCATGAAATGCATCTTGCCTGGAAGTGTGAATAAAGGGGAGGAAAATTCATGATGCCAGGTGTTAGGATGAGAAGACACAGCTGCAGGTGCAAAAGGGACAGTGTTGCCCCACGAATCAACTGCAACTTGGTGCAGCTGCAGCTTCCTTGCAAGGGAAGGAAAAAAGCATCTAGAGCTATTAATGTGCACAACTAAATGACCACTAATAATCAAATGTGAAAATCTGCATGTTAAGCAAGGATGAGCAAGGTGGAAAATTGTTAGGATCAAGCTGGTTTTCAACTGTATGTTACATAATAAATGGCTAACATTTATTTAAAGTATATACTGTAACCTAAGTTACCACATTACCTTTTAGCATGTTGTACATACTAACCATACACTAGTCACATAGGTGCCAATTATAATTCATAATTACCAATGAGTTATCCCCTATTACTATCTTCCAAGCTTATATCCTAAGAATCAGAAAATCACCTAACTCTGAGCAATAATATGCCAATGACTAATTTATTACATTACTTTTTTTGAACAGTTTTTTTTTTTTTGGCAAGAATTTTAAAGGAAAAAAAGTGCCCTTGTTAACAATGATCAGCAGACCTCACTTGTTTCTTTGTAAAGATAGCCTTTTAGAGGCAGCTCTCCTTTTAAATGAAAATAGGGCAGCAGTTATGGTCACACTTTTTGTTAATTTAGTTGCCAGTCAGCCCCAAATCAAAAGAAAATAAGGCTGCAGAGTGTAATTAACATTCAGTTCAGTCGTTTTGTCCCTTGTCTAGCCCCCAAGCTTTGTTAAAATTGCCATCTGAATGCTGAAGGCTGTAGGGAAATCGATTTGATTCTAATCGCACCATGAAAAGAACATGATCTAACTGCTTTCAGCCCTCCGTAAATCTGTACTAGGTCTTTAGCACAATGCAACTTCCAATTTAAAAAGCACTGAATGTCTCGTCAATGACTTTGTGAAGAAAAAAGAACAAGGAGCAGACATAAAAATTCCAATAGTTGTTTAAGCATTAAAGTTCATTTGCATCACAGCGAACCTGAAAAGGGCTGACCTCTCAAACCGCCTCTCAGGTCTATGAAGTTGTAGCCTTGACAAGCTCACATTGACAGAGCTCATTGACTCTGAAAGGCTACTCTATCAATGGTGAAAAATGGCAATAGGTTCTACTCTGAGTAGGCATCTGCCTGCCCACCCGCTGCTAAACCAATGGCAAACCGATTCAAGACCTGAATCTACCTTGTAATCTTCCTTCCTAGGACTTTTTAATAAAAGATTAAGATTACTATACAATTTGAGGTTTTACTTTTACTGATGTTTAAAAAAAGGGGGAAGAGAATGAAATAACTAGGGTGGAGAGAACAAGCTTTCCAAGTCCATTGTTTTCCATCAATGTATAAAAAGTAAAAGCTTAACATGACATTCAGCAAATATTCATTACTCAAAAAAAAAAGTGTAGCTATCATCAACATCATTTTATCACAAATTTAAACCTATGCTATACTATGGTAAGAATGGATCTCACTGGAATGGATCTCATGGAGTATATGATGCACACAAAATCAACTTAGAAACTTAAAAGTAGTTACTTTAAATAATTTACATCAAATAGCAGTTTTTGGATAAAAGGTAAATTACAAAGTATGAGCCTGAAATTCCAAAATATTTATGTAGGAATTCTGAATTGACTCTTTGCCTTTAATTAGGAGTTTAATGTTAGGGTTGGGTATAATAATAGTATCTTACAAAATTTAAGATTTTTAAACCAAACAAACCCTAGTATGCCATATTCTGGATAAGCATCTAAATATAAAATATTTCTACACACTTGACAATCTGGAGAAAAAACTGTGAATTTGCAACATCTAATCGTGCAATAAGACTTCTTTCCTGCTTGACAGGTGAAAAAAAGCACTTGCACGTGCAGCTTAATTAATCATTGCACTTGACATTTCAGTGATTTACAGTGAGAAGCAGGTGAGAACATACAAAACCAGAAAGGAACCCTTGATCTAAGTGGAACATTTCTAGGACACTAAGGTGACAAGTATATAGATTCTTAGCAGTCATTTAAAAAAGGAAAGAGAAAAGAAAGGAAGAAAGAAAGAAAGAAAGAGAGAGAGAAAGGGAAAAAGAAACTGTGCCACAAATTATGTTAGTAACAACAAAAGCTCAATGCTTAAATGGCAAAAAAAAAAGCTTAAACTACCAAGAATGTTTAATATTCTGTACTTATTTTAGGTAATAAGATCAAAATTCAATACCAAATTAGCAAATATTGAAAAAATATACATCTCAGCATTTACAAAAGCTACTTAAAAGCCTTTAAACATGAAAAGAGAGCACCTTGTAATTCCAGTCACCTAGAAATAAAACTTAAGAGTTTTATGTCCACAGGGTTGTTAGGTAGTTATTTCTAAAGAAATGTAAGATACAGAACTGCCAAACTCTGCAATTACTACTAGACAAGCAAAAGTAACCATATAAAAATTTGTTCTTTATTTTTTTGAAGTTTGTATCAATTACCAACTTCAAAATAAATTAAAGCAAACTAATATGCATCAGAAAAAAAGTACTATGTACAGGATCTGTCAATACAAAATATCAAAAAAAAAACCCTCATTTTTTAGTATTGTAGGCCACTGAATTTCTAAAAATAAGTCATCTTAATTTTCTTAAAAGAATTTAATGCTTATGAAAAGCACCAGATTGATAGTCATGGGAACTAAAAATCTTCTATTTCACTGAAAAGAACAGGGGAGAGGGCAATGCAGGCTTCAGTGCAAGCTTCCCTACAGTGGGCCTTAATCCTTTTCAGTGTTCACACCCAGGTTAGTGGTTCTTTACCAATGAATCCCCAGTCCTGCAACATAAGATGATCAACAAAAAATCTAACTTCATCATGGATTCTTAATTAAAAGAACCAAGACCACCAACTCACACCATGTGACCAAAACAAGTTTTTAAGGGAATAATGTCCTGCCACTAACCTGGTCTGGAAGGGGACAGCTCCAAGAATCTGGTCCCCCACCTATCTTCCTTATCACAGAGCTCACTTTAACGCTTTTTTCACACACACTTCAACACCTTGCTAATTCTATTTTTCTCACAGGTGAACTAACTCTAATACAGCCATAAGGCAATGTTAAAGTAAAAAATAACAGAGATTCAAAAACATTTCAATTCTAAATAAACTTATTTTATAAACAGACTTTTAAGTAACAAGTAGTAATAACAGAGGAATAGAAATTTTGGCTTCTATTTCTATTACTTTGACCACTTTTAAATTTTCTGGAGAATTGTGAAAGTAAGTGAAAACATGAAAACCTTAAAAGAAGTAAAATGGCCTGGACAATTCAGAAAATGGCTAACTAAATAATGATTAATTAAAAATTTACATTAGGTTAGACATGTGCCTATCAATTCCCAAAGAGGCATCCAAAGTAAGCTTACAATAGTAAAATGCCTATGAGGCTCCTAGAAATATTAAGTTAGCATAATTGAAATTTAGGGTTTCCTGACTGAAACTTAAATTTGACTCATTATGAAGCAATTTTGTCATTTTTTCCCTAAATATCATTACGTTCTAAGGAATAAATTACTATTCCCTAAAAGCAAATTACGTGCCTGTAGATATAAATAAGTAATTTAGGGCAGCAAGAACTCCTTTAGAAAACCTTGAGTGTATAACTCCTCTACTTTGTTACAACTATTACTTAATAGTATACTCAATTACCAATGATTCATTTATCACAATCAATTTTTTAAAAAGTGGTTTTTCAAAAAGTGGTTTTCTAAAAGTTGCTAATAAAGTCAATGGAAATCTCATGAATTTTTAAAGTACTTTAAGGCCAAAGGAAAAAAATGCTAAATGTGGAAGCTGCAACAAAATTTCTGAAATTTTCCCAAAGAAATGGCACTCTTACCAGTCTTTAAAACATAGAGATGCTAAGATATGTTAATAAGATATATAAATAAAATATTTTACTAATAACTATTTATAAAAGTTCAGCTATTGAAACTTAAAATTTATTTGAATAAGATTTAGAACATCACAATATCAAAGAGCAATTTCAAATGTTCAATATCTTATTTAAAACAAGTTTTAATTTTAAACTCCTAAATTTATAATGCATTAAGTTTTAACTAGAACAATGCTTGAATATGTGCAAAACCTTATTTTTTAGTATTTTAAATATTTTTCAAGTAAGAACTATACCTTCTTTTAATAGCAGTGCAAACTCAAATTGCTAAAATAAGTGACACAAAAATGTTTTTAATTATAAGTCATTAGAAAGAAACCATGTAACATTTCAAATGAATTATTTTAACAAGAGAAAATTACATGATACACCTCTATTCTGAATTAATGTAAGTCTTATATTGCAGAACAATTAAATGGCACATCTCAGTATTGTGACACATGAAAATCTGG
Source organism: Suricata suricatta (assembly GCF_006229205.1). Classification (NCBI taxonomy): domain Eukaryota; kingdom Metazoa; phylum Chordata; class Mammalia; order Carnivora; family Herpestidae; genus Suricata; species Suricata suricatta. The sequence goes on along the minus strand of NC_043700.1, from coordinate 153,029,984 downwards.
ATTCAGCAAAAAGACAAACTAGAATATGATCAAATTCACCAAAAGAATGTTTAAACAAATTCCCTCTCTATACTTAAAGGCTACTTTTAAAAATTTTATGTGAAGATTAACTTTTTTAAAAATCAAAAAAAATTTTTACTGTTTATTTTTGAAAGAGAGAGAGAGAGAAGGGGAGGGGCAGAGAGAGAGGGAGACACAGAATCCGAAGCAGCTCCAGGCTCCGAGCTGTCAGCACAGAGCCTCAAGTGGGGCTAGAACTCAAGAACCATGAGATCATGACCTGAGCTGAAGTCGGACACTCCAATGACTGAGCCACCCAGGTGTTTCAAACATTAACTTTCAAATAAACTAGATAAAGTAAAACATCCACAAAGTATCATCAAAACAACCTTCTTACTATGTTTCTTAAAAGGAATATTTTGAGATAAAGAGAAGCTAAGCAACTGCACACATTTTGTGTATCAAAACTATAGGCAATCTTAGTAACGTACACTTAAATACAAGTTCATCAAGAGTTAATGATGAGTTAATCAAGCTAGTAGCTCTTAACATTTTTGATTATTTGGTGAATGATGGAAAAAGGCACATATGCATAAACTACAAAATGTTGCACATAATTTTGAGGGAGTTAGCCACTAACTAACCTCTGGTAACATTTCAGGAAATACTGATAACATCTCAAAAAATAAAAGTACATCCATTGTGGGTCCACTATACTCAAAATTTTTTTTAAAACTAAAATTTTGTTTTAACTGACATCAGAAAACTAGCAAAACTGTTCATAACACAAATGAATTTCACTAGACTACTATAATCAAAAGTATTACTATCACAGATTTTTTAAAACTATGTAATTATACAAGAACAAACACTGGTTAGGACCAACAGGTAAGGGGAGAAAAATCACTTGCTACGTGATTATAATGGAGAAATGGAGACACAAAAACGGGCGAGAAATAGTCTATTGATCTTCACTTTGAGTCCAACCCCAGTGCTAGGTGTCTTCCCTTTGTTACCTTATTTAATCTTCACAAAACATCTATAAGGCATCTTGTATTGCTTTCATTTTACATTCGAGAACTACAGCTTAAAGGGCTTAAGAAACTTAAAGGTGCATTAGAAATAGGTGGATGGGCCGCTCAGTGGCTCGGTACATTAAGCATCCAACTTCGGCTCAGGTCATGATCTCAACAGTTTATGAGTTTGCAAGCCCCATATGAGGCTTTGTGCTGACAGCCCAGAGCCTGGAGCTTGCTTCAGATTCTGTCTCCCTTTCTCTGCCCCTCACCTGATTGCACTCTGTCTCTCTCTCGAAAATAAATAACATTAAAACAAAGTAAAAAAAAAATGGAGCTTGGATATGAAACCAGGATTATATGTCCTACAAAATCATGCTTTATTAATTTTTTTAATGTTTATTTTGAGAGAGAGAGTGTGAGCAGGGGAGGGATAGAGAGAGAGGGAGAGAAAGAATCACGCAGGCTCTGCACTCTCAGCACAGAGCTTGATGCAGGGCTCAATCTCACAACCTGGAATCATGACCTGAGCTAAAATCAAGAGCTGGACACTCAACCAATCGAGCCACCCACATGTCCCCAATTTCCCCATTATACTCCAGAGCTATAAATTTGTAAGGAATCTACAACTTGTCAAATAACACACCTATGATATGCAAAAAGTATCTCAGCCACTAACAAGGCTGTTGGCCTTGAACATTCAACTTTAAAACTAAATTTTCTCCAGCTCTAATATTCTGTGATTCTAAGATCTGGGAAATACCCATTCTACTCTATTTCTCAGTCTCAATGAGATTCATCCAACATGTATCTTATTTTTTAAACCTTGTTTCATGCAGTAAAGCATGACTTGAGATATATTTCTATTTTATACATCAAGTACATAGGCTTACAGAATTTAAATGGTTTTCTCAAGGTCATACAAGCATTTAAGGGGAGTGACAGGATTCAAACTCCAATCTCCAAAATTTAAACCCAATGCTCTTTCCAGTTTGGATCAGCAAGTGTTAACTATTTCTACTTGCATCTGAATTAAGTAACATCAATTTATAAATCCTTCCATTCAGGGCAAAAATATAAGATGAATACAATGTCCTTATGAAGGTTATTAACAATACAATTTCAAATGTGAAAAAATGTCAAATAAAATGTTAAAAAACAATCATATAACTCTCTTCTTTCAAGCATACAAAGAAGAGCATAATTCTTCACATCAAGTAAAGGTAGTTGGAGACTTACACTTCTGAGTAGGATGTAGTAGTCGGTGTCAAGCCAACACCCCACCACCAACAGAAATGGATAAATTGAAGAACACCAAGTTATTTTTAAAACATCAGAAGATTCTGAACGCAACATGGAACAGATGAAATAAAATCCAGGGAGGGGAAAAAAGCCCTTTCTAAATCCTTTGATGACTACAGTCCACTTTTCTTTCTTTGTTGATTCTAGCTAGGGGTGGGCTGAGGATCAGGCTTGGCATAACTAGTGGGACTCAACTGAGGGAAAGGGAAATCAATAGAGCTTTTGCAGGTTGTGCATGCTGGCTCAACAGACTGGAAATTAGATGTGTCCTGAAATGCAAAAGGCCAGTCTTCCTAGAAACATTTCTGAGTTCTGGGGCAGTATGGAAAGGTGGGGGACCAAGCCAGAAAGCAATGAAAAATTACACTCTCCCAGGGTGTAGGAGACAAAGTTCTGCTGGAGGGAGAAGATCTGGTCTCCCCCACAAAACATTTTAACCTGCAAGAGGTAGAAGGCTAAAAAGCCAAACTCAAAATATCCCAAGGGTAAAACTTATAGGATACAGGAGACAAGACCTGCTGTAATCAAAAGTCTAAGAAGGGCCACACCCAAGAAAAAGGGAAAAACAAAGATGAATTGAATCTTACTAAACTTACAACCCACTCCAACCCAGCTCCAACTCTGATTAGACCAAAGTGATCATTCCCCTCACCCTATCTGCCTACTAATAGAGAAAAATTATGAGACCCTTGATTGTGGAAGACTTCACTGGAAGCTTCTCATTTTGTGTATAATATATAGTATAAAATAAAACAACTTTAAAAGGCAGGAAAATGTGACCAATAATCGATAAGAAAAAACCCACAGTTTAAACAGATCCACAAATAATCTAAGTATTGGTGTTAGGTGACAGGACTTTGAATTAACTATGGTTAATATTCAGTAAAAGGAAAAGATGGACAAATACGGGTGAAAAGAAGACTTCAAAAGAGAATTAGACTATAAAAATATCAGATGGACATTCTAAAACTAAAAATACAGTGTCTGAAATTAAGAACTCACTGGATGGTTAAGAGCAGACTGGACAATGAAGAAGACAGCAAAGAAAACTTTTCTATAAACCACACCTATACCATGTTCTAAATAGTCAAAGAGAATGGAAGGTTAGCCAACTCTTGGCAAAAATACATTTTCTAAGTTGTCTAACACATCTTTCAAGCCCCAGTGGCACCTCTGAACATTTAAGGCTCAAAATCTATTCTATCTTTTTTTATGATGAGAATTTAGTAACGTGCTTTTATTCTCATTAAAAACAAAATATTGGTGCTATTCCCACACTAATGGCCATAGCTTATTTAGTTTATATAAGAATCAGTTTTCTAAGTTTCAAGCCTCAAGTGTTCTTTAAAACGAAATAACAAATAAGTATTTCCCTCTGGTTAAAAGAAATCCTTTACATCCCTTTTCCAAAGCTATTGAAGTAATATTTCAAAGAGGTTAAACCAATTTCTTTACCTTGCATTTTATAATACAGGAGATCCTGAAGAAGGGACATTAGACCACGTACTAAACACCTGGGGTCAGACACAGAAAAGCCAACTCTGAGTCCTCGTCCTGCCACACTGCCTACAGTACTACTCGCTCTAAGAGTAAATATACAAGGTTCAAGGAAAGATGTAATATAGGGGGGAGAGGGGACAGCTTTATCAGAAATCACATATACTTATTTGTTAGTGAGAATCTCATAAATAATTTTTCAAAAACAGGTATGTTGATTTTTATTTGTTCTCATAAAAGTAAAATAGAACTAAAAGCACTATATCAACTCTTCATTGTTTAATTGGAATTCTGTATACAATCTGATTAAAATGTGCTTTTTCTTATGTCCACTTTTATCTGCTTTATAGCCTCCTTAATTGTGATTCTGTATTGTCAAGAAATACAAATTTATTTAAATACTAGGAAAAAAACTGGAAAGATAAATGTGCTGAAAAACTGAATAAAGTATCATAAAACTTGATATAAAATGTTTGAACATTACCATTTATAAATTATCTGAATAAATTGATGTAAATTATAACATTCTATGGGTCTGAATTTCCTAACTTGTGAAATAATCTTTTTTTTTAATGTTTATTTACTTTTGAGAGAGATAAAGAGAAAGAGAAAGGAGAGAAGGCAAGCGGGGGAAAGACAGGGAGAGAGAGGGAGACACAGAATCCAAAGCAGGCTCAAGGCTCTGTCAGCAGAGCCTGATGCTGGGCTCGAACTTATAAACCATGATATCATGACCTGACACAAAATTGGACACTTAGCTGACTGAGTCCCAGCTGCCTCAGTCATGATTTTATTTTAAGTTCCTTTCAAACCTCTAAAATTCTCCTACTCTGAGTATAAAATCAAATTATAATCAGTAAGTTTTAAAAGCTTAATTTTGTATCCTTATTGGAGAATGAAAAAGAAAAAAAAAAAAAAAGCATGAGATTTGGAGCAGTAAGCCTGGGATTCTAGCTGTGGCTTAGCCCCAAGACTGTGGGGCTTCAAATAGATTACTAAACTTCTTCAAATAGATTACTCAGTTTTCTCATCCTTAAAGTAGGAAAAATATGGACATCTACTCTTGGAATTTGGGGAAAATTATATGACACGCTTCAAGTAAAGTGATTAAGCCAATCCCTGATATATAGTACACACTCAACAATTATCAGATATTGTAATATTTACCATATAGGACTGGTATAAAGATTAAAAGAGGATGTATGGGCTTATATATATATATGTGTGTGTGTGTATATATATATATATATATCAAATCATATGTTGTACACCTTAAATTTACACAATTTGTAAATCATATCTCAAAGCTAGATAAAAAGAAAATGTATGAAATAGATCTTATGAGTTAAATATTCTTATCATACACACAAACACATACACACAAAAGAGGGAGGGAAGGAGGAAATTATTAAAGGTGATGGTATTGTTTATGGTGACAGTTTCACAGGTATATAGTTAGCCCCAATTCATCAAGGTGTATATATTAATACATACAGCTTTTAGGTACACCAATCACACTTCAATAAAAAAGGGAGACAAATGCAAAAAGAATGCATATAAAATGCTTTGCTAATACCAGGTGTACAATACAGGTTTCTCCTTGCTATCCAACCCAAAAGAGTGTTCTTAACAAAAACTTTTTCATAAACCAAAACAGCATAAAGAAGCAATTGCCATTAACTTATATGGAAATTTCTTTGAGATTTCTCAGACCGAAAAAATAACCTCTTAGTTTCTTCTGATATCTTGCTAACAAATGTACAAAATAAGTGGAGACAGAGCCCAGTTGGTCAGATGGTTCAAAGCTATGGTGGCTGGATGTGGAGATGCGCACTGTGGGTCCCTGGGGAGGCGGGGCGGGGCCCTTCCTGCCGCGCAGGGTGCCAAACCAACGCTAATCACCATTTCCCCCTTTTGTCTTTTTTTTCCCTAAAAGCCAAAATCCTCTTCAGATTTTGTTCAGTGAGTTAGCAAAAACAGGTACTAATAACAGATCTTTTGTAAAACTGAAGGAATCACAAGTGAACTTTCAAAAAGCAGGGGTTATCTATAATGATCATTCTCTTCCTTTGTTCCTTGGTGTCTATTATTCCATTGCATATCACTACAGATTTTATATCTTAGAGCAAAATATCTTCAGCTATGCAAATATCAGGAATTTAGCAACTTGGAGCGACTTACATTATACATTTGATCTTAGCCAAAAGGCCGAGAAGCGATAGAGTGACTTACATTATAAACCAAATGTTAACATCTTAAGTTACATTAAAGGTGTAAAGGTCAAATATCTAATATAATATGAAAGGTTTTCTTAAAAATAACATTAATACAATTTCTAATTTAATACACAAATGTATAATTCAAGTTTGTTTCTCCTGGTTTACAGAATAGAAATTTCTATGAATCGTATTTTATAATACTATCACTGTACATTAAAAGAGCATTAAACTTTCCTTCACGACAAAGATCAGATTCCTGAAAACTCTCTGTAAGATGGGCATATGAACTCAGTAAAAAAAAAAAATATCAAAGACTAAGAACATTACTGACCACATGAAAGCCCTTATGAATATTTGTTATGTTTACAGAAACAAAGCAAATTGGATAGCATTCTAAAAAAGAAAAAACGTTAGCACTGATTTTCCATATCTTCAATTAATAATAATGGCTATTATAAGAATACATTTCTTTCGTCATCTCTTGTTCACTAGAAACTTTTCAGGATTCCCCTTCACTAAAATTTCATTAAGATGCTTTTAAGTTTGGGGGCTTCTGCCTGGCTCAGTCAGAAAAGCCTGTGAGTCTTGACCTCAGGGTCGTAAGCGCAAATCCCACATTGAATGCAGAGATTACTAAAAAATAAATAAATAAACTTAAAAAGAGAGAGAGAGAGAGAGAGAGAGAGAGAGAGAGAGAGAGATGCGTTTGTTTTGCTTTGTTTCATTATCTGCAATATGGTAGAGGTATTTTTGTTTATCTAATTCTTCATCCAAATGTTCAATGCCATTCTCATTTTATGATTTGGCTACTGACTACAAACACTGACAACCCAAGCACAGAATAGATGAGGTTCTGAAAGTTGTGGGTAACTTTCAATACTACAATATAACTGAAATATACTACAGTATATTTCAAATTCCTCCAACATACAAATGTTTGTAGCTTCCTAATTATGATCCTCCCAGTTGAATTTCTTCAAGTCATACAAGATTATATTTTTACTCAAACTCTACTCCTGACCTCTCCCATCTTGATTTTCAACTCCTACTACATCGTAAGGAAAGTAACTCATAATTATTAGTTAACTAAACTGGGACTGAGAGAAAAGATATCCAGAAGTAAACTGAGCATACCACAACTTAAAGAGAAATGCAGTTAGACTGGATACAGGCTCTTTTCATCAAAGTTTCAAAACCTAAATAACAATTACCTTTAAAACAAACAGACAAACAAACTTGAGGCACCTGGCTGACTCAGTTGGTGGAGCATATAACTCTTGATCTCAGGGTTGTGAGTTCAAGCCCCAGGCTGGGTATAGAGAGATTAGTTGAAAATAAAATCTTAAAAAACAAACAAGCAAGCGAACAAATACAAACAGAAATTCAGAGAAGCCTAAATTAAAAAAAAAAACCTATATGAAAATTTTTACTGAAATGTCAACTGTTTACATTTGAAATAAAAAATCAACATTTAAACTTCTTTACTTAAAGCTCAGAAATAAAAATGTTTTTGTAGACTAACACAAATCAATTTTTATTTTATTTTTTTAATGTTTTTATTTATTTTTGATACAGAGAGAGACAGAGCATGAGAGGGGGAGGGGCAGAGAAAGAAGGAGACACAGAACCAGAAGCAGGCTCCAGGCTCTGAGCATTCAGCACAGAGCCTGACGCGGGGCTTGAACCCACGTAAGTAAGATCTAACCTGAGCCGAAGTCGGAGGCTTAACCAACTGAGCCACCCAGGCGCCCCACAAATCAATTTTTAAAGGATTATAGATTTTCAGAGATGAAAAGAACATGAGAAGTCAGGTTTCCTTTTTCTTAGATTAAAAGAAAAAGAGGAATAGGGGATAGAAAAACTGTAGGCTCACAGAGATGTTAAGTGATTCCCTCAAGGTCACCCAGCTTCAAATGGTGATTTACTATTACACTTTATTACATTTCCCCTGCAGGAAAAAAATGTCTGTTATTTACTCTAAATGACAAAATGGCTTTTATTTACCTAGGAATCTTGTTTTGAATAGTAAGAACTCTATCTTCTGAAATCTTACAGATCTTACTACTCAAAGACTTCAAAAGCCAAAGGATACATTCATTCAACAAATATTTATTGAACACAAGGTAGATGTGAGGGACTGTTCGAGGCACTTGGGACACAGCAGTTAGCAAGACAAATACTAGGAAGAAAAATAGTAAAATGAAAATAATAGCACTGTCATTAACTATGCACCTACTATAGGCAAAATACTATACTAAGTATTCTACATGCACTTGCTCTAAGTCTTAAAACAACATTGCGAGTAAGAGATCAAAACCATTCTATTTAGGTAAAAACTGAAGTTTAGAGAGTGTAAACTGATCAGTCACTCAGAGTAAGAGCCACTTTCCAAACCACTTCTTTCTAGCACCAAAGTACAGGTCCCAGGTACCACATGTTGTAGCCTACTTCCCTATTCCTAGCAAATGATTCCCTGGTAGAGGACTAAGTAAATATAAAAATAATAAATAAATAAAACTATGAAATGTTATCCTCAAAAAAATCAGCCAAAACAAAAGCACATACATGTCCATAGAGTTCACTTACTGAGACATAAGTTTTCTAAATTATAACACTATAGTTAAGGCACAATCAGGGAACCAAGTATAAACAAATGTATAAGCAAAAATAAGCTTTTGCAAAGAAAATGCCATAAAATCTATTTAATGAGCTGAAGCATTTTATTCCCTTGGGAGCTCCTCAGGAGCTTACAAAGAACCTACTAAGAGGCTGAAGTTTCCTGTTTTATTGTTTTTCAAGTTCTTATCACCACCTATAATCACCTCATTGCTTTTTGTGTTTAAAGTCCACAAGAGGAAACACAGAACCTCTGAATAGTATCTAAACAGCATCTAAAACAATACCAAGACCTAATGAGGTTTCAGAAATATTAGTTGAGTAAGTAATTTCCAGAGAATGGCAAACTAGCAGCATAAAGAAATGGCAGCTGAAACTAGCATTTTCATAAGACAAGTATGCTTTCTCCAATACCATCAACGTAAGAGTAATTTTAAGGGCAACTGGGTGGCTTAGTCAGTTAAGTGTCTGACTTCATTTCAGGTCATGATCTTGCCATTCCTCAGTTCGAGCCCCGCGTCGGGCTCTGTGCTGACAGCTTGGAGCCTGGAGCCTGCTTCTGATTCTGTGTCTCCCTCTCTCTCTGCCCCTCCCCCATTCGCACTGTGTAACTGTCTCAAAAATGAATAAACATTAAAAAAACATTTAAACAGAAGTAATTTTAAACATTTTCTATTAAAACAAATATATGTTATGTAATAGAATGAAAGATTCAAATGAGAATTTAAGATAGAAAACAAGATTTTAAATGCAGTTTGTTACTATAGGTGGCCACTTCATATTTCTAGGCCTTAACGACACGTATTCATTGTCTTCTGTTATTAGAGCTACTTCATGAAAAATATGACAAGTACTTACAAATTTATACTACTTCTACACTCATCCAGCCAACTGTCCAAACAGACTACACACTCTCTGAGCATTAATATACATCTTTCTTTCCGCAGCGTCTAGGATAGTAGTTATATGTCAAGAATGGTTCTATAAAAAGAGAACAGACTTCCAATGGAAATTTTCAGCAAAGATACTGCAAGCCACACCATACTTACACTCTGGCCTGACAAAACAAAGGAAAGGGGGGAGGGGCGCCTGGGCAGCTCAGTTGGTTAAGCCTCCGACTTCGGCTCAGGTCATGATCTCCTGTTTGTGGGTTCGAGCCCCACGTAGGGCTCCGAGCTGACAGCTTGGAGCCTGGAGCCTGCTTCAGATTCTGTGTCTCCCTCTCTCTCTGCCCCTCCCTGCTCATGCTCTGTTTCTCTCTGTCTCAAAAATAAATAAAACATTTTTTTTAAATTAAAAAAAAAAACAAAAAGGAAAGGGGGGAAAAACGAAACTGTTTCAAAGACAGTGAACAACAACAGACAATGAAAGACAATGATTCCTGAGAGGCCAGGAAAAAATGACACAGGTCCCATGATTTCCTAAGTTTATGGATACAATGCAGGTTCCGGGTCACAGCAAATGGAAAGAGCCCAGACAAGCCTGGGCGTTCCCTAAGTTAAGGAGACAGAACTCAGAGTCTGGGGAGACCAGGGTAAAGAGAAGCCACAGAACAGAGCACCAAAGAGAATGCTATACAAAGAACGAACTCCAAAGACATGCAAACAGTTCCTACTGAATGTTAAGAGGAGTCCTGAGCAATGCATGCAGGGAAAGAAATTACCAGAGGTGGAGCAAAGAGAACTACTAGGAAGAATCAGAGATAACAATGCCCCCAATTCACAAAAATCTAGCAAACTGCCTCTTTCCAGCAGCCAGACTAGAAAATATCACAATTCACAGGCTGTTAGGAAGAGTATCTAGGATAGCTTTCCCTAATTATTAGGGAAATAATTAGCCCTAAACCTAACACTCTGGTTCCTCAAGAAGTTAAACATAAAATTACTTTATGATCCTACACTCCTAGGTATACACCCAAAGAACTGAAAACGAGGATCACATCCATGCACACCCATGTTCATAGCAGCACTAGGACCTTTTGGGTAAAAATTGGCTAAACATCCATCAATAGATGAATGGATAAACAAGCATGGTATATATACAAAACTGAATATTATTCAGCCATAAAAAAGTATTGAAATATGCCATAGCCTAGATGAACCTCAAAAACATTATGCTAATTGAAAGAAGCCAGACTCAAAAGGTTGTATTGATTCCATTTATAGGAAATAGGCAGAATAGATAAATCCATAGAGACAAAACCCAAAAGATGGTTGGCAGGGATGGGGGAAGAAAGTAATGAGGAGAAATTGGAGTGATAGAAGTGTTTTGCAACTAACAGAGGTGATAGTTGTACAACGCTGTGAATGTACGAAATGCTACTTAATTGTCCACTTTATAAGGGTTAATTTCTGTTATATGAATTTCACCTCAATAAATTATTATTTAGAAAAATAAGAAACCAGAAAATGAAAATGGAAACTAAATACTGATGTAGGAAGAAAAAAAACAAATGGTAAAATGAAAATTTAAATTTCGCCATGTCACTTGGTCCATAAATGCAAATGGTCCAAAAATCCCTAAAAGGCAGATTGCCAAACTGAATAAAAAAAAGCAAGACCCAACACTGCCTGGGAGAAATGAACTTTATATATAAAGGTATAAATAAGTTAAATGCAAAAAAAAATGACATATGCCATATGAATATTAATCAAAAGAAAGTAGAAATGGCTAAATATTAGAGAAAGTAGTTTTCAAAAAAAATGTTACTGGAGATAAAGAAGATCAATTTCATAACGATAAAGAGGTCAATCATCCACAAAGTAAATACAAAATCTGAAAGTTTATGCACCCAATTATAAAGTGTCACAATACATAAAACAAAAACTACAATAGAAAAACCCATAATTACATATAGTCAGAGATTTTAATACTAGTCTCTTAATAATTGACAGAAAGAATAGACAGAAAATTGGTGAGAATACAGAAGATCTAAACACTATCAACCAACTTGACTTAACTGATATTTATAAAACACTCTACCCAATAACAGATGAATACACATTCTTTTGAAGTACACTAAAGTTATTTCATTTGCCAAGATAGTTCATATTCCGAAATAAAAGAATTCTTAACATAAAAGAATTCAAAACAAATATTACCTAACCACACTCTTAATTTTGAATTTACAAATATATTAAAAATCAATAACAGAAAGATCTCTATTAAGTTCCCCAAATATCTGAAAGCTAAATAAAATACTAAATAATGTACTGGTCATAGAAGAAATCAAAAGAGAAACACATGCAAAGAATGAAACTGAACCACTTCCTTTCACCATACATAAAAATAAACTCATAATGGATTAAACACCTAAATGTGAGACCTGAAGCCATAAAAATCCTAAAAAACAGGCAGCAATTTTTCTGACATTGGCCATAACATTTTCCTACATAGGTCTTGTAAGGCAAGGGAAATAAAAGCAAAAATAAATGATTGAGACTACATCAACATAAAAAGATTCTTCACAGTGAAATAAACAACCAATAAAACTAATAAGCAAAACTCTGAAAGGGAGAAGATATTTGCAAATGACATATACAATAAAAAGGTTAGTATCCAAAATATATAAAAAATGTATACAACCCAATACCCTGTAAACAAATAATCCAATTTAAACCTGGGCTTGAAAAAAAAAAGACCTGAACAGATACTTCTCCAAAGAAGACATGCAGATGGCCACAAAACATGAAGAGATGCTCAAAATCACTCATCATCAGGGAAATGCAAATTAAAACTGCAATATCACCTCACACCTGTCACAATGGCTAAAATCAAAAACTCAAGAAACAAGTGTTGGCAAGGATGTGGAGAAAAAGGAAGCTTCTTCCACTGTTGGTGGGAGCGCAAACCTTTGCAGCTGTGGAAAAGAGAATGGGGATTCCTCAAAAGGTTAAAAATAGAACTACTCTATGATCTAGTAATCACACTAAAGAGTACTTACCCCCCACCCGAAAAAAACCCACTAATTTCGAAGGGATACATGCATCCCTATATTCACTGCAGCATTATTTACAATAGCCAAATTATGGAAGCAGCCCAAATGTCCATCGATAGATGAACAGATAAAGAAGATGTGATATAGGAGTGCCTGGGTGGCTTCATTGGTTGAGTGTCCTAGCCCTGCATTGGGCTCTGTGTGCGCTCTCTCTCTCGCTCTCTCTCTCTCTCTCTCCCCTCTCAAGCATAGACATTAAAAAATAATTTTTAAAATGTGGTATATACATACAATGGAATATTACTCAGCCATAAGAAAGAATGAAATCTTGCCATTTACAACAACATAGATGGATTTTGAGAATATAATGCTAAGTGAAATAAGCCAGGTAAAGACAAATATCATGATTTCACTCATATGTGCAATTTACAAAACAAAACAAATGAGTGAAGGGAAAAAAAGAGAGAAAGACAAACCAAAAAACACTGTTAACGATAAAAAAACAAACTGATGGGATGGGTCTCCTGGGTGACTCAGTCAATTAAGCATCCAACTTTGGCTCAGGTCATGATCTCACAGTTCATAGGTTCAAGCCCAGCATCCAGCTCTGTGCCAACAGCTCAGAGCCTGGAGCCTGCTTCGGATTCTGTGTTTCCCTCTTTCTCTCTGCTCCTACCCTGCTCATACTCTGTCTCTCTCAAAAACAAATAAACATTAAAAAAAAAAAAAAAAAAACCCTGGTGGTTACCAGAGAAGAGGAGGCGGCGGGGTGAAATAGGTAATGGGGATTAACGAGTATATTTATCATGAGTACTGAGTAATGTACAGAATTGCTGAATCACTATATTGTACACCTGAAACTAATATAACACTGTATGTTACATTATATACCACAGTAGTATACAGTAGTATACTATATACACTATAAAAAATCTTTAATAAAAATATATGCCATTTAAAATAGCACAAAAATAATATTTACTCGAGGATAAATTCAAGGAAAGATATACAAGGCATGTCCACTCAAAACTTAAAACATTGCTCAGAAAAAATGTTAAAAGTAAATGGAGTGAAATATTGTTCCATGGATCAGAAGATGAAATATTTTTAAGACACCAATTTCCCCAAATTGATGCAGAGATGCAATGCAATCCGAACTAAAATCCCAACAGAATCTCCTTTGTAGAAACTGACAAGCTGATCCTAAAATCCATATAGAATACAAACAAAATAAAAAGCAAAACAACTTTGAAAAACAACTTGAAAACGTTGGAAAACACTACCCAATTATAGGATATAATTATAAAGCTACAATACTCAAGACAATGTGGTATTGGCACAAGATCAAGAGACAGAACAGACCTAAGAAGCAGATGCACATAAATACTGACAACTAATTTCCAACAAATGAATCAATGCAATTCAGTGAAGAGTAACTTTTATAGCAAGTATGACTGGGACATCTGGATACCTGTACACGAAGAACAAATATTTTAACTTCAATCCACATACTGCACCATATAAAAATTTTAACTCAAAATCAGACCTAAAAGTAAAACCTGGACCTATAAAAATTCTAGAAAAAACAGGAAAAAAACGTGTAGCTAGGCTTAGAAGAGTTACTAGATATAACACTAACAGCACAATCCATTATAGAACAAAGGAACAAACTGGATTTAATTAAAATTAGAAATTTCCACTTTTGAAAAGACTGTTAAGGGATAAAAAGTCAAACCACTAATTGGAAGAAATCTTTTTAAAGCATATATCTGTACCCACAATACATACAGAATTCTCAAAACTCAATAAGAAAACTCAGTTAAAAAAAAAAAAACAAGTTAGAATACTTCACCAAAGAAGATGTTAATAAACATGACAAGATGCTCAACATCATTTATGATTAAGGAAATGCAAATTTAAACCATACTGATAACACTATGCACCTGTTAGCATGACTAAAATTAAGAAGACTAACCATAATAAACGTGGACAATAATGGAGCAGAAGAAACTCTATCATACACTGCTGGTAAAAATGTAAAAAATGGCACCTCTTTGGCAGTTCCTCAGTTCCTTAAAAAATTAAACACACATACACTATATGATCACACTACTCTATTCCTAGAAATTTTTACTCAAAAGAAAGCATATGTTTATAAAAAGACTTGAACAAGAATAGTAATACTAGATTTATACAGACTAAAACTGGAAACGCAAATGGCAATCAAATAAACAAATGTGATATATCCACACAATAAAACATTACTCAGCATTAAATGGAATGAACTACACCATCACCTCAACAACATGGACGAATCTCAAAATAATCATGAGTAAAATAAACAAAAATTAGGGGCACCTAGGTGGCTCAGTTGGTTAAGCATTCAACTCTGGATTTCAGCTCAGGTCATGATCTCATAGTTTGTGAGACGGAGTCCCAAGTCAGGCTCCTGTGCTGACAGCATGGGGCCTGCCTGGGATTCTGTCTTCCTCGCTCTCTCTGCCCCTCCCCTGCTCACGTGCTATGCATGCTCTCTCTCAAAATAAATAAACTTAAAAAATATATATATATTGTATGGTTCCATTTATATGAAACTCTAGAAAATGCAAACTAATACATACTGCCAAAAAACAGGTTACAGTTGTATGGAAGGGGTGAGAGTGGGGGATTAATAAGAGACACAAGAAAACTTTTGGGAGTGATGAGTATGTTCACTATTTTAATGTATATGTGTATAAAGGTGTTAATTTTATGACAAAATTCACAAAATGATACTTAAAATATATGCAGTTTATTATATGTGAATCACATCTCAATAAGACTGCTAAAATAAAAACAATTTTTAAAACATCATTAACAAAATACACTATATTTGAGGTCATAAAATAAAACTTAACACATGTTAAAAAAATGAAACTACACAAAGTACATTCCCTGACAACAGAAATGAACTGGAAAGCAGTATCACAAAGATGTCTGGAAAATTCCTAAATATTTGGAAGTTAAGTAACACATTTCTTAATATATAAATCAAATAGGAAGTTTCAGGGAAAATTATAACAAATTTTGAACTGAATGAAAGTAAAACATGGAATGCAGTCAAGAGTGTGTTAGAGAAAAATTTTAGCTTTATATGCTTATGTCAGAAAAAAAGAAAGCTCTCACATCAATGTCTTCTGCATCGATCTTAAGAAACTAAAAAAATAATAAATGAAATCCAAAGCAAGGAGACAAAATAATAAAAATAAGAGCAAAGATCAATGAAATTAAAAACAGAAAAACAACAGAGAAAATCAAGACTGAAGCGGAGTCCACTCTCATCACTCCTCATCAACATTTTACTGGAAGTCTTGCCCAGTGAAAAAAAAGAGAAAAATAAATAAAAGGTATGCAGATTAGAAACCAAGAAATAAAACTATCACTATTTGCAGACAACATGGTTATTATCTACATAGAAAATCCCCTGGAATCTAGAAAAACATTCCTGGAATTTAATAAGTGAGTTTGGCAAGGTCACATAACATGGTGTTAATATACAAAAATCAATTGTAGTTATGTACTAGCAATGAACAACCGGAAATCAAAAATACCATAACAATAACACTAAGCACAAAGAAATACATATAAAGCTAACGTAATATGTGTATGATCTGTATGCTATGCAAAAAACTACAAAACACTAATGAAAAAAATCAAAGAAGACCTAAATAATTGAAGAGCTACACCAGGTTCATGCTGAGGGGAAGACTTGTTAAGATGTCATTTTCCCAAAAATTGATCTACAGATTCAATCCCAATCAAAAAAATGGTTAGACACAGTATTGGCAAGCTGATTTTAAAATTTACATGGAAAAGTAAAAAAATTAGAATAGCCAAAACAATCTTGAAAAATAAGAACAAGTTTGAAAGCCACCCTACCCCATTTCAAGACTTACTATAAAGCTATAGTAAAGATCATGTGGTACTAAAATTAAGATAGACACATGGAGATCAAAAGAACAGAGTCGAGAAATAGAAACATGCAAATATGGTCAACTGACTTTTGTCAATGTACAACGGCAATTTAATGAAGAAAATAGTCTTTTCAACAAATGGTGCTGGAAAACCTGTAGTCACAGCCAAAAAATGAACTCAGACCTGTACCTCACTTACACAAACATTGACTCAAATGGGTCATAAATCTAAAAGTTAAATGCAGAAGAGACTTATAGGAGAAAAAGGTTGTGACCTTGATTTAGACAAGGAATTCTTAGGTAGAACACGAAACACACAATCCATTTTTTTTTAAATGCTAAATTAGACTTCATCAAACTCAAAAACTTTTGCTCTGCCAAAGGCATTAAGAGAATGAAAAGACGAGCCACAGACTGGAAAAATATAATTGAGGGGCACCTGGGTAGCTCGGTGAGTTGAAACCGCCTCCAACTTTGGCTCAGGTCATGATCTTCCGATTTGTGAGTTTTAGCCCCACATCAGGCCCATTGCTGTCTGTCTGTCGGTACAGAGCCTGCTTCAGATCCTCTGTCCCCCTCTCTCATCCCCCCCAACTTGTGCTCTCCCAAAAAGAAAAGAAAAAAAGAAAAAGCATTTAAAATAATTTTTTTAATGTTTATTTTTTGAGAGAGAGAGAAGGCAGAGAGAGAGGAAGACCTAGAACAAAAGCAGGCTCCAGGTGGAGCTGTCAGCACAGAGCTCCACAAGGGGCTTGAACTCATGGACCATGAGATCATGACCTGAGTCATGAGTTGGGACACTTAAGAGACTGAGCCACCCAGGCACCTCTTTAAAAAGTTTTTTTAATATGTAGAAAAAGCATTTAAAAATACATGTGGCTACATACCTGACAAGGGACTTATGCTCTAAACATATAAAAAATTCATCAATAAAAAATAACTATTTTTTGAGAGAGAGAGAGAGAGAGAGAGAGAGAGAGAGAGAGAGAATCCCGTGAAATGCATAGAAAGAGAAGTAGGGCTCACCCTAGGTGGGGTTCATGCTCACCCAAAACAGGGCACAAGGTCACCCAATGAGGGACTCCATCTCATGAACTAACAAACTGTGATCATGACCTGAGCCAAAGTCAGATGCTTAACTAGACTGAGCCACCCAGGCTTCCTAAAAAATAACTATTTAAAAATGGGCAAAGTATTTGGGGATCCCCGGGTGGTTCAGTCAGTTAAGTATCCAACTCTTGATTTTGGCTCAGGTCATGATCTCACAGTCAAGAGATTGAGCCCCGCGTCAGGCTCCATGCCAGGCGGTGTAGCCTGCTTAAGATTCTCCTCTCTCTCTCTCTCTCTCTCACCTTCTCCTCCTCTCCCCTGCTCTCACTCTCTCCTCCTCTCTTTCAAAAACAAAAACAACAACTAAAAAATGGTCAATTGATAAACCAAAAAGTGGGAGAAATATTTGAATAAACACTTTAACAAAGAGGTACAAATGGCAAATAAGTGCATTAAAAGGCGTTTAATATCATTAGTCACAAGAGTAATATAAAGTAAAACCAGAATAAGATGCCACCACATCTATGAAAATGACTAAAATTTCTAAAACTAACAATACTAAGTCCTGGTAAAGATGCCAAATAACTGGAACTCTCATATATTGTTGGCTGGTATGTAAAATGGTATAGCTACTTTGGAAAACAATTTGGAAGTTTCCTATACAATCAAGCATGCACTTACTGTAGGATCCAGTAACCCAATTCCTAAAAATAAAAACTTATGTTCACAGAAAAACATGCATGTGAACATTTATAGCAACTTCATTCAAAATCACTAAAAACTGGAAACCACACAACATCCCTTTCGACGGTGAGTGGATAAACAAATTGTGACACATCCATACAATGGAATATTACTTAGCAAAAAAATAAACCATTGATACATACAACAGAATAGGTGAATCTCAAATGCACTAACTAAATGAAAAAGCCAGACTGAAGAGGCCACATATACTGCATAATTCCATTTATATAACCTGCTTGGAAAGGCAAAACTGTAGGGCTAGCATGCAGATCAGCAGTGGTCAGGGCTGAAGAGTTGAGAGGGGCCTGACTACAAAGGGACAGGACAAGAGTTTTCTGGAGAACCGTAATGTATGTTGGTTGTGGTGGTAGTTATACTAGTCTATGCATTTGCCAAAAATCATTGATCTATATCAAAATGAGTGAATTTTGCTGTATATTGAATTATTTTCAAAAAGAGGTTATGGCGATTCTTTTTAAAAAGGAAAGGCAATTTGGAAGGAATAATGATAATAATGCAGACCGAAAACACGGTCTCCAGAACAAGGTCAATTGATACAATGGGGCACTTACTTGGAGATGGACTTAAAAAGCCAGGCAGAAATCTAGTTATCCAAAGTATTGAATAATGTCATGAAGGTGAAAACACTGAGCTGCATATAAAGTGTGCCTTTGGTCCTGATTTGTCTTAAGTCTGAGACAATTCTAATTTTTTTTTAATGCTTATTTATTTTTGACAGAAAAAGACAGAGTGCGAGCAGGGCAGGGGCAGAGAGAGGGAGACACAGGATCCGAAGCCGGCTCCAGGCGCTGAGCGGTCAGCACGGAGCCCGGTGTGGACCAAAGCTGGAATGTTTAACCGACAGAGCCACTGAGGCGCCCCAAGACAATTCTAACCATATATGACGTCACAAATGAGGACAAAGGAAGGTTCTCAGACTAACAATCAGGCAGCGTTTTAGCCTTTATTTGTACTAGTATCTCAATCAAGGGTTCTTAACATGAAATACCTAGATAGAATTCTAGGAATCCATGAAAGTGGATGAAACAAGGATTCATCTTTATTTTCACTAATGTCTAACTGAAATGTGGTATAGTTTCCTTAGGTCATGAATGTATGCAACTAACTGTGGTAGACTAAACCAGATCTGTGCCTCCATCCCTTACAAAAATCATGGATTTTTCTTATCACATTATATTACCACAGATCCTCTGCTATCTTATTTTGTATGCAACAATAAATATTTTAAATAATATATTTGAGAGATTTTAGTCCTTTGATAACTAAAGTTATACAGGAAACTTTGTAACTTGTGTATTTCATTTCATACATTTAAAATGTATTAAATCTCTTAAAACACAAATAAAACATTATCCTAAGAGAAGGTTCATAGGCTTTCCCGGAACAGAAGAGTCCACAACAAATAAAAAGTTAAAAATCCCTGCTCCCATTGTGCAAAGCACCTCCATGCAGGCATAAAGTGTCCCTCTCTCCATGGGTATGTAATAGTCTACACCCGAGACAGGGAAACGCACAGCTTTCTTTTAAGCAATAATCATATTTGTTTGCAGTCACTAGATAGTAAAGTCCATATAAAATTAAAATGTATACATACGAAGACAGACCCTGGACTGAATACTACATTGTTGAACAAAATGTACTTTGTGAAACTACAGATGAGAATAGCTAGCCTAAAAAAATAATCAATCTATGTCTCAAATAGGAGTTTAATGAAAGCAATATAAAAATGATTTATGTTGCTAAAAACTCATGGAAGAGTAGGAAGCTGAGTTTTGTTTTCTAAATCCAACACTGTACACACACTGCAATATCTTTTCCCATTTTTCTCACTTAAAAGGTAAAAAACAAAGGATCTCAAACCCTCTAAAACCAAAGAAACTAGATTTTAAATAACTCGAGTTCTAAAATAAGAAAATTCTTATGATTCTCTGGGTTAAACAGCAGTAAATTGCCAGCCAAGTGAAATACAGCAGTCATTTAAATAATGAAAACGCCCCAAACAGGAGGAGGGAGTAAGAGAATCTAAACTCCAAGAGCTGCAAATTCAATTGTGGATCAAAGAACAACCGAAAATTAAAAACAAAACAAAACAAAACCATTCTGTGGTCTGAAGATGATCTGGTCAGAAATATGGGGGGAAATAAGAAATATTCTTGGAGAAAAAATGAATATTACAAATATTACAGTAAATATTACAAAATTAATTATATCACAAAGGCATTATCTCCTTCCTATCAATAAAATGTACTAGCTAAAATTCTTTCTCATTAGGAATATACTGCTTATTTTATAACAGAATCAAGGGACAAGCTGAATTTGCTTTTCCATGTTCCCTATCATTATTGATGACAAAATGAAATGTACCCACACAAAACCACTTATTCAATTTCAACTTAACAGTATTTCAGTTTTATGCATATAGTTACCATAATTTTTTTGAACTTTAACAAAAATGTACTACATTCCATCCTTAATAATTTCCCATATCTCTATCCATATCTTAGAAATGTTTCATTATAAGCAGTCAAAATTATGACTCTTCAGATCATTTTTTTCTGATTACGGAATCACTATGTACTCATCTCAGGAAACTTGTAAAATACAAAAGAAAAAAAAAAGCCAAAACATTTTTTAAAAAGAAGATAGAATTCCCCATAATCTAACCAACTAGAGACAAACACTGTAACCATGTTATTTCATCTACTGCTACTATCTTACATTTTAGTAATCATGCCACTAGTCAATGTTGACAGGACACTTTGAGTTACTTAGTTAAAAGCTTTCCATACATTATTTCATTTTATACTTAAAACAATCCTATTCAAGTAGGTAAGTGTCATTTTACACATAAGATAACTAGATTTTAAAAAGATTAGGAAACATGCCTAGGGTCACAGAGATTAGTGGTAGACCAGCACTCAGCATTAATCACTATGCTATTCCACCATTAATGTATATGTAGAGAGAGAATGCCGTATTCTACTCTAATTTCCAGATCATAAAAATTATAATATATAATTAAATTTAACATAACACTATGGACATACCATAATGTACTTAGTCACGCTACTGGATCAGATTATTTCTATATAGTATTCAACATGGTGTGAGTCGTTCAATACAAAATTAAAAAGTAGGTAAATGAAAGACTTGCTTATCTACTTCTAAATTTAAATTAAAATATATTAATTCAACTTACTCTTTTACTGAGGCAAATAACTGGCCACATACTGCAACCTAACGTGCAGCAGCAACAAAGGCAGCCACAAAGTAGCCAACGTACATTAACAGGAAGGTTCTTCTTAAGACAACTGTTAACTCTGTTGATGCTGGCCTTAAATTCTTCAGGAGCTACCTAAAGAAAAATTTTAAGAAATAATAACACTGCAATACAATATTAATGTCAATAAACATGTCTCATTAGCATAAATATTTTTACTAATTTGTTAGGAAAAAACTTTACTTTTGAGGTATATAAATGTACCTAAGTAAATAATAGACACTCACTTTTCCAGTTAATGAAGAAGGGAATTCTGATTCAAATTTGTTGCTCAGTCCAAATCTATTTTTAAAAAAAGAAGAGAAATATGTTATTACATGTCATTATTGAAAAAAATAGACCATTTAACTTAATCAAAGTTCAAGTAAATAGATGCAACTTGAGGGATGCCTGGGTGGCCCAGTCAGTTAAGCATCCGGCTTCGGCTCAGGTCATGATCTCACTGTTCTTGAGTTCAAACCCTGCGTCAGGCTCAGTGCTGACAGCCAGCTCAGAGCCTGGAGCCTGCTTCAGATTCTGTGTCTCCCTCTCTCTCTGCTCCTCCCTCACTCATATTCCATCTCTGTCTTTCAAAAACAAACAAACATTAAAAATTTAAAAATAAATAGACACAACCTGATAGGGTAACAGTGGAAATCTGAGACGCAAAAACATTGTAGTTAGCAATTTATGAAATGCAACAAGCAATTTTAGCAGCTGAATCAAAACTTGTAAAAGAGACTAAAAATACAGAGAGAAATGACTTCTCTGGGGCTCTTTATAAGCCAAATACTAGGGTAATGAAAAACAACACAATTGTCCAGTTTTGCCAAAATTACTGAGATTCTACCAACTAAGTAACAGAAAGCCACAACCTCTGCTATTTATTGGTTATTTTTTAGGTCAAGAGCACTTGTTAGCAGTCAAAAAAGCAGAAACATGCCTAAGAACGCAAGTTGGCCAGTTAGCATTTTCTGAGATCAGCACATCTCTGCTGTTATTACAGCCAGAGAATGCCAAAAACATCTGGAACAATGTGAAAACTTCCAAGGACGAGGACACCTGCTATACATACATACCCCCAAAGAAATGAACTGAGGCAGTACATTTTAATATCCTTAAGCTTTTAAATGTCTCCAAAAATCATGAGATTTGACTGGGCACTTGACTCTTTCTTTGTATAAGTTATTAGGAAAGAATAAAATACTCATGGATACACCAGTAATAGATTACTCCTAGAAATAAAAACGGAGATACTTAAATATGATGACTTGGATCCTGAACCCAAAATTTCTTCCAGTTTTATTGCTATAACTGACATATTACCACTGTGTTAGTTTAAGCTGTACAACAGGACTTGATACATGTATATACCGTGAAATGATTACAGTAAGTTTGCTTAACATCACCCCACATAGTTACAATGTGCCCCCCCCCCCAGTGATGAGAACCCTCAAGATCTGCTGTCTTAAGGACCCTTATAAATACACAATGCTGCACTTTAGGTAGCTGGCACTAGTAAGGAGGATCCCTGAGATATTCCTTAGGAAACAGCTGGCCACGGAAGGTTTCTAACTTAACCATCCGTAGAGCCAAACAGGAAAATCAAATAAGGTGAGCTATGTGAAAGCAGCAAGGAGTGGTGGAGACTGGCCAAGTGGAAGGTATACAGCATTGTGTGTGTATATGGAGTCATGGGACAGGTCCAGCTGATTACTGTCCTACTAGAATGCAGCTCCAATTCTGACAAATTGTATGATTTTCTTTCTCAAAGAGGAGTTGGGAAACTAGATTTCTATGTAAATTTTCCCATCTTTAAAATACTGTGCAAGGCAAACAAAACACTGCTGGGGTCAGGCTGTGGGCTTCATTATTATCTAGACTTCCCCATATGTGAATGGTGGTCTTGGAGACCATTTTATCATTATCATAAGTAATTCATACATTATTTTATAGAAGCATTGAAATGGTACTAATCTGTCTTTATAAATAATGGATACTGTTTACAAAACAGATTATAATACAATTACCTAAGTCCAAGCCAAAGTTCTTTTCAAACTGATCATAAACCGGCAACCTCTGCTGCTATACATAATCCTAGCATTAATGCCAACGAAAGACTGAAAGGCTGTAAGTTAAATATATTTTCTGTCTATGCAGGGGTCTCAGAGCAATGTGATTCTACTTGAAAAAACCCCAACCGATAACTCACTTCCAACCTCCAAAGTCCTGCCATGAGGAAGAAGTCACTGTTAAGTGTTCAGTGATAGCTCTCAGTGAGGCATCTAGATAATGAACTTCCTTTTCATCTATTTCCCTTGGGGAAGAGGACATTCGACCAATGTTTAGTGAGTATAAATTATAAATTTCCATCTCTTGAACTATTATCTCCCTTGGTCTGATGGTTCTCTCTTTCAATCAATAATTTCCATTTCAACCATGTTTATTATTGCAATTAACCATCTCCTTCCAACTGGTCTTTGAACATTTTTTTAAAAAGCAGCCACCAGACACCTCCAAGTCTCCTAAATAGAAAAGTCTCCCCCTTTCATCCCAATCATTAAACATTTAACACAGATTAAATTATTTCATTGAATATCTGTAGTTTACTGCCAGGTAATATGCTAAATTGAAGGGAGCAGTCCAGCATGAGTTTAAACCCTAATTTCCTTTCTTTCTAGAGGCTGAATATTTCCTTATTGGCTAAGTGGCTGAGTGTTGATGCTTTGCCCAGGGAGCACAACCAGCTAATAAAGTGTCCTGTTGTTCCTGCAGGTCAGGGCTCCTTTTAAGTCAGACTTGTTATTCTTCCAGTAAGAAATGGTCATTCCGAGGACATTCATTCAGTTCCTCTTCAGTCATACTTTAAGTTTTATCTTAGGAACAGATAGTAAACCTTCCTCTTCCTTCATCTCACCCCTCAAAAGAATGTCCCAAGGAAGATCACGCAGTGACACGATTAACACTATATGGGAGTGCTTAGTTTTTCTACCAGCCATTAACTTGGTGCTGATGATTTTTCCATTCCTCTTTGCTCCTGTTTCCCATCCACAGAACAAGAAGACCTGGAACGAGGGTAAAGAAAATGCTGTGCCTGAAGTCCCAGAAGTCTCCCCAGCCCAACAGGAATGAACCCCAACTGTGCCCTCTCTTCTAAACTCTCTAAACAAGTCACTTAATATTCAAATCCAGCACTCAGGATTACCAGGAGAATGAGCCATGATAATCAAGCGCCCCCTCTTCATCTCCAGTTGGAATATGGTTCTCGGCTACAGGGGAATTCAAAGGTTTGGAGTCAGGACCTCTCTGCCCTCTTAAATCCTTGAGGACCTCAATAAGCTTACGTTTATGTGGTTTATAATTACCAGCATTTTGGATTGGGCATTAAAACTGAGACATCTAAAACATTTTTAAAACTTATTCATAAAGAAAAAAACATAGTATATGCTAACAAATACAACATTTTAGAGAGAAACAAGAAATTTTAGAGAAATAAGTACTGTTTTACATGTTTACATCTCCTTAATGCCTGACAATGGAAGACAGGTGGATTCCCACATCTCTGTGCAAACTGCTGTGATATGCCCTGTTGGTTGATATTTATAAAGAAACTTAGGTCTCACCAGATTTGTATTTGGAAATTTACGTATATCATTCTTTGATTATGTACCAAAAACTCAACACATGGTAGTTTCTTAACTGTTTTTTTGCAAGGAGGAAACTGGAACCGTATCAATAAACTTTTAATACTTTGTTAAATAAAATTCCATTAGTATATTTTGCCTTTTGAAGGCTTTACCTATGCCTGATTTTATAACTTCATGCATTTGTCTCTTAGAAATGGAAATATTACTAAGTTGAGTTATATAGATATTTCAAATGTTGACATACTTTATTGTATGTTATTAGAATCATCATATTCATTAATAGAACAAGTGATCTCATCAGAAAGGTCTTTTAAGTATTGAGAAGCTGTCAAGTTCACGGTGACAGATACAAGTTTTCCAAAATTATAATTTTCATACTGAAAGCTAGAATTTAATTATTGACAACAAATGTTATCAGTTGTTTACCTTGAAGTGACAGCTCTGCTTTATTTTTTAAAAATTTTGTAATGTTTATTTTTAGAGAGAGAGAGAGAGAGAGAGAGAGAGAGAGCGAGCACGGGTGAGGGAGGGGCAGAGAGAGAGAGGAAGGGAGACACAGCATCCAAAGCAGGATCCAGGCAGCACAGAGCCCGACGTGGGGCCCAACTCATGAACTGCAAGATCATGACCTGAGCCAAAGTCAGACACTTAACCAACTGAGCCACCCAGGAGCCCTCAGTCTTTATTTTAAAACAATAATATCAAGAGGGTTACCTGTGTGGCTAAGTCAGCTGAGCATCTAACTCCTGATTTCAGCTCAGGTCATGATCTCACAGTTTGTGACTTGGAGACCCATGTTGGGCTTTTCACTGACAGTGTGGAGCCTGCTTAAGATTCTCTCTCTCTCTCTCTCTCTCTCTCTCTCTTTCTCTCTCTGCCTACTTCTCCTGCTCACTTTCTCTCAAAATAAACAAAACAAAATAATAAGAGGCTGCAAGTTAACTAACCAGCACTACATAAACAAAAGAAAAAATGATTCATTTAAAAATATTTGCCGTACCATCTATACCTTAAAAACTAAAAGCGTATCATTTTAATAGTTGTTTTTCTAGCTTCGAATGTTACTGGTAGAGATAAGCAATGGTTGTTAATTTTAACAGGTCTCCATCTCCTAAAAGCAGGAGAAAGGAAAATGTAAGGAAAAGTAGGGAGGGGGAAGTAAAGGGAAAGAGGGAGCGATGAAATAAAAAAACAAAGTAAGCATTAAAAAAGAGCTACCAATAACTGTCTCATTTACCATTCAATACTTACTGTTAGTCCACTAGATGGATTTAAAGAAAATGTAGACATGCTATATCTACATCTATTCCTATCACCTAAAAGACCTTTTCCTCAATTATGGTTAAAACACTCATGACTTCAGAATTGATAAAATATTTTAATTTTTTTTAAAGAATGGCAAACATAACAAAATAATATATAATAAACTTACCCTATTTTACAAGTTTACTATTAGAAGTTTACAAGTCAACTAGTACTTGGAGAATAGATAATTCACTCAAATCACAACCACCAAAAACCATCTATGTAACACTTCAAGAAAATAAGGTCCTACAGAAGACGACTTACATAGCTTTTTAAAAAAAATTTTAAAGAAAACATGTACAAGGCTGATTTTTACTTTTATGTAGTTGGAGGTAATTTTGAAAGTTCATGTAATAAACTCAGTAAAGCTTTGGAGAGACAGCAACTTTACACCTAAATCTATTTAGTTTGTTTATTTAAGCAATCTCTACACCCAACATGGGGCTTGAATTCATGGCCTTGAGATCAAGAATTGCACACTCTTCCAAATAAGCCAGCCAGGTGTCCCCAACACGTACATCTAAACGGAATCTTCAAATAGGCTTGTTTTACTCCTATCCCTTCTTCCATTTCACTGTCACCTCATTCCAACAATTTTATAGCCATAATTCAGAGTGTAAATCACTCTAATCTGTTACCCAACACCATCATCTTCATCCAATTCAGAGTCTCCCTTTCCTGATAGACTGCTTCCCTTCCAAACTCCTTTTAATATTTAATTCTAGTACCCCTAACCTATTGATCTACTACCTGGATACCTTCTTATATCTTCTCTTTAAATTTTTTTTCTTCTTTAGTATAATGAAAAGTCCTGTTGGAATGACACTCTTTCCTAGAATTTCTCAATTATAGCTTATTTCCTCGGAGTCCACCTTTCAGACTCCATCTTCCATGTTCCAATAATAGTTGACTATTTCCTCCTGTACGGTCCTTATCATATCTTATTATAATTATGTTTACAAGCCTAACTCCTTACTCTGATAAATACTGAGTTGTTTATAGGTAAGTATGGTTCTTAATTATACTCCAAATGTCTGGCCTGATGCCTGATAGTCAATAAATGTTTGATGAATAAATTAATTTCCAATACAAAAGAAATAACAACATTCCACTAACTCCTCATTGCAAATTTCCAAACTGCGGTTCTCTCTTCCTCTGATGCCCATGATTTCTGTTTCTACTACATTGTTCTAAGTCTCAACCATCATTTTCAGTCTTCCAGGTTACTCCCTTTGTTGCAGGTCCACAAAACTACCCTCAGGTTTGATGATGCACTAGGATGACTCACCTGACTCAGTTGTATTCACAGCAAAGGATAAAATGCAAAATCAGCACAGAGAAAAGGTACACAGGACAAAGTCCAGTGGAAACCAGCAATAAGCTCGCAAGAGTCTCTTTTCAGTGAAGACACAAACAAGGATGCGTTCAATTCCTCCAGCAACTAGTTTTGACAACATGAATACAATATTGTCTACCAGGAAAGTGCATTAGAGATTCAGTGCCCAAGGCTTTTATCAGGAACTGATATGAGGTACCCTCTGCTTAGTACATACCAAAATTCCAGATTCCCAGAAGGAAAGCAGGTGTTCAGCATAAACCACATTGTTTGTTCAAATAGTTTAGGCTCAGTGAGCCATTCCTATCAATTTGGGGACTACTGGGCACTTTCCAAAAGTTCATGTTCCGAGACACCAGCCAAGAGCCAAGAGTATGAGCAAGTATTTCCAAGGACAGCAGTCTCAAGCCTACTGTGTTAACTCTTTTCTGTACACCTTCCTCCTAAGGACATACATCCCACTCTCAAAAAATAAAGACTATTGTCTTTATCCCAATCACATTTACCTATGTCTTCAGTATCTTCCCCATCTCTCTCAATGCAGGCAAGCTTCCCAAAGGCTAACCAAGTGCTCCATGTTGTATCTCCTCCAGTCTCCTCTGTAATCCGCTGTATCGTTCCATCTCTTCTGGCTCCTTACACATTGCCTACAAACCTACCTAAGTCTACCCAGCCTGAGAATCTGAACCCCTATCTTCTTCTTCTTTAATGAATGATGGCACCCACCTCTTTTCCTTCCTCATCCAATGTCTTGAAAGAGTCCTTACATTCACTATTTTTATCTCATCTTCCATTCAATATTCACACTACTACAATCGAGACATTAATCTATATTTCTTTACTGATGAGACCATTCAACAGGGTAGTTGAAAACAATTCTTTTCAGCAAGTCCTCCTTCACACAGCATGCTTTCTCCCAGCAAAGAGCTTGAGTATTAAAGTGGGAAATGTCTTTTTTTTAAGTTTATTTATTTATTTTGAGAGAGCGTGAGTGGGGGAGGGGCAGAGAGGGGTGACAGAGAATTCACAAGCAGGCTCCACAAAGGCAGCATAGGAGCCCAGGGTGGGGCTTTAACTCACAAACTTTGAAATCATGACCCTAGCCCAAATCAAGAGCCAATGCTTAACCGACTAAGCCACTCAGGGACCCCTAGAGTGGGAAATGCCTTATTTGCCATAGGCTACAGCAAATAACTCCTTAACAATGTCTTTGATTTCTGCTTTGATTTTTGTTTAATTCTAGGCCAACCAAAGCAATAATGTCAGATAAAGTTTTAAGAAAATCATCTTATTTTATTAAGTGAATAAGAAAAGCCCCACTTCATGTTTGTTAATGTAACTGCAAAGGATGATCTTAAATGGCTTGGATGTGATGTAGATTACTTAATTTTGATGTTACCTTAGTTCCAGTTTTAGGGGGTTTTAAGTTTACCAGGAAGTGGGGTATGTTACCATAAAAATGAGTTATATGTGTTTCAGCTTAACCTGACCACATTATAAATTACTGCTTTTATTATAAATTACTCACTTTTATCCATTACGCTCCTCCAAGTTTAGAGTCTTTAAATATAGCAAAATGTAATTTCCTTTATTCTAAATCAAAGCACAATTGGCTCTGGACAGGACTGAATAAGCTGTATTTGTCTTATAGAATGCCAACATGATATGCTTGAAAGAGCAATGGGTAGGAAGCTGAACTCCCTTCAAGCCTAATAACCTAACACTGTATTGGTCCAAAAAAGCTGCAAGTAACACTTAATAATTTCAAAAGATATGATTCAGGGTGGGGGGCATGTTAATTCAGTTATCTACAAAAACTAATACAGGAACACAACTAAAAAATATTTGGCAAGACGTGTTAAGACAGAAAATAGCAGGCACTGCTAATGGGACATTAAATTATTACCACCAGAGCACCTGGCTGGCTCCTGTAGAGTGTGCAACTCTTGATCTGGGAATTGTGAGTTCGAGCCCAATACGATGTAGAATACTCAAAAATAAAATCTTTAAAAAAGTAAATAGGGGCACCTGGGTGGCTCAGTTGGTAAAGCATCTGACTTCAGCTCAGGTCATGATCTCATGGTTCATAGGTTCGAGCTCCACATCGGGCTCTGTGCTGACAGCTCAGAGCCTGGTGCTCACTTCAAATTCTGTGTGTGTGTGTCTCTCACTCTCTCTCTCTCTCTCTCTCTGTGTGCCACTCCCCTGTGCACTTGAGTACATGTGCTCTCTCTCTCTCAAAAACTAAAAAAAAAAAAAATTAATTAATTATTACAACCATTCCAGGAATCGATTTGGCATTACAAACATTTAGATCTTTGTCCCAGTAATTTCTTTTTCAGGATTTTAGCCTGAAAAATAATCTGAGGGATGCCTGGGTCACTCAGTCAGTTGAGCATCTGACTCTTGATTTCAGCTCAGGTCATGATTCCAGGGTTGTGGGATTAAGCCCAACACCAGGCTGCACATGCAGTGTTGAGCCTATTTGGGATTCTCTCTCTCTCCCCCTGCACTTCTCCCCAGCTCGCATACTCATTTGCTCTCTGTATATAAAATAAAAAAATAATTTAAAGAGAAATAAAAATAATCTGAAATGTGGATAAAATATAGACATAAACATGTTCCCTGAAACTTTATTCACAACAGAGAAAAATAAACATAATAATGTTATAAGAATGTTAAGTAAATTTTAGTATCTCAATATAAAAGAATATTAGACAACTATTAAAAATGAAGTTTGCCAACAAATAACATAGAAAATACATATACAATACTACTAAATAAAAAATATAAAATTGCACATGCACTATGATTTTAACTGTAAAGAAAAAAAACTTACAAAAATAACAGAAACTTTCAGAGTACAATTTGATAGTATATAAGAGTCAAAAACATATTCATACCTTTTGACAGTAATTCTCCTTCTAGAAATGTATCAGAAGAAAATAATTACAGTTGGCACAAATATGTTAATGAATAATCAAGTCTTCTGCAGTGTTATTTCGGTAGAGAGTATTAAACATTTTATTTGTTGTTTCTTTTTTACTTTTTTTATGTCTTTTATTTTATTTTTGAGAGAAAGAGAGACAGTATGAGCAGAGGAGGAGCAGAGAGAGAGAGAGAGAGACACAGAATCTGAAGCAGGCTCCAGGCTCTGAGCTAGCCTTCAGCAAAGAGCCCGATGCAGGGCTCGAACCCATGAACCGTGAGATCATGACCTGAGCTCAAGTCGGATGCTTAACTGACTGAGCCACCCAGGCGCCCCTATTTGTTGTTTCTTAAAATAAGATCTAATTTTCAGATGTATTGTAGTTATTAAATACTTTAAAAGCATTTCATAATTTATAATACCATTATGATTTTTTTCTATATGAATCTATTCAGTATTAACTGGGTAATTTATCATAAGTAAACAGGGAGTTTGTGTTCCCAATCAATCGTTTTTCTGAATGCATTTCAACCTTTCCTACAGTTCAAGCCCATATAATATCCAGTGTTGGGGCACCAGGCTGGCTCAGAGAATGCAACTCTTGATCTCAGAGTTGCTAGTTAGAGCCCCATACTGGGTGTAGAGATTACTTAAAATCTTAAAAAATATATATCCAGAGCACCTGGGTGGCTCAGTCAGTTAAACATCTGACTCTTGATATCAGCTGAGGTCTTGAGTTCAAACCCCATGATGGGCTCTGTGCTGGGCATGAAGACCACTTCAAAAAAAAAAAAAATCCAGTCCTTTTTAACCTCCATTTTTATTTCTTCCATGTTCTTTATATCTTCTCATATTAATGTCTCTTATAATTCACTAATGTGTTGTTATTTGAGTTAAATTATGTTTTGCTCTCATGATAAATTTTGTATTTTAAATACAGAACTGCAAGAATCTGACAGCTTCAACTTGTTTTGTTTTGTATTTATTTTCCCTGCTTCTCAGTTGCAGTGCTATTCTTAACAGTGAAAGTTCTAAAATAATAGAAATGTCAACAATTACTTTAATTATAATACAGCCATCTGAAAAGACACTGTGTAGCTCAAAACCAAGTATCCTAAAGAGAAGCCTGTTACTCTGAGTGCCTGACTGGGAGTTCCCTATGCTCTGGTGAATTAGACCACAAATGGGCATCTGATTTTAGAACAGCTAATCCCTGGGCTAGCTGCAGCATACGGGATGGCAAGGTCCACATAACGCACCCAATTTAGACAACATTAACTAACTCAATCTGATCCTCTTTCTTGAGGTATCTCTAAATAGGAGACAATAGTTGGTAACATGAAGCTTCAACTGAAGCCAAGATACAGTAAAGCCATGAATAAGGAGAACTAAGAAATAAGCTGAAGCCAACAGTAAGCAGATACAATGAGACAGAGGAAAAGCACTCAGTCAGTCACATTGCAACAGCATAAACTCAAACTGAAAGTAGGTAAGTCACCATGATAGACCATTAGACCAGGGAGCAAAGGACACATGCTATTGAGAAAAACAACAGAATAACTTTATAGACAGATTGTACTATATCCAAAAATATTAATATTCCAATCTCTTTGAAGCCTGACTGTACAGTGACAAAAAGCCTCCTGTTTTCCTTAGTGTCCATGCATTTCCACTGCTTAAGGTCCTCTGAGTGATTCTGTTCTCCGAAATCTAATAGAGCCTTATATTTTATACTTTAAGAACCCATAGTGACACTGGCATATTTTCCTAACATTAAATGAAAATGTAGAATACAAAATACTTTCAAGTATAATGTCAACTTTTTAATAAATATTTTACATATACACAGAATATTTTAAAAAGATAATCTGTCAAAATATTAATAGTGATCATAGGCAATTACCCTATGGGTGCTATTTCATTTTTGACATTTTCAGGTTTTCTAAAATTTCTATACTAACATATTATTGCTATTTTAAACTAAACAAGGCATTCCTAGAAAGGAAAGTTTAATAAGGACTAGAAACAAATACACCAAAATATTAAATGACCTTGGTCTCGGTGATTGTAGACAAATTTATTTTCTGCTTCAGTGAGCAATATTACTTTCCAATTTTTAAGTAATCCTTATTTTTCACTATAATTAGAAAAGGATTTTAAAAAAACAAAAAGAATTACACCTAAAGAAAATATAGATTAAAAAGGTTTTGTTTTTAAAAATTTACTTGTAAGTAATCTCTACACCCAATATGGGGTTCAAACTCACAACCCCAAGATTGAGTCACATGCGCCACTGACTGAGCCAGCCAGGAACCCCAAAGGGGTTTTGTTTCAGACTGAGGAAATATATGTGTGATTGACATGTCTAGATTTCAAAATAATTCTACTTTTAACGGATTTTGTAAATTACATGCTTAAGGATTTTTAAAGTAAGTTTAAATATGTAATTAGTATACTGTAAAGAATTTAGAAATTAAAGAGAAAAAATAACTTCTAATTCACAACACTAGAATCTCAGAATTTGAGAGTTAGAAAAAACCGGTTATCATTTAGTCCAAATACTGCATTTTATAGATGAAGAAATTAATGCCTAAGAGGTGAGTAACTCAGGGCTCATGGCTAATTAGTATGTAGGAGATCTAGAGCTTACTGTCCTGACCCCAAGTCTGGGGCAATTTCTACTACAGGAAAATGCCTCTAACAACTTTCTCTGTAAGTCTAAAAAATGTTTATCCCCTTGAACTAGAAACTTATAGATGGGGAAGATATTTGAGGATTGGAGGGGAAAAAGTTTTTTTTTCCAACAAATGAAAATTATAAAATTAAAACTAGTACAAAATACATGTAAATATTCTCTAATGGATCTAGAAAAATAAAGTATTTTTTAGCTTTTCACTTTTATATCTAAAATTCCAAAATACATAGATTTTTAATGTTTGTGTTGATAAATAATACAGAGAATGCGTAAGTATGCTGCCTTGGTTCAATAAAGTAAAAGAAGCAATTAAGTAAACAGACTCTGGAGCCAGCCAGACTGCCTGGAATGAAACCCTGATGCTGCCATTTACTAGATGTCTCACTGAGCAAGTTAAGTTACCTTTCTTTTCTGGGCTTTAGTTTCCCCATTCATACACCAGGGACAATAATAGTGCCTAACTCATTAAATAGTTCATATAATAAAGGACCAACAGTGCATGGCATAAACCCTATATGTTGTACCTTTTATTATAAAACAACTTAAATGTCTGGTGTTTTTATTATGGTCATCATTCTTCTAATAAAGTAGGCAATGTCATTTAATGGCCACTATGGATAACCAGAAAAACTAGAGCATGCCCAAATATCAATGACCTCACAAATACAGTCTTCAAACAGCTTAGCAAATAGAATAGCCAATGATCAAACTGGCTGTTATCTGTGAAAGATTTTCCAACTTTTTGTCGACTTCTTCAAGGTCAGAGAATGATATGAAGGAAAACAGGCTACTCAGGGAGGTGCTAGGTTTAAGAAAGATAGGCTATATAAAAGAGTTACAAACTCTACAAGCTAATATGGGCAAGCATCGGACCAGGAGTCCAGGCAGGTGAGACAAAGGCTGAAAAGCACAAAGAAATTACTGTGGTGAAGATGGAAGAACAATACAGTGGAAAGACCTAACGCCCAAGTTCTAATCCTGGTCCAGATATCAACTAGGAATATTCTTTTAGGAAAGCAAGTCTCGCTCCTGGCTTTATTTGCTTCAGGTAAGACAACTGGCCTCTCAGGGTCATATATGACCCTAAGATCAAATGGTGTCCCAAAGATTTTAAGAAAAAAAAAAATTAGCAAGGCTTTCTGAATTCATTATTTCATATGTGGCACAGCTGCTATAAAATAGGAAGAAAGTTTTAAAACTTTATTCTTGTCAAAAAAAGTTTGAGTTGTTCTCCTTGCAAGAGAAGGCTGTCAAGTGTGCACTATTTATCAAGCATGGCTCATGTCAACTTTCTGAAAAAGAAAGCAATTATGAAAAAAGAACAGCAAGGGGGAAGTGGATGAATTTTAATTTTAAATGGAGGGGGATCATTAAGAAAATAACTGTGAAAGATCTGAAGGTGAATGAGCTAGCCATTTGGATATCTGGGGGAAATATTCCAGAAAGTAGAACCAACCAGTACAAAAGCCCTAAGTCACCAGTGTGCTTGGAATCACCCGGAGAACAGAAAGGAGGCTAGTGTGACTAGAATGCAGAAAGCAAATCAAAGAATAGTAGAAAAGAAATTAGAAAAGTAACAACCGGTCAGATCACACAGGGGTGTATAGGCCACTAAAAGGGACTTAAACTCTGAGGATCGGGAGCTTTGGGGAGGTTTAATACAGAAAAGAGACAGGATTTGATTTGTTTTAAAAGGATCATGGGGCACCTGGGTGGCTCAGGCAGTTAAGCACCTGCCTTCGACTCAGGCCATGATCTCACAGTTCATAAATTCCAGCCCCACATTGGGCTCTCTGCTGTCAGCACGCGGCCCACTTTGGATCCTCTGTTCTCCCGTCCCCCTATCTGCTCCTCCCCTGCTTACGCTGTCTCTTTCTCAAAAATAATAAAGTAAACATTTAGAAAAATCTGTAGCATAATGCTCCATTTAAATAAATAAATAGATAAATAATCGAAGGATCACTGTGGCAGATGCACTAGGAAGACTGTAACGGTTGAGAGGCAAAGGAAGGAGGGAGGGGAAAAAATTAAGCTTACAGCAGATAAGAGATGATGACAACTCACACCTGTAGTGGAGATGATAAAAAACGGTCCAAATTTGAATATATTTTAAAGACAGAGCCAATGGATGATTTCTTGACAGTCTTGGATGCAAGGAAAGAGAAAGAAGGACTTTAAGGATGTATCAAAGATGTCTTTAATCTAAACAAATAGGATGCCAGATCTGTCATCGACTGAGAATAAAAAAACTACAAATTAAGTAATATGAAATTAATATGGGGAAAAGATTATGAAGTCAGTTTTCAATATTCTAGATCTCGAGACACTCGACCTGTACAAATGTAGGCTCACAGACTTTTATTTTCCTAATGATATGACAAGATCTATGAGCATGCAAACTAGAACTTTCAAACTGAACACATGGGGAGTTATGAGGATGGCAAGTGAAGACAGCACTTACTTCCTAATGTTGAACTCTGAGCTCAATGGAATCAGCTTTTCAGCTATTTTGTAAGATGAAGTTGTAACTATAGAAGAAATTAACAGAGTTTAATGCATACAATCCACACTTTAAATTCATCTGGTTGCCTTGATATACATCAGAGTATCAATGTGGTTCAAGGAGGAAGGGACAGAACTGAAAGTGCACTGTGTATATTTACCCAGAAGATACAGAACCCCCAGAGTTGGGAGACATATATATGAATCTCAGAACACACCTAAAAATTTTAAAAATGTGACCAAATTCTGAATATTTGGGTTCATCAGCTCTGTAAAAGTACAATCTTTTTTTTAAATGTTTGTTTATTTATTTTGAGAGAGAGAGAGAACACCCACTGGGGAGGGGAAGACAGAGAGAGACAGAGAGAGAGAGACAGAGAAAGAGAGAGACAGAGAGAGAGAGGATCCCAAGCAGGCTCCATGCTGCCAGTGCAGAGTCCGATGTGGGGCTCAAACTCACGAACTATGAGGTCAAGACCTTAGCTGAAATCAAGAGTCAGATGCTTTTTTTCTTTTTTGAGAGACAGAGACCAAGTATGAGCAGAGGAGGTTCAGATAGAGGGAGAGACACAAAATCCAAAGCAGGGTCCAGGCTTCTGAGCTGTCAGCACAGAGCCTGATGCAGGGCTGGGACTCACAAACTGCAAGATCATGACCTGAGCCAAAGGTGGCCGCTTAACTGACTGAGCCACCCAAGCACTCCAAGAGTCAGATGCTTAACTGACTGAGCTACCCAGGCACCCCTGTGAAAGTACAATCCTACTAATAAACTAGTGAAATCA
The DNA here is from genome assembly GCF_006229205.1 of Suricata suricatta. Lineage (NCBI taxonomy): Eukaryota > Metazoa > Chordata > Mammalia > Carnivora > Herpestidae > Suricata > Suricata suricatta. Next base: position 152,993,174 of record NC_043700.1, on the reverse strand, counting down.
AAGACTTAATTATTTAAATCATTTATTAATTTACTCATCACTATATAGTTCCATAATATTCTAACATTAGAATTTTACTAATTTTCAATTATGAAGATATTTTCAAGTATTTATAAGTTTACATATGCTATTAAACAATGGCAGTTATGTAATGTATATTGAATAAACTTAATGGTATTAACTTCTGATGGAGAAGAGCTTAAGGAGAAAACAAATCGTTGGCCCAGGCCTTTGTGAGAAAATTTCAACCACTGTGTACTCAACTGAGTTTTAAGTGTCAAAACTTTAAAAGCACAGCCTTTTCTTCCAATCTAATAAACAGATCACTGTCGAACAGCACACATCTTGTACTTGGGGGGGACACTTTACAAAGGCCCTCACTTCAACATTCTCAGATCTTGGGGGAAAGCCCCTTTCCACTTCCGGCGCAGGCTGTCCTGGCACGCTGGCCGCCCTGCAGCAGCACAACAGGAAATGCAGGTATGTCATCAAGACAGGTCTCGCCTACAGTAAGGGAAGCCACAGTTCTCTGACCTCACTTTTTACAAAGCAAAATAAATAAATAAATAAATAAAATAATAGTAAAAAATGAGATGGGGATGGGGAATGAGACAGCGAAAGCAGCTACTGCTATTTTTCCATATCTCATAGGAAATATGATGACCTGTAGACAGAACCATAACACCTCCTTTATCAAAAGACCATCACCAGTATCATGTCTCATCTACACCATTCAAAAGCCTCCTAACTAAGGTCTCCGGTTTCCGTCTAATCCGTCTACAATCCTTTCCTGCCCCTACTGAAGCTCACCGACGTCATTTCGAGGCACTGTCCCCTTAAACTCCCCACGTTCACCGCAGTACCCACGGAGCGGTCCTCCGGCCAGCCAGGTCAGCCAGGCTTATTTTACGGTTCTCCACATGCAGGACGCTCGTCACACAACTCTTCCATCCTTCCTAAATGTTACTCCTCCCAGGGGAGCTGCTCCCTAACCACGTTATTTTCGGTCACGGCACTCTACCGGCGCCTTCACAGCAATGTGTTCAGATACACTTTGTCTCTTGACTATAAGCTCTAGGAGGACAGAGGAACTATGTGTTTTATTCATAACTATGTACCTAGAGTCTCGCATAATACCTTAACATAAAATTCAATAAATGTTTGTTAAGTTACTGATCAGGAAACTTTAATAAGACAGCTGAAAACTGGGGCACCTGGGTGGCTCAGTCGGTGGAGCGTCCAACTTCGGCTCAAGTCATGATTTAGTCCATGGATTTGAGCCTTGTGCTGGGCTCAGTGCTGACAGCCTAGAGCCTGGGACCAGCTTCAGATTCCATGTCTCCCTCTCTCTCTGGCCCTCCCCAGCTCATGCTCTGTCTGTCTCTCTCTCAATAATAAACAAACATTTTTTTTAAAAAGGCGAAAATGAAGGATTAAGCAAAAAATTCTCTGAGTAAACAAATTTCTTAAAATTCAAGTATTAAAAGTCAAGCATCTAAATCCAGCACTCAGAACCAACTCTCTTACTTTATTCATAGTTCTAATACCGTTGGTTGTCTCATTCCCAACCTACAGTTCATCCATTAGATAAAGAAGGTAAATAGGAAATGAAAGCCCACACATGTGAAATTTAAAATAAAGTGCCATTTAGAGAAGATCCTTAAAACTCCTGAGTGGCTCAGTAGGTTAAGTGTCCAGCTTCAGCTCAGGTCATGATCTCATGGTTCATGAGTTCAAGCCAGTGTCAGGCTCTGTGCCGACAGCTCAGAGCCTGGAGCCTGCTTTGGATTCTCTGTCTCCCTCTCTCTCCCTCTTCCCCACTCACTATTTTTCTCTGTCTCTCTCAAAAATAAACATTTAAAAAATTTAAAAAAGAGAGAGAAGTTCCTCAAACCCCAAAAATACCTCATGAACCCCTAAGAATATGTCTGTGTACCAACCTGATAATATCTGCTTTTGATTATGTGTTTTCTCAACACAATGAGATAATTCTGATTTATGCTCAGGATCTTGTTTTCTTTATTTTTTTTTAACTTTTATTTATTTCTGAGAGAGAAAGAGAGAGACAGGGGATGAGCAGGGGAGGGGAAGAGAGAGAGGGAGACACAGAATCAGAAGCAGGCTTCAGGCTCTGAGCTGTCATCACATGGCCCAACACAGGGCTCGAACTCATGAGCCTTCAAGCCGTGAGATCATGACCTGAGCCAAAGTCGGCCACTGAACCAACTGAGCTACCCAGGCACCCCAGGATCTTGTTTTAAAGCAGGAAAGCATATGTAACGTTTTAAATGGATTTCCAGGAAAACGGTTAAGATTGGTCAAAAAATGTTCATGAAAGGATAAATATCAAAATATGTAATAAGTAATAATTTGCTGTATTTCTACCCTGGGTCCATGACATTAGATAAATTATTTCTGACTCTCACACCTAATCTCTGAGGTAGACACTATTCCTTCTGCAGATGAGGAAACTAACATTCAGAAAGGTTAATGGCTACAGTTAAGTTATAGTTAAGAAGTATCTGAGAATTAAAACTAATCTGCTTAACATAAAAGACCATACTCTTTCCACATACTACCAACTGCTCTAAATGTGTCTGATATGAGAATTACCTAAACTCTTATTAAAGATAAAAATTCCTAGGGACATCTGGGTATATCAGTTGACTAAGTGTCCAACTCTTGATTTTGGCTCAGGTCATGATCTCACAGTTTGTGGGACTGAGCCCCAAATCAGGCTCCACGCTGACAGCACAGAGCCTACTTGGGATGGATTCTCTCCCCTCTCTCTAGCCCTCCCCAGCTTGTGTACACTCTCTCAAAATAAATAAACTTTAAAAAGAAATAGAAATTCCTAGACTCTTTCCTTAAAGATTTCGACTGGGGTTATCAGAGCTGAGAACCTAAAAGGTATATATTTTTTAAATGCTCTTGGGTGCCTAGTTGGCTCAGTCAGTTTAGCATCCAACTCTTAGTTTCAGCTCAGGTCATGATCTCACGGTTTGTTGAGTTCAAATCCTGCATCAGGATCTGTGCTGGTAGCCTGCACAGAGCCTGCTTCGGATTCTCTCTCTCTCTCTCCTTTTCTCTGCTCCTTCCAATAAATTAATAAACCTTAAAAAATAAAATAAAATACTCTCAGTGATTCTGATAATCAGGCAAGTTTAAGAAATCCTACATGGGGGGGAGGGGGTAGTGCCTAAGCAGCTCAGTCAGTTAGGTGTGGGACTTCGGCTCAAGTCATGATCTTGCAATTTGTGAGTTCGAGCCCCATGTCAGGCTCTGTGCTGACAGCTCAGAGCCTGAAGCCTGCTTCAGATTCTGTGTCTCCCTCTCTCTCTGCCCAACCCCTAATTGAGCTCTGTCGCTGTTTCTCTCCCTCTCTCAAAAGTAAATAAATATTAAAAATTTTTAAGAAAAAAAGGGAAGATATCTGCATTGGGACTAAGCTAGCCTACATGAATGGTGAAAGTCTGGTTTAAGATTTGATTTTATAAATGAATTCTGAAACAAATTATGAAAAGTCACAAAAACAATCTTACACAGAAGATACTAAAGTAAGGATACTTAAAAGTATTTGTTGCTACATGTTATACTTAAAGCTTAATTTTATTGAGAATAAAATCTTAAGTAGCTTTATAGATTAGAAAACTAAACCAGACATAGATACTATAGCGAGTAAAAGATCCTGGGCATGTAACCTATTCCTAATAAGGAATATAAACTCAGGGCACCTGGGTGGCTCATTCGGTCTACTGTCCAACTCTTGATTTCAGCTCAGGTCATGATCCTAGAATTGTAGGATCAAGCTTCATATTGGGGGCCACGCTGAGCATGGAAAATGCTTAAGATTCTCTCTCCCTCTGCCCCTCTCCCCCACTCTCATGCTCTCGAAAATAAATAAATAAATAAATAAAGGAATATAAACTCAAATTGGAGTTTAGGAGTAGCTCTCAAAGTAAAAATACTATTCTTTAGAAAAATATTATTATTCAGACTAATGTTATCTAGAATAGATTTTAACTAATTATCATAATTTCATATAATTTATTTTTCACCATTTAGTCCCTGTATTCCATTTAGCTAGTCACATAAAATTTTAAGCACTACTCAATTTCACATCTGTTAAGAGGCAGAAATCCAACACTGAACCGTTGACACTGAAACACCATGTAAACTTCAAATTCAAATATAGTAAAAGTTTGAAACTTCAGTTTACTGCCATATTCCTCATTTCATCAAGAATGTTTACCCACTGAGAAGTTTTAGTGGTTGCTCCAATTAAAGTGATTTGTGTTCTTTTTCTTTGTGTTATCAAAGATATGTTTGATGTTATATTCTAAATCCAACTGATTTCCTTTTAAATAATAAGGAGTAAGAAAAATCTCTGGGGAAAAAATATCTTACCTTAATTTTACAATTTCCTTATAATTATCAAATTTTGTTTAAAAAAAGGGAAACCACTTATCATCTGAATGTGATTTTATAAGATGCTATTGTAAGACACTGTTTGCCTGCATCAGGAGGTTCAAGAAAGAAAACAGTTACTCCTTTGGCAACTGTAACAAGACCCAAAGATGTATGCAATTATCTCATTTATTTAGCAAACATTTTAGGACCTATAAAATTCCAGACACTAGATGAAATAGTGGAAAAATAAAGACTAATAAACACAATTCCTGCCCTCAAAGAACTTTACAGCCTTATGGAGAAATATCAATAATGTCTTTAAAAATATCTCAGAACAAAAGGTTAATCTTTAAAAATGGAATCTGCCTTACATATCATGTTGGGAGAGGGAGAGAAGGTGAAAGTTATGAAGTTAAAAAAATGTTTAATTGAAGTGATTCTGTTATTTGGGCAAATCATGTTCAGTTCTCCTGTTGCTAACGACAGCATCTGGTAGCAGTCTGATACATTTGGAATACTTGGAATACTGATACGTTTCAAGATAGATCATTTTTTATTAACTCTACCATTTGAAAGGTCAAGGTCATCTTGTGATATCTCCTATACAAACATCTTATTGCACCCCAAGTCCAAGTTTTTTCATTTCAAGCCACATTTCTAAATCTTTCAATTTTCCACAGCATACCTGAGATGAAGACAAGCAAAGAAAGAGAGTTCCACAGCCTTAGGTAGAAACCGGTACTGAAGAATGAGGAATTATTTGTGGAGATGGTAGGAAGATTACCCCTCAGAAGAGAGTACATGAAGATACAATAATTTTGTGAAATTAGAAGAGAATAACATTATTAGAACCAAACCTTAGCAAAATAACTTGGCTCTATGGCAGGGCTTAAGTTAGAAGCCAAAGATTATATATGCCCTACGAAAGCCCCATGTGTGATTCTGACGTAGGAGGGCTTTAAGTGAGACAGAAGCAAGTAATAGATCAGCTAGGAAATACTGGTCTAAAAACTAGTTTTAAATTCTAAGTTTTAGATTAACATCCTTTAACATTGTCATCATTGTGAAAAATCAAAGTCCTCAACAATGATTGCTCTATTTTGACAAATCTACTGAAGAGTAAAAAACTTTTTAATTTAAAAATATTAACCAATCTAGCCTATACCACCTAGTGAGTTAATCACTGTTCCCCTCATCTTTATTACATAATAAAATGAGAAAACTCTCTTTCTCTCACAGACGTGCATTCACACATACACATGAAATCTACTTCTAATTGAAGTGTGAACTCAAATCTTTTAAATTACATGCACATAAATGTTAAGCAATAATAGGAACTTATTTCCCTCTTCCTTCAAATACCACTTTTCCTCAAAATATGCTTCTTTATAAGATTTCTCCCTGTTGGGGCTGCCACTCTGTTCCACATTGCTACATGCAAATCTAGCAATAAAGAGAATTATTAAACTTATCCAGAAGAATGTCAAAAAAAGAACACTGAGCAGGATGGAAGTACAAAGTATAAGTCTGATTTGCAATCAATATAAAAATATTTGCATTAAAAAACACATTAAAGCATGCTTTGTTTGGACAAATTATTGTTTTATTTCCTTATATCCCCAAAACTTGATTATGCCCCCAAGATAACCACAACCTGCCTGTGTAGGAGAAAATGGAAGGTATCTTACTTTTTCACATCACTACGACATGCCAGAATGTGTCATATGAGAATAGAATGGTTTCTAAAATAAAATAAGAGTAATACTGTAAAATGATTATTATAGTAGGGAGGGGGAAAAGTAGAAATATTCAACTATAAAGCTCTACTCAAGAGTGAAATCTATGAAAAACATGCATGTAATCCAGATTGATGTGGATTACAGATGGTTCAGTTGGCACTATCATTTACTTCCAAACCAGTAAGGGAAGACTGCTCTAAAGAGCTCCTTAGTTTAAAACAAACAGGTTGGGGGCTCCTGGGTGGCTCAGTCAGTTGAATGTCCAACTTCAGCTCAGGTCATGATCTCTTGGTTCATGGGTTCAAGCCCCGCGTCAGGCTCTGTGCTGACAGCTCAGAGCCTGGAGCTGCTTCGGATTCTGTGTCTCCTTCTTTCTGCCCATCCCCTGTTCAAGCTCTGTCTCTCAAAAATATATAAATGTTAAAAAAAAATTATGAAACAAACAGGTTGGGTGGGAGCAGCAGCAGTTCCACTACAACTGTTTCAATGGCTCTTACCATTTATATTTAAGGGTAAGAAAAATGGAACATACTCAACAGTTAGAGTAACCAACCCATAAGAACCAATTTCAGGGGCACCTGGGTGGCTCAGGAGGTTGAGCCTCCAACTTTGGTCAGGTCATGATCTTACAGCTCAAGTTCAAGCCCTGCATGGGGCTCTGAGCTGATAGCTCAGAGCCGGGAACCTGCTTTGTATTCTGTATCTCCCATCTCTCTCTGTTCCTCCCCCACTTGTTCTCTTTCTCTCTCTCAAATAAATAAAACTTCAAAGAATTTTTTCAAAAAAGAACCAATTTCAAAAATCTTATAGGCACTAACTGGGCCACCCACTGGCATAGTATGCCTGTGAATTGTGTATGGTAGAGTCATGTAAAAAGTTTTGTGTTACTATTACTATACTTACCTATGTCACCACAAAACAGGTTTACTTTTCAATGAAGATCCTTACTAATTTCCATCCAAATACTTCACACAGTAATAAGTAAATACTTATACACATTGTTTAGAAATGGATAAATAGGACTAAAGTCAATCACTGTTAGGTTTGAAAATAGCAGTTTGGATTTCTTAGTACTGTGCTTCACACTAATATTTCTCAAAGTGGAACACTTTTAAGTGTAGAGAATAACTAATGAAGGTTAATATTTACTGAGCACCGTATCACACAATGTGATGATTTCCTGGCATATGCTGTCTCATTTAATCCTCAATAACCTTAAAAATTAAGGACTATCACGATCCCCACCATTACTGAAGAAGCATAAATGGTTTACCCAAGTGGCATGGCAGTGGGTAGTTTTGAACCCAAAGCCCAGAACCTAGGTAATGGGGAAAAGAAGGAAAGTGACTGAGAGAGATCGCAGAAATATTAACTCCCAATGTAGAAGGCACACTGCTTACTGGTGGCATGTAGCTCCTCCTCATACTCTGGAGGTTTTCAAACCTGCCTACACATTAGAATCACCTGGGGGACCTTCTAAGCGAACATCCAGGTCTGGGACCTCACTCAGATCCAAGGCCTTCAACCGGCCTGGCCCTGGGGAAAACACAGCTTTTCTTGTTATTGTTCTTTTGTTCGTTTAATTTCTGCAGGTAATTTTAATGGGCAGTAAGACTGAAAAACACTGATAATTATTTCCCACCCCATTAGCCTAAGTAGCCAACTATAATCAAATTTACTAGTCACCTATTTAATTCTGAGCACTTTATTATATTTTCTATTTACCCAACAGAGTGCTAAGTTTTTCTTTTCCTTAAGCAGAGGAAACATCACAACTCTAGCAGCACCTTTTTAAATAGCAAAAATTTGCCTGCTTTCCTTTAACAAGGGGAATTTAGGGGGAAAGGCAGGGAGATAGCATGAAAGAGTTAGAAAAAAAGAATCCCTTCCTTACGCACATATATACTCCCTAGGTTTAAAACAATGTAAAAAGGTCCTAAGTGTCAAACTAAAAATTAAATGGCAGGCTATGAGACTAAAAAAAAAAGTTCTGTAATGCACGTTAAAGAAAGATTTAACACTCATGAAACTTCTTAATTTTGTTGGAGATGACAGTTAAAATACTAAGTAGCTGTTATTGTGGTGATAAATCCCATTGTCTTCCGATGGCACTATGACAATGATTATGCGGTGTTTTCACCCTATTAAGTCACCTGAATATAAACTAACAGGTGCTAAAGAAATCAAAGCATTACATAAGCGTCCCCAAACAGCAATATGGCTGGTCACATCACGTCGTGAGAAATAACAAGGATTCTGCTGAAAATCTTCTAGAAGTCTTAACCTTTTCACTAAAAGTTATTCACTGCACATCCCACTCACCCCAGGCCAAAAATATAACGAACCCCTTTCAGATACTCTCAGACTTGCCGGTCCTTTTATTTCACTCGAAAGGTGCAGCACGAAGGTACCTGGCAAGCACAGAAGTTTGATCCAGAATTCGAACGAAAGATCTCAAACGAAGAACATAAACACTTCATGAGCCGTACAAAACTCTGGACTTCTCAGACAAACATTACAAAACTTCCTGCTTCCGGACAGCTCATTATTTGGTTCAAGTCTTCACATTCCTTTATTAGTCATAACCTTTTTCACAATTTTTCACAATTCCTTATTGTTTGAATAAGATCGGACTTTTAAATGTTGCCAATCAGACTTACAGGAAGGAGCCCTTATCAAACGAAGAAGCCATCCCGGAGTTCATGCCCAAAGGAGACTTTGATTACACAGAGTCCTCAGTGACCTGAGCACAGTTTGTGCAGCACGTAGATTTCTTTTTAAAACCTGCCTGTAAACACGCATCGTTCTGCGGATCTCAAATACAGGTTCACCTGTACCTGTTTATCACAGACAACTGCCAGAACCCGCACGACTTCCGCAGAAATTGACTCTGCGAGGAACCGGGAAGACCCGGGCGTATGTGTGAAAGGCACAGACGCAACAGTGAACCACTCATTACCAATTGTCACTGGGGTCTCACATGGGCCAGATCTGGCCTCTGAGCCATATGTCACTAGGCTCAAAGGCACAGACGAAGAGAGAGAACCGCAGGGTAACTGGATGAGAAAACAAGGGGGAGGAACCTCATAAATACGCGTACTTCCACCCCGAAGCTGAAGAGGTGCCCCAAAGGGTAGACTCTAAAGAAAAACCTTCGCTCCTGGGATCCGTCACATCGACCAGGCCTGTAGGGCCTGCTAAGGGGGTGTGGGGGGGGGGGGAAGGGCAGTGTCTGCCCTCGACTCCCGAGATCGAAACGAAATTAAAGCAAGTTCTCACTTCCTGGTCGCCTACTCTTCCCGAAGGCCCCGACACAAGACGGACACCGGGGAAAGAGGGCTCCCGAGGAGTAACCCCCCACCCCCAGCCCTACACCTTCCCGTCCTCGCCCTCCCCTCCTTCGGGCCTTACACTGTGACGTGACCGGAGCCGCGGACCACCACTGGGTCCGGCGAGTACTTGAGCAGCTGCTCCTCCAGGGCCCGCTCCTCGTCCTCCTCCTCCTCATAGATCTCGTCGAAATCCGCCATCCTGAGTCTCCGAGGCCCCTGCCCAGAGGGGCCTGACTCCTGGGGCCGGGGCCGGGAAACGGACTGGCGAGGCGGCGAAGGCTGAAGGGAGTCGCTGCCTCGGGCTCAGAGGCCGCGGAGTTCGCTCTTGGCTGCCTCGGCTCCGGCTACAGAGGAGATGGGGTCCCGGCCGTGGCCGCCGCCGCCGCCATTACCATCAGCAATAACAACAACACAATGTCAACATCCGCCCAAGGGCCGACACCTCCACCAGCACTGCCACTGCCGCCGCCGCCGCAGCAGCAACTCAGGCAACCACAGCAACAACCAGAGCCACCCGCAGCGGGAGCAGCCGGCTACGACATCGCGAGACTTCTCGGGAGTGCGACGGGCGCGTGGGCGCGCGCACGTGAGGCGAAGCGCGCTCCCAGGGCGCTTTCCTTCCTCCGCTCCCACCCGTCGACGACGCTTCGGGAGCGCGCCCCTGCTGGCGCAGTCCCGCCCTCCAGCAAGTGGGTCTGGGTCCTGCAAGGAACGGATGGCTCTGAGGGCCAGGCGCGTTGACCCGGGCTGGAGGAATGGAGCTCGGAGTGTCCAGTGGAGCTGTTAATCACCCAAAGTAACCTCTAATCAGAACTACTAAAAACAAAAACCTTGGTTGGAATACAAAATTATAGTGCGTGTTTGCCAGTTTATCTAATAACTGAATCTCGCTTTTTGTCAGTGTTTTTAGTCTTGATGAAAGCCAGAGTCTGTACTTTCCCAATTTGAGGAGCTCAACAGAAACACTGCAAATATTTTGTCCACGTTGATAAAAGAATTTTCAAAACATGTCCAAACTCCAACATCGTGTCCCATTGTCCTCTTAAATGTAGTCCAATATGTGAGGCCAACGACACTATTTTTTTTCCTTACACCAGAACTCATTGTAGTCATGACATGAAGCAAAACTGCCACATTCGCTGGATTCCAGATTAAAAGATCCAGTTTCCTGCCCCAACTCCCTCATCAATCATAACCTGTTAAGATCTTACGGGATCCCTTTCCCTTCCTTACAGACCCTTCTAGAATGGGAAGGGTAGAGAACTAACTACTCTGGGTAGTTAGTTTCATAGTCGAGAACCTGTCTGACCGTACAAAAAGTTCAGGGTCAAGAGTGGGCTTCTGAGAGCGTCCTGAATAATGAGCATATACTGCAAAGACAAGAGAGAACAGTCATACTAGACCCAGTGCTGGTGTCAAACTATTCTCCAAGTACAGTGTTTACATTCTGACATTTCCCTTTAGATGGGTCATTGCTGAACTTGAGAAAAATGCAAAGGAGGGCAATAAGGACAGCAAAAAATACGAAACATTTTCTTACTGGAAATGGTTGACAGAAATGAGCATAGTTAGCCAAGAACAGATAAAGGAAAAATGTAGTAGTTGTATTAGACTTACTGTATATCTCCCCTGAGGACCTTTATTCATTTATTCATTCAACAATTTTACTGAGCTCTAACTATGTGTCAGGTACTGTGTGTGTGCGCGCGCGCGCGCGTGTGTGTGTGTGTGTGTGTGTGAATGAGATACAGTCCCTGCCTTCTAGTAGCTTATTAATCATTAAAGTAAGCAATTATAATTGTGTCAAGTGCTCCCAGAGGAGTATACAGAGGGTACTAAGGAAGCGCACAGAAGCCAGCTTACTTTGGTGGTTAGCAGTGGGCTCTGAAGCGTGACGGCCTGCCTTTGAATCTCAGCTCTGTCACTTACTATGTGACCCTGAACAGGTCACTTAACCTCTCTGTTCCTCATGTGTCAAATGAGGATGGTAGTACCCACTCCCACTGGCCTCCCTCCACAGATGCATGAAATGCTTAGAAGAAGGTCTAGCACATAGCAAATGAGGGATGTCTAAGGCCCCATGCCACTAATCAGCTCTACGTGGATCAGCACAATTGTTTGCATTATGTAATGCTTTACTGTTTATAAAGCACATACATATCATTTAATATTCCCCCAAGAATCCTATGAGGTAACCAAGGAGGATGTAATTGAGTCCTCCATTTCAGAGCTGCTATATGACTTTCTCATGGCCAAATGGCTATTTAATAGTCAAACCCAGGACTTCAACTTCAGGGCACTGAGTAGGCCAGGCGCCTGAACTTCCTCCTTGGCAGGAACCAGGAGGCCAGTGGCTGCTCTCCCTTGAAGGAGCCGCTGCAAATGGGAGGGTAAGAAAAGGGAACAGGAGGAAGATCAGCATGTTCTAAGCGTGGCCCATGCCCAGCGTGCTGTGACTGAGAATTCACCTTTCTGTGGAAACGGTGGCTGAGATAAGGGGCCCCCAAAGTCCCTAAATCATCACGTAGCTGCAAACTTCCCAAGGGAGAGGAAGTCACCCACAGCTCCTCACATCTTGGCCCCAGCTCCTGCTTCCAAAAAGCAGCTCGATAAATGTTCTCTGAATTGAGACATATTGCTCCTAGTGCTAGTTCCAGAACATCATGAGTTAATTAAGCTTCTGAGGACTGTGTGAATGTCACTCTTTATCTTAACACTGGTTCTGTGTGGGAGAAATGTTCTTATTCTAAGATCTATTCAACAGAGAGATCTTTGTATCTCCTGCTGCCTCTGTGTCAGGTGGGGGCCTGTTTTATTTTTGTTCTTCCTATTTTCCTCTTCTTTTTCCTGAATACCCCGTCAGAGCTAGCAAAAGGGTGTGGGACCTGGAAATGAGGTGAAGAGGATGAGGAAGTTGAGTCCCATGTTTCCCTGATGATCGATGACATCATAATCCCAGACTCCACCCCCAACCCTCCAGGGTCCAGTTTCCTGTGAAATGCCTTCCCCAGCCTCTCCCCAGGAACAAACTCCCCTTCTCAGTATCTTTTCCCTCAGTGTTCAGGTTTTCTCCAGCTCTCTCCTGTACAGGCTCCTCTCCACTTGGCTCCCCTTTACATTCCTACTTCACACACTGTCACGTTTACCTTCAGACTAAATGGCTCAAAACCAAACAAGATAATGCGTCAGAGGCCTCATGAGGCAGCAGACCTTCAGTTGCTTTTGAGACAGATATTCCTAGATTTGAAAACTCCCTAGTTCCCTCACTACCTAGCCAGTGGCTTTGGGCAGATTCCACTTTCTAACCCCCCTTTTCTTCATCCTGAAATGGAACTTATGTCATTGAGATTCTCGAAGCTCAAATGACGTAATGCTGTGGACTGAATTGTGTCCCCCCAAAAAATGTATATGTCAGAGTCCTAACCCCACACCATGCTGGTATTGGGGAAGTAGGGCCTCTGGAGGTAATTAGGTTTAGGTGAAGTCAGGAGACTAAGTCCTCAGGATGGGATTAGTGCCTTTTTAAGAAGAGACCAAAGAGCTTGCTCTCCCCACCACTCTCTCCTTGGTGTGAGGACACAGAAAAAAACGACTGCTTACATCACTGGAAGCGATCTCTCACCAGGAGCCAAACAAGCCAGCCCTTCGATCTTGGACTTTCAGTCTCCAGAACTGTGAGAAATAAGCTTCCGTGGTTCAAGCCACCCAATCTGTGGGGTTTTTGTCATGACAGCCCAAACTGACCATGACAGCATGTCAACCCTCCCCTTTTCACTCATTCATTCATTCAGTAAATATGCATTGACTTATTCCCATGTGCCATATTCTGTGCCAGGTTTAGCAATCATACATTAAACAAAACACAATCCCTGCCTTCATGTAGCATAAAGTACATTGTGGAGGGCTGACCAGTCATTACAAAGATAATTATTAGAATTGCATTCAGTCCTGTGTGGAGAAGTTCCAGGACCATGAGAATAGTTAATGGTCCTAACTCAACTCAGAAATCACAAACTCTTCTCTAGAGAAATGACGTTTAAGTTAATGAGCCAAGCAAAAGTAGGAGGATGAGGAAACAGAAGAGAAGAGAAAGTTCCAGGTGGTGGGACAAGCATGCTTGTAGCAACATAGGCTGCTATAACTGTGTGCCATAGACATATAAAAAGCAGAAATTTATTTCTCCACCCTCATGACCTAATCTTCTACCAAAGACCCCATCTCCCAATATCATCACATCGGGGATTAAGACGTCAACCTATGAATTTTGGGGAAACACAAACATCTGGTCTAGAGCAATGGTTAAAGACCCTAAGACAGAAAAGAGTGTGGCTTAAATCAGGTACAAACCAAAGCCAGTGTGGCTGGACCATAATAAGGAAGACAGAGCCAAACTGATATGGGTTCAAAGAGGTCGATAGAAACCTGAAGGCCTTGGGAAGGAGCCTGAAGTTCATCCTGAAAGTAAAGGAGATACACTGAAGATGTGAAACCAGGCAGTGGGCACAAGAAAGCCAGTGGGTTTAAAATTTTTCAAGTGGGACTCAGTCACTTAAGCATCTGACTTCAGCTCAGGTCATGATCTCACAGTTTGTGGATTCAATCCCATGTTGGGGTCTATGCTGACAGGTCAGAGCCTGGAGCCTGCTTCAGATTCTGTGTCTCCTTCTCTCTCTGCCCCTCCCCACCTCATGTTCTCTCTCTCTCTCTTTCTCTCTCTCTCTCTGTCTCTCTCTCTCTCAAAAATGAATAAACTTAAAAATATATTTTTAAATTTTATATCCTGCCACTTTGCTGAATTCATGGATCAGTTCTAGCAGTTTTTTGGTGGAATCTTTTGGGTTTTCCATACACTGTCATGTCATCTGAGAAGAGTGAAAGTCTGACCTCCTGCTGGCCGATTTGAATACCTAAAAAAAGTTGTTTTTTTTTTTTAATTTTCAAGTGGGAGACCAGTAGTCCAACCTATCCAGAATACATTTCCCACTTCTGAAAACAACACATCCCCAGATGATTTGTGGTAAATCATACCTCCCCCACTCTAAGTACTTGTGATTGGGTTAAGGTGACCATATCCCCAATTCCAAGAGTGGGCTCATGGCCTAAAGCTGACAAATCAGAGGCCACAGGATACTTTGGGGCACAATGATTGCTTTGAATGGCCACAGGATTCAGACAAAGCCAATGAGATTCAATACCAGGACTTTTAATAGAACTATGGGGAGAAGGGAAATCTCTTTTTCTATGGAACAGGAGCTATGTTGCTCTTGCAATGGTAGAAAATGCTTAGAAATGATGCCAACCCTGAGGAAAGCAGGGCCAAGGGATGAAGCAAATATGACTTTGTCTTGATGATCATGTTTGGAGTCCCCTAAGTTCAGCCACACCTAAATATCTCCCAGGTTTGTAGGAGAGGATAGTGGATTTAGTTTGTGGAATGTGAGACACCCAATGAAGATGTGCAGTAGAACATAAAGATGTTAGAAAGATAGATGGAATAGATGGATATATATATATATATATATATATATATATATATATATGCATGGATGAATAGATAGACAGACAATACAGGGAGTGGAAAAGGGAGAAAATGGAAGGAGGAGGGGAAAACAGAATTCTTGGCAGGGAAGCAGACAGTCTCTCCTATGCTGTCTTGTCCTCCACTCCCTTGTGGTGTATTCAATAAACTCCTATCACCTTAAAAGGAAAAAAAAATTCTTGACAGGAAATAAATTGGGATCCACCAGATCCCATAAATGGTAAAAGTATCCATAGAAATGCCCAAGATGGGGGCGCCTGGGTAGCTCAGTCAGTTAAGCGCCAACTTTGGCTCAGGTCATGGTCTCATGGCTTGGGAGTTCAAGCCCTGCATCAGGCTGTGCTGACAGTTCAGAGCCTGAAGCCTGCTTTGGATTCTGTGTCTCTGTCTCTTGCCCCTCCCCCACTTGTGCGAGCGCATGCTCTCTCTCTCTCTCTTTCTAAAATGAATAAACATTTAAAAATTTTAAAAAAGAAAGAAAGAAATGACTGAGATAGTTCAAAAGCCAAGAGGTGAGATGGCCTAGGGACACAGTAAAAAGATAAGAGGATCTAGGATGAAGGAATTCCAGTGATTAGAGATAAGGAGAGGAAGAGGGACTGACAAAGGAAATTGAGAAATAAAAAGCCAGTGGTGAAAGGCAAACTGAGACAGTATGGTGTTACCAGCTTGAAAAGAAAAGAAAAGAAAAAGAAGTAATAATTTTCCACGTGAGATGCTACAGAGATGATGTAAGTTAGGAACCAAAGAATGTCCACTGTATTTTGGAGAAGAGCAAACCCTAGAGAAGGACTCGTAATCAGCAATTTGACAGAGCTAATCTGAACCCCTTGACTCTGCAAACACATAGAAATCCTCAATCAAATATAACCACTAGAAAACAGCAATAAGGGGAGCAAAACTCTCCACTCCTTAAGTGGGGACTATGCATAGAGACTTCCTTCCAAAGAGTGCAGTATGGAAAGTAGGGAAGACTAATTATAAGGGCGACATGTCACAAACACTCCTGCAGCCAGGAAATCAAGGTAAATATCAACAGCTGTAAATCACGTTGATAGTATGTACCCGGCACCTAACCTTTCTGATCTTCCTCCTAAATACCCATAACACCACTCTAACCACAAGAAAAACATTAGACAAATTCCAATAGTGAGGTATCTTGCAAAATACCTAGTAGTATTTTGACAGTCCTGATGACTGTGAAGGTCATCAAAAACAAGGAAAGTCTGAGAAACCGTCACAGCCAAGAGGAGCCTAAGGGGACAGGATGACTAAATATAACGTGATATCTTGAATGGGATTCTGGAATGGATAAAGGAAATTAGGTTAAAACTAGGAAAATCTGAATAAACTATGGACTTTAATTAATAATAATGTATCACCCACAACTATATGGTCAACTAATCCTTCACAAAGCAGGATTGAATATAAAAAAAAAAAAAACCAGTCTTTCCAATAAATGGTGTTGGGAACTGGACAGCAACATGCAAAAGAATGAAATGGGACCACTTTCTTACACCATAGACAAACATAAATTTAAAATAGACAAAAGACCTAAATGTGAGATAGGAAACCACCTAAATCCTAGAGGAGGGGTGCCTGAGTGGCTCTGTCGATTAAATGTCCAACTTCAGCTCCAGTCATGATCTCACGGTTCGTGGGTTAAGTCCCGCATCAGGCCCTATGCAGACAGCTTGGAGCCCAGAACTTGCTTAGTGCAGATTCTTTGTCTCCCTCTCTCTCTGCCCCTCCCCTGCGCTCTCTCTCTCTCTCTCTCTCTCTCTCTCTCTCTCTCTCTCTCTCAAAAATAAACATTAAAAACATTTTTTTTAATCCTAGAGGAGAACACAGACAGCAACCTCTTTAACCTTGGGTTGAGTTACTTCTTACTCGACACATCTACAGAGGCAAGGGAAACAAAAGCAAACATGAACTATTGGGACCTTATCAAAATAAAAAGCTTCTGCACAGTGAAGGAAACGATCAACAAAACTAAAAGGCTAGCCACAAAATGGGAGAAGATATTTGTGGAGTGCTGGGATGGCTTAGTCAGTTAAGCAACCAACTCTTGATTTTGGATTTGGTTATGATCTCACAGTCATGGGATCAAGCCCCAAGTGGGATTCTGCTCTGAGGATGAGCCTGTTTGGGGTTCTCTCTCTCCCTCTCTCTTGGCAGCCCCCTCAAAAAAAATAAATAAACTTAAAAAAATTTTAGTAAAAAATAAAAAAAAGAAGATATTTGTAATTGACATATATGATAAAGAGTATCCAAAGTCTACAAAGAACTTATCAAACTCAACACCCAAAAAACAAATAATCTAGTCAAGAAATGGGCCAAAGACATGAATAGACATTTTTCAAAAGACATCCAGATGGCTATCAGAAACGAAAAAATGCTCAATATCACACATCATCAGGGAAGTACATAGCAAAACCATGATGAGATACGACCTCACACCTCTAAGAATGGCTACATTTAACAACATGCACACACAAAAACCACAGGTATTGGTGAGGATGCAGAGAAAGGGGAACAATTTTGCCCTGTTGATGGGAATGCAAGTGGGTGCAGCCACTCTGGAGAACAGTATGGAGGTTCCTCAAAAAGTTAATAATAAAACTACCCTATGATCCAGCAATTGTACTATGAGGTATTTACCCAAAGGATGCAAAAATACTGATTTGAAGGGATACATGCCCCCTGATGTTTATAGCAGCATTATCTACAATAGCTATACTATCAAAAGAGCCCAAATGTCCATCAATTGATGAATAGATAAAAAAAAGTTGTGGTATAGATGTGTGTGTGTGTGTATGTATGTATGTGTATATATATATATATATATATATATATATATATATATATATATGTAGAGAGAGAGAGAGAGAGAGAGAGAGAGAGAGAGAGAGAGAGGAATATTACTTGGCCATCCAAAAGAATAAAATCTTGCCATTTGTTATGATGTGGGTGGAGCAGGAGTGTATTATGCTAAGTGAAATAAGTTAGGCAAAGAAAGACAGATACCATATGATTTCACTTCTATGTGGAATTTAAGAAACAAAACAAGGGCGCCTGGGTGGCTCAGTTGGTTAAGCATCCAACTCTTGGTTTCAGCTCAGGTCATGACCTCATGGTTTTGTTTGTTCAAGCCCCTCATCAGGCTTTGTGCTGGCAGCACAGAGCCAGCTTGGGATCCTCTCTGTTTCACCTTCTCTCGGCCCCTCCCCACTTGAGCTGTCTCTGTCTCTCTCAAACTAAATAAATAAACAAAAAAAAATAACAGATGAACGTATGGAAAGGGGGACAAAGAGAGAGAGGGAAGCAAACTATAAAAGACTTTTAAAAAATAATTTTTAGGTTTAAAAAATGTCTAAATTGGGGCACCTGGGTGGCTCAGTCAGTTAACCATCCAACTTTGGCCCAGGTCATGATCTCACAGTTTGTGGCTTTGAGCCCCACATCAGTCTCTGTGCTAACAGCTCAGAGCCTGGAACCTGCCTCAGATTCTATGTCTCTCCCTCTCTCTCTCTCTGCCCCTCCCCTGCTTGCTCTTTGTTTTTCTCTCTCTCTCGAAAACAAATAAATATTTTTTACAAAATAAATGATAAGAATTTTTAAAAAGTCTAAATATACACAATCTTGTGATACAGGAATGGCCAACCTAAGAAGTTAGTTGAAGAAGGAATCATATTAAGTATATGATTTCTGAAAAGGGCAAATGAAATGGGATCTAGAATTTAGTGCCTGGAACATGGGAATCACAGAGAATATGTTAGCTATTTTTCCTCTTACTACTTTATCACTATCAAAACATAACAAGAGTGATAGGAACAATCATACTAATATTAATGTATGCTTTTTTTTAATGTTCTTGAGTCTATTTGTTTGCATGAAGTAGATGTGATGTTAGGGTACCTGGACACAGGAGCAGAAATACCTAGTGCCAGAACATGAGCACCTTTTACCAGCCATGAGCACCATCGTCTAGCCCTCAGTACCATCTTCCTCAGTGGAAGGAAGAATTTGAAAACACATCAAGAGTTTTATATTGTTTTTAGAAACTCAAACTTCTTGGTTTTCTGGGAAGACAAATAAAATGTCTTACTTAGTCTTTACTCCCAGGTATGGTTTCCAAAAAAAGAAATTAATCGTCTCAATCTTCACTGATCATTTAAAAAATCTTTTTGAACATAAAATGTGTGTGATGGGTGCCACCCTTAGGGTTTGTGGTGCTCAGAGCATATATAATATAAACTAGCACTGCTGGGGCACCTGAGTGGCTCAGTTGGTTGGGCGTCCGACTGTGGCTCAGGTCATGATCTCACAGTGTGTGAATCTGAGCCCTGCGTTGGGCTCTGTGCTGACAGCTCGGAGCATGGAGCCTGCTTTGGAATCTGTGACCCCGTTTCTCTACCCCTCCCCGGCTCATGCTCTGTCTTTCTCTGTCTCTCAAAATATAAAATAAAATAAAATAGCACTGCTTAACTCCAGTGGGTTAAGCAAATGTCACTTGCCATTCAAGTATGTCAAAAGCTTTGAGGAGCAACAGAAATCCTTTGCTGCTTCCATAGTCATCTCAACAATTGTGGTCACTGAGGGAGAGGGAAGAAAAGTAATATAAACGAGACGGGGAGCCTCCTGAAAGCAGAATCTGTTCTGTTTCGGAAGAGAAACAAATGTTTATACAGCACATATACCATCAAGCACTGTTCTAAACCCTTTGCACGTAGCAACCCATTTAGCCTCACAAACATCCATATAATGTAGGATCGTCATTTCTACCTTACACATATGTGAATTGAGGCAAAAAGAAATTAGGTAACTTGGCCCAGGATCACATACCTAGGAAGCGGTAGTGCCAGGATTGGAACCTAAACAGTGACTTTCCTCTTCCTGTGATCTTACTACTCTGTTTTATAGTCTTTTTTTTTTTTTGTACAGTTTATTGTCGTTGGTTTCCATATAACAGCCAGTGCTCTTCCCCACAAGTGACCCCCTTCCATGATCATTACCCTCCTTTCCCTTTCCCCCTCCCTCTTCAGCACTCAGTTTATTTTCAGTATTCAAGAGTCTCTCATGATTTGCCTCCGTCCCTCTCTCTAACTCTTTTTTTCCCTCCCCCTCCCCATGGTCCTCTGTTAGGTTTCTCCTGTTAGACCTGTGAGTGAAAACATACGGTATCTGTCCTTCTCCACCTTATTTTACTTAGCATGACACCCTCGAAGTCCATCCACTTTCCTACAAATGGCCAGATTTCATTCTTTCTCATTGCCATGTAGTACTCCATTGTATAGATAAACCACATCTTCTTGATCCATTCATCAAGTGATGGACATTTAGGCTCTTTCCATGATTTGGCTATTGTTGACAGTACTGCTATGAACATTGGGGTACATGTGCTCCTATGCATCAGCACTTCTGTATCTCTTGGGTAAATCCCCAGCATTGCTATTGCTGTGTTATAGGGGAGTTCTATTGATAGTTTTTTGAGAAATCTCCACACTGTTTTCCAGAGCATCTGTACCAGTTTACATTGCCACCAACAGTGTAGTCTTAAACTCCAGCAGAGAAATACTCAGATTACTTCCCTCTATCTTCCCAATACCTACACTTCGCACTTGGTTAGTGCCTTAGAAATGTTAGATAGATATATGAAATCATTCTGTTTCCATTTTTCCTTGATGATTTCACACTGTATATACAATTTACTGTGTCTGCCCCCAGATATGTTTATAAAGAACCGTAAAATATACGGATTTTTTTAGCTTACCCTAGAATAACATCTGTGGCTACTTACCTGATTTAAACCAACACTGCAAATATGACATACAAGTTGTACTGGGTCTTCTTCTCTGCCATCTTTTAAATTCAGAAATGTCTGGACACTCCTCCTAAAATTATAGGCTCACAGAAACAGAATGGTGGCCAGAAGTCATCTTGTCCACACTGGCTCCAAAACTTTGCTTCAGTCTAAACCGTGTGGTGCTTCCTTCTTTATTGAACATCTCAATAATTACATTAAATAGTTATAACATATGGAGCATATGAAAAAAATATGATGTTCTTCTCCAGTATTTAAAGACTAGACTCTTTAAGGTCTAAGACTATGTCTTTTTTTTATTATTTTTAATCAAAGCCACTGAATATAGCCTGAATCCAAGAGTCATTCAATACATCTTCATCCACTAATTCTCATTCCAATCTCTAGGGAGACAAGTTTACTCTTTCTTCTATGTGATGGTTCTTCAAATAAGTGAAGACATCCCCACCTGAAATCTTTCTTCTTCGAACTACCTCAACCATTTTTTCTTCAAGAAGGTAGATTCAAGTTCCTGACTCTTTGCAGAGGCTATATCCAACTCCTACTAGCTTTTTTTGGTGAACACCTTTTTTTTTATTATTTGGGGATCAGAGCCAGATGTAGTGTGATTTGACCAGTGTGAGAGCTTGAACTCACGACCCAAGATCAAGACTCACATGTTCCTCCCACTGAGCCAAACAGGTGCCTCAGTTAAGCTGTTTTATTTTATGCCTCTGTAGTATTTCCATAATGCCAAACTTACATAGACACTCAGTACATAACTTTTTAAGTATTGTGCTTCCCCTTTAAGGCTTGAGAGGCACAACCAATTTTTGCTCCTGAATGGCTGTGATGAAATCTATTCTGCACTGTTTTAGAACTCTCACTGGGAGCCAATGGACCTCTTACTCACCAATGTTAAGATTTTTCTACACTTCTCTGAACATGGTACAGGGAAGAGTTGGATTTAATAGTTATAGTCAGGCTGGACTTCTCACGTGATTGAGTGTAGGCAGCACAGAGCTTCATACAGGAACTTAGAAGACAGTCTGCCTCTCTGTCCTGTCTCACCTCTTACCCCACCCCCAACACTTACGCTGTAGCCTTGCTGTGGTGTTTTCACTCACATCTAGTTTGGTCTTACAATATTTTCTCATCTCATTTTCTTTCTGAATGTTTGCTTGTTACATTCGTATTTTGAAGTTTCTTTCTTTTCTATTACCATTGGCTAGTATGTTCCAATCTCTTCTTCAAATATGAGTTACTTTTATATAGAACTAAACTTAATTTTTTATATATTGAACTACATTTTTTAAGTTTATTCATTTAAAATTTTTTTTAAATGTTTATTTATTTTTGAGAGAGACAGACAGACAGAGTATGAGCAGGGAAGGTGCAAAAAGAGAGGGAGATACAAAATCCAAAGCAGGCTCCAGGCTCTGAGCTGTCAGCATAGAGCCCGACATGTGGCTCAAACTCATGGACTGTGTGATTGTGACCTGAGCCAAAGTTGGACACTTAACTTACTGAGTCACCCAGGTGCCTCAGTTTGTTTATTCTTTTTTAAAAATGTTTTTTATTTATTTTTGAGAGACAGAAAGAGACAGTGCAAGCAGAGGAGGGTCAGAGACTGAGAGGGAGGCTCCTGAATCCGAAGCAGGCTCCAGGCACTGAGCTAGCTGTCAGCACAGAGCCCAACACGAGGCTCAAACCCACAAACCATGAGATCATGACCTGAACCAAAACCGGATGCTTAACCAACTGAGCCATCCAGGCACCCCTGTCTATTCATTTCTGAGAGAGGGAGAGACAGAGCATGAGCAACGGAGAGGCAGAGAGAGAGAAAGATTCCAAGCAGGCTCCACACTGACAGCCAGAGCCCCATACAGGGCTCTAACCTAAGATCATGACCTAAGCTGAAATCAAGAAATGAAGAATTGAATGCTTAACCAACTAAGTCTACCAGGTACCCTGATATAGAACTAAATTTTAAAGGTAAAATTCCCTCAAGTTAACTTTAGGGCTTTAATATTCAAGGTATTATGTTTCTCCTAATGACATTA
Organism: Suricata suricatta; assembly: GCF_006229205.1. NCBI lineage: Eukaryota > Metazoa > Chordata > Mammalia > Carnivora > Herpestidae > Suricata > Suricata suricatta. Next base: position 152,970,288 of record NC_043700.1, on the reverse strand, counting down.
AGCTCTTAAGAAGATACATGAACAATTTTAGGCTTTGGAAGATCCACTAATAACTCTGTATTTGAAGATACTAGTGTGTCCTTAGAAGATATAATGAACTGTGTGGTACTCAAGAGGTTCAGAAAAATAAATGCACCTTATTAGCATGAGAATAACTTAAATCTGAAGGAACAAAATAGTTCTAAGTGAACTTCAGAAATCTTGGTATTATTATTTTTTATTTGTTAATGTCTATTTTTAAAAGAGAAACAGAGACAGAGCATGAGTGGGGGAGGGGCAAAGAGAGAGGGAGACACAGAATCTGAAGCAGGCTCCAGGCTCTGAGGCCTGACACTGGGCTTGAACCCTTGAACTATGAGATCATGACCTGAGCCGAAGTCAGATGCTTAAATGACTGAGACACCTAGCTGCTCCCCCTCTTTTTAAAAACATTTTTTAATGTTTATTTTTGAGAGAGTGTGTGAAATCTTGCTATTATCTTTATTGTTGTAGTTAACTGTACAATGGGAAGACATTCGGATTGAACATGTAAAAGAATGCACTCTTTATTCAGAAAAATAGGGGGGAAATGAGGCAAAGAGAAAAGATGATCTACATTAAAAATAATATTTATATAAGTGTTTACATAGGCAAAACATTTTGCAAAAACATTTCACTTATGTCTCATCTCACCCTCACAACAAACCAATGAAGTAAGCAGTGGTATATTATTCCCATTCTATAAATTTCAGAGGAAACAGGTTAAATGACTTAGTCAAGCTCAAATGGCTCCTGGGAGGCTGAGATACAGTGAAGAACAAAGAAAGACTCCTTTTGTTTCTGTGGGTGAGTTTCCACTACCAGGAAGGGAAGATAAATAAGAAGGAAAAAATACAAACTTAAAGGGAAAATGAGGCAAACTGTTCTTACACAGTACCATGAGGAACTGCTGCGTGGTTCTAAAACAGCTCATTTACCTCCCCAAATACTTACCATTCCCAGGATGATATTTAAGAAACAGGAAGCTGGGTTGACACAATACTTGTTTTGCTCATTTGTGCAGTGGAGCTAATTAGAGAACACATTGCGTGGAGTTGTTGGGAGGATTAAATAAGGTAACATATGTAAAGAATGGTAAGTAATTGTTATTGATGACAGTGTAATTTCAATCAGGGTGGATAGAATACTAGAATAAAGAGCAGCAGATATGCATTTTCATGCCGCGTTGGAATCAGCCTACCCTAAATTATCTTCCTTCAGTTCTCTTATCTAGAGAATGAAGACAATGCTCCTTTCTAGCTGCTTCCTTCACAGAAACAATTCATCATGCTGGATCATGTTTGGAGCACTGAAAAGCCAGATAGAAGTACAAGAAAATACCACAACTATTTTTCTCCCCATTTTTCTCTCTCCCTGCCCTTCTGAGCCAAGCCATTCAACAGGGCAATGGAAGGGCTTTATGAGTAATCATCCATTCAGATCTATGCAGACAACTTAAAAACTCGATGGCTGAACTGGAAAGAACCATCAACTTGGCTTCATTGTTTTCTGAGATTCAAACAGTTCTTACCATCTCTAAGTGGTTCCCTTAGGTGGCTATGCACGTATCATGTAAAGAATAGACAGATTATTTTGCCATGGATCAGCATAGTGTTTACCCATGAAAGGTTTGTCCACAAGGACATACTTCCTCCAAATGTACTTTCAAGGATGTTGTGGCTGCTGTTGACCTTAGAAGTGTGACCCCAGTTTGGGGGGCGCCTAGATGGCTCAGTCAGGTGAGTGTCCAACTGCAGGTCAAGTCACGATCGCACGGTTCTTGAGTTTGAGCAAGAGTCAGGCTCTGTGCTGACAATGCAGACCCTGGAGACTACTTCTGATTCTGTGTCTTCCTCTCTCTCTGCCCCTTCCCCACTCGCACTCTGTGTCTCTGTCAAAATAAATAAATGCTTAAACAATTAAAAAAAAAAAAAGAAAGAAGTGATCTAACTTTGGTTCAGAGATCTCACTCTGTTAGATCCCTGTAATTTCAGTCCTACAGCACCCCTCCTGCCACCCCACTGCCAACCACTAGGAATGGATGTTTAAGGGCATGTCACATGAGCAAATGATCATTCTTGTCAGTATCAGAGAGCAGCTGATCATTCATGATCGGAGCATGACTGTTGACTAAGTCAGGGCCATTGGAACCTAATTACACCTGTGATATCAGTATGCAATTCTCCCCTGTCCTGCTTGATTTGAAATGTTTCAGGAATGATGTAACTTGACAAATGAATCCAGAATCAAAAGCACTTTAGAGGATAACCTTAGGTCAACTACAAGTGATGCCAATCAACCCATGAATGTAATGTCTCTCAAATGTTGATTTTATAATTAGTGCCCACTAATACGGGCTATTTCAGGTTAGTGAAATAAGCTTACAAATTTTAGATAGCTCAGGACCCCTATCATCACATACATGTCAAATGTCATTCTGATAAATGCCATTGCCAAAGGCTTAGGTATTACTTTCTGTTCTCATTTCTATGATGATCAAAACCAACATTTTGATGGTCATGTTGAACAGAGCAGTTCGGTCAGATTTAATTGAGCCAGATTAGGCTCATACCATTAGGGAACATTCCTACAATCCTTTTTAATACCCCTTTTGTCACGGATCATAGTTAAAATAATATAGAAATAACTTCTTAATACAGTTAGAACTATATTTATCTGTATTGAGCTTGCCTTTCAGTTTTCTGTCCACTCAAACTTAAAAGATCTTCTTGTGATTTATTAACTATTATCTTCACATTTGCCTACATGACATTGAGTTACACAACCTAGAAATTTTACTGTATACTTTCTCTTCCAGGTTAGTGTTAAAAGTTCCCTTTCCAGAAAATTGACTTTTATCCATATCTTTTGTTTTCTTCTATCTTTTCTATATTTTCTTTCTCCTGAGATACATTATTTCTTTCCTTTGGCTATAATCACAGTGGTGTCTTCTTTTTTCTCTTCTTTTCCTTAACTAATATCTCAAAGGTGTTTTAAATACTGACTGGACAACTGTATTAAAATTTTTAATCACATGCCATTTTTGAAGATTAACAGTAAAGATGACTTCTTTGCATTTAGACTACATAGCAGTAGATACAAAAATATTTCTTAAAAATATTTGGTTAAGGGGAGGCATAGTTTATCCTCTCTGGGACATTGACTGATAGCCATCAACTGTGAAAATCAGCATTTGTCACTGTGATTTTTTAAGTTTACTTATTTATTTTAAGAGAGAGCGAGTGCTCGAATAGGGGAGGGGCAGAGAGAAAGGGAGAGAGAGTATCCCAAGCAGGCTCTACACTGCTGAGGCAGACTGGAGCCCAATGTGTGGCTCAAACCTACAAACCATGAGATCATGACCTGAGCTGAAACTGAATGCTTAACCACCTGAGTCACCTCTCCCACTGTGATTTTTTCTGAGAAAATCTAGTTCTATAAAATTTTTCTAGAAAAAATAAAGTATATTTTTCTTTTTTCCTTCCTTTTCTTCTTCTTTTTTCTTTTTTTAGTATCAATTGCTATGCGTTAAGTTGTAATTAACAAAACTGAATTCAAACTGTTTCAACTGTTTCAAATAATGGAGGTATTTATTGGCTTCACTGATCGTTAGAGTCTAGAGGAAGGGCAGGCAAAATGCAATTTGCCCAGGCCTCCAGTTCCATTTCTGGCCTCTGCTTACATTTGTGTTTTAGATTCTTCCCCCTTCTCTGCAAAACGGCTGCAGCAAATCCAGCGCTCAGATTTACATATCACAGTCTCCAGAGTATTGGAGAGAATCAGTATTCTTTAAAATTTTTGAGATTTGCTCTTACTGGAGCCATAGATAGTGTCAGCTTTCCCAGAATTCCAAGGCGGAGACCACACACTATGAATGCTGTAGAAGCAACTAACAGGTGTCCACTGTCAATAAATTTGGAAAATACAGGCTTATACTCACTTCTAAGTTCAAGCACAGTCCTGAAAAGGAGGAAGACTTCAAGCCTAGAGAAGAAGCATCAGGAAGAGACCAGCCCCATGAGATTTATTATCTCCAAAACTTAATATAGGATTGTTGAAACAGAAGCCCTCTTCTCTTAGGAGAAAGTGTATCTGTTACGCTCACCACTTTTCCCTGGTACATTGAAGAATGCCTGACATTGTAAGCACTGAGTAAATATTTGTCGAATTAGTGAAAGAACTGGTTTCTTTCTTTTTTTCTTTTTCTTTATTTCTTTTCTTTCTTTTTTTTCCCTAGCGAGAGAGTGCAAGAAAGGGGAAGGGGGAAGAGGGAGAGAGAATCTTAAGCAGACCCCATGCTCAGCAAAGAGCCTGATGTAGGGCTTTGATCCCACAATCCTGGCATCATGACCGGAGCCAAAATCAAGAGTCCACTGAGCCACTCAGGTACTCCTGAAAGAACTGTTTCTAATGAAGTCCCTTTGTCTGAAAGCTTTGTTCTCATAGGGAAAGAAAATCTATAAAACTCTAAGTAAGCCCCTTCTCAGGAAATGAGCATGAGGAGGCGAGATTTTTTTCAATTCTCCATGAGGACTTACTTTGCAGTTGCTGAGGCAGACCCTACTTTCCTTTACTTCCCCATCTATCCTTACCAAAACACTCAGCTGCTGAAGGAAGTTATTATCCATGTGTTCCTGCAACCTAAAATGTAGTTACAGCGTTCAGTACACAGTTCTATACAAGGAGGAATGGAAAGAGATCAAGAAGATACCAGAAACTGTTTTTGTCTTTTAAAAAATTAACACTAAAAACATGGCAAGATTATGAAGTGTAGGGTTTCAAAGACAGGGCTTTGAATCCAGGATCTGCTCTTTACTAATCATGTGACCCAAGCAAATCATTTAACCTCTTAGAATCTCGTTTCTAATCTGTAAAATGCAGATGATCTCCTCCTCACTCTTTAGGGTGCTGTGGCAAAATGTTTAGTACAGTGTCTGCCATAAAATACTCAGTGAATGAATCATCATCATTATTATTCTCCTCATCCAAAAAAACTTCAAGCTGATTTAACGGAATAGTCCATTCAACTCAACAATCTTTCTAGGTGATGCTGAGGGCTAGTCTGTAAGATATTGCTCTGGAAAAATTAAGGGGATTCACAAATAAGTCCTAAGAAATTATGTCCCAGGATATAAAGAGAGACAAAACTTACAGTTACCATATATGGAAACACTGAGGAATTTTGAACGGTTTGAATGGTTACCATTAGAAAGAAAAAGTCACATGAAGAAGCTACCATTTTGTGGAGCATTTTAAAGATTTCAAATGGACTAGTGAGAAAAAGGTAGAAGCATTTTAAGTGGGGAAAGATGTGGGTAAGAAGCCTCAGGTATGGGGCTGTGTGTATTATGCCCACCTAGTTGAAGCAGAGAGGTTGCTCAGAATGCCATAGCATTAGGTAACTGATGGGAAATTAATAGGACCAATAACAAGTTCTAGCTGATGATAAATGATGACACTGTATATGATTCTGTGCATTGATTTGCCATTTCTCCCTCCTTTTTCCATCTACCTGAGATCTCCAAAATGAGCATTCTTCCTTCTGGAGGTGGATACAACAGACCATTTTGCAAGCACTTTAAATCCTTCAGGAAACACAAACATCTTGTGACCTGGAACAGCCATTTAGGATTCTGACTCAGATTGGGAATCTGAGTCATGCTGTGCTTATAAACCAGAACCAGGCCATAAACATCTGGCTGCCCTACTTGATGCATCCTTGGCATCTGTCAGCAGGCTCCGGGAAGATAAGGTTGATTCTATCAGAAAATGTTTAAGGTCTACGTGGGGAAAGAAGTCTTTTAGAATGAAAACAAGCCAGGGTACCTGGATATGACATCAGGATTTCCCTCCTTCACTCAATTTTTGTTAGATGGGATGGGATGAGCAAAGAGTGCTCAGGTCAATTTTCTAAGGCACCTTGTTGGCTACAGGTGGCCATTATTATTTTTTTAATGTTTTACTTATTTGAGAGAGAGAGAAAGAGAGACAGAGAATGAGCACAAGTGGGTAAGAGACAGAGAGAAAGAGAGAGACAGAAGATCCAAAGTAGGTTCCCACTGACAGCAACCCGACAGCCCCGACTCAGGGCTCGAACTCACAAACGGTGAGATCATAACCTGAGCTGAAGTCAGACACTCAACCAGCTGAGCCACCCAGGTGCCCCCAAAAGTGGATATTTTTAACTCTAATCCCATATTCACACCAAGCTGCCTTCCAATCTCTATATCATTTCCAACTCCACTGTATTCTAGCCCCACTGCCAAGTGTGAAGTATTTGATTACCTCTAGACTGACCAAGAGATTATACAACTCCCAAGAGCAGGAAGCAAGACTCTGGAACAGAGTCAGCATTCAACAAATATGTTAAATACGAGGTGCCAATCACTCAGAAAGATACTATACCAAAACAAGGAGCTTGGCTGTGCTAGCCATCACCTCAACCCCAGTAATTTCATCTTACCTTGATGTTCCAACAATTAGATACAATTTAAATAAAATAGGCTGATGTCATTTTATTTTCCAACCCCAATTTCTCTGAAGTTCAGATCCACATTTCCAACTGCTATTACATATCAAAAATGTCCCATTGGCTGTTTTGACTGTACTTAAAACTCAAAACACTTAAAACCAGAAACTTCACCTTCTTCCTTTCCCACGTACTCTATCCACAAGCCCCTCCAAAACAAGGAAAAGCTGCTTATCTTCTGTAACCACTATATTTGCTAACACTACCCTTGCTAATACAGATACTTGAGGCAGAAATCCAACTTTCCACTGACTTCGTTCTCTTTCTGTACCCGCATCCCATCTAATTAGCAACCAAGGACTGTCGGCATCCCCTTCCAAATGACTCTTAACCTCTTCTTCTCCTTTCCCACCACCACTGATAATGTGACCCTCATCAACTTGAGACTGACTCTAAGACTTTAACTGCTCTGGTTTTTCTCTTTCAATCCATCCTGCTAGTGATTTCAATATGATCTTTTCAGTTCGTTCCTCAAAGACAATCCATCTAATATAGAGCTACCTCGTACACCTTCCCCTACCACTCAGACGCTTTGTTTTCGCTGACAAGCAGCCCTTGCTGTTTCTCCCGGTGACGTGCAGCCATTCTACCTTTACAGGATGTATCTTCCACACCTGTGCTCACTAACGGACCTTTAGCCTAGAAGTCTCTTCTCTGTTGTTGCGTTACTGTTGTTGTGTTGTTTGTAATCTGAGCATATATTATAAATAGTTTAAAGCCTAATCCCAGAGTCCCTGATGCCGGCTGGAAGAAGGGTTGTCTCTCTCCTCCATGAGTCCATAGATTGTTGCATTGCATCATCACACACCTATTAGAGTTCATTGAGGGCTGTGGTGAGGCTTTAGTCATCTAGCACATGCAGGCACCCAGTAAATAATGGTGAACTTCAATAGCAAATGTGGCTCTGTTTCCAGAAGCCCATCTAATAGTATGACCATGACCAAAGCCTTATATTTAAAAGTAGCCATTAATCTGATATGCTTTGTCTTTTGTTGACAACTAAATACACTAAGAGTTCTCTGGCTAGGAGTCACTCTCTGGCCAATATAAATTGCATTATGAGACACCTGGCTGGCTCAGCCAGTTACGCATCCCACTCCTGATTTTGTCTCAGGTCACAATTTCATGGTTTGTGAGATGGAGCCCCTTGTCAAGCTCTGCACTGGCAGCATGGAGCCTGTTTGGGATTCTCTCTCTCTCGCTCGCTCTCTCTCGCGCGCGCGTGCTCTCTCGCTCTCTCTCTCTCTCTCTCTCTCTCTCTCTCACACACACACACACACACACACACACACACACCTGCTCCCCCACACACCTTCTTTCTCTCTCAAATAAATAAACATTTTTAAAATGGTATTATGATCATTCCTATATACATTGTTTGGAACTCCATTAACTTGCTCGATCTCAACAATAACAATAGATCACAGGTAAAACACCCTTTCGAGAATGGCAATGATGCAGTTAACTTTGGCTGCCATTGCGCCTTTCTGAACTATGCCTTCTGCATTCATAATTAACATCTCTGTTGCTTTAGAGCACCTGGAACAGAAAAATAGTGTATAACTGAGACACGCATTACATTCTAAGTGGAGACGGCATGGGCAAATCTGTGAATAATCAAACACTGAATTAATATTTCAGTAAACAAATTGTTCTGTTCTTTTCTTGTCTTAAAATGATTAAATTTTCCTCATGCACATTAAAAAGTAATAATTTATGAAATATGAGAGATAGCAAAGAAGTAACTGTCATTTGTTTTACTACATATGAACATCCTTGAGGAAATACTGTTATCCTTTTTTTAATTAATTAATTTATTTATTTTTAGTAATCTCTACACCCAGAGTGGGACTTGAACTCACAGTCCCAAGATCAAGAGTTGAACACTTTTTCAACTGAGCCAGCCAGGTGCCCTGGAAATAGTGTTACCTTAAAAACGTGTTCAGAATTGGTAATTTTGTATTTACATCTATTTTCTGAATCATAGTACTTTTTTCACTACCTTTGTAGTTCAATATGACAAATTCTGGCTCTAACAGCAGTTATTGATTAATGACTTGAGATATTAATGTCCTCATAAGGAGATGTCAATTATTCCTAGTATCTGTGGAAGACAATGGTGCTGTGTGTGCCTAGAGAATGAGGGACATTGTCTTGCTCAATCAGTTTTCAGTCAATGAGCTCATCAGCTAAATTTGATGGACTGACAGAGAGCCCAAACATGAGGAAGGAACTGTAATGGACCGACTAAGACAGTATGCTCGTTTGCCCAGAGCAGTCAGATGAGGAAGGGCATCCGGCCAAGTTAAGAGATTCAGGCCAGACTCCAAATGAGCTAGAGCTAACAACAAGACAATATGTCTTGTTTTCAACCCTGCGCAAATTATAAAAACCAGAGCATGTGGCCATTGTGACATGTTCCCCCACGCACCACTCATTTAGCTGAGGATTGAACAACTACATAATCCCACAGCCAGGCAGTGGAGAAAGGACTCCAGGCCTCATCCCACGGCCAGAATTTAGAAGGTCCACAGTGAATCCAGTAACCTATAAGTTTTCCTCATTTAGCCAAGAGGTTTAGAATAGAGAACTTGTCTCCCAACAAAACTGACACTCTGATTTAGATCTGAGTCTTGGATCTGATTTGGACATATCCTTTAACTTCTGAATACCTCATTGTGGAAATAATGGTTTATTTTTAAAAAGTCCTATCCGGCTTATATAATTGTGCACAGCCAATGATATAACATATTTAAGAGTCTTTGTAAACCCCAAAGTGTGACACAGAGGTAAGACAGAATTGTGGTTAGGCATCTACCAAGAACACTGGTTTTATTCTTTTGATCCCTCATCAACTACTGACTAACTATTATTCCAGGCACTCTTCTGATTGACCCTGGACATAAACATCCTCTGGGAGTTTTCATTCCCTCAGGGAGATTCGGATAATAAGCTCAGTACATTATATACTGTGTTGGAAAGTGGCAAATGTTATGGAGAACAAAATCAAGCATGGTAAAGGGGGGTTGGGAGTTCCAAGAGAACAGTAGGAACATCACTATTTTTAAAAAGAGTGAGGAGTGCCTGGGAGGCTCAGTCCATTAAGCATCAAGTGACTCTTGATTTCAGCACAGACTCATGGGACTGAGCCCTGCATTGGCCTCTGCTGACAGCCTGACAAGGCTAAGCCTGCTTGGGATTCTCTCCCTCCTCTCTCTCTCTGCCCCTTGCCCTATTCAGAGCAGTGTGTCCACTTGTGTGCACTCTCTCAATAAACCAAAAATGTAACTAACTAACTAAATAAATAAAGTGAGCAAGTGACACTTCAGGGAAGACCTGAAAGTGAGCAAATGGACTTGGACTTGTAGGGAAGAGTTCCCCAGGAGAGGGGAAGGCAGTGCAGGAGAGGGCCAGACAAGAAAGGAAAGCAGAGTAATGACTGGGCCCATAGGAGGAGAAGGGTTCAGAGAGATAACCACCATTAAGATCTTGGAGGGCCATTATAAGATCTTTGGTTCTTGCTCTGACCTGCTCTGACTTCTGGCTACTTCTGGCTGCTGAATTGAGAACAGATTGTAGAGGCAAGCATGGGAGGAAGGAGCCTAGTCAGAAGACTCTGTGGGAGACCACAGAGTGTGATTTGGACCAGTATGATTAGTGGTGGAGATGCTGAAAGTGGACAGTTTCTGGATATGTTTAAAGGTCAAGCTATCAGGACTTCCTGACACATGAAATGTACAGAGAGAAAGAGGGTTCGAGCAAGCTTCCAAGGGTTTGGGTCTGAGACATCAGATGACAGAGTTGCCAGCAATAGTGATGTGTTGGTACAGAAGGGAACTGGAAAGCCTCTCTCTTTTCTCCTCCTAGTTTCCCGAACATCTAGCAAGAGAAATGTGTAAGTGTGGAGAGTATGGACAGAGGAACAAAATTGAGAGAGTCCGACCTGGTGACTGCTGGAAGGGGACTGACTACACCACTTCATCTCTCTGCACCTCAGTTTCTCTCATTCTAATGAGATGGATGGGGCAGCCGGATAATGGTAAAATTCATTTTCAGGGGCTAAATTTGAGAACATAGATGCTACAACCAATTCTCACACTTTTCAAGATGTTTTTAAAATATTTTTTTTCTTGAATCAAGTCTCAATGAGTAAATTCAATCTTTAAAAATATTCCTTGGGGTTTTTTTCTTTTTGGTTTAAAACAAAATTATTTTGTGATCCTACTTTGAACACTGCCCTCCCCCCCACTAAAAGAGAATCTTAGTATGATGTTTAAAACAACAATAACAATAACAACAACAACTGCCACCTGTAATTGTTTATACAATACCTTGTTCCAGGGAGGTCCATGGCTAATCAGGAAACACATTTCCTATGTCATACTTAATTGGAAGTTTTGCTCACAAGGTTAAATGACAGCAAGCATTGTGTGTCACTGTGAAAATATTCCCTTTCACTTTAATGGCACACAGGCAGACTAAAAATGCCTCTGGGGCTCCCTGAAAGGACACTGGGCTCCTGTGGGTTCTTGCTGTCTTCCCCCAATACTTTTTCATTTCTCCTTACAACAGCACTAGTAATAACATTTGTCCAGGAGGTCAAGTTAGTAGAGAAGAATGAAGACCAAGCATCTAATATTCACAACCTGATGCAGCAGAAGAATGTCATATAAATATACACAAATTAATTTGAGCCCATAGATAATCTCTCAAACTGTCCAGCCTACAGCACATCTCCCCTTGTCCACAGGATTCCAGCAGGCCAGCGGGAACATCATCACTACCATCATATCGCTCGTACATACTGAGTGCTAACCGTGTGCCAGGCACTGTGCCAAGGGTTGTCATGACAACTCACTGAACCCCATAAGAAGAGTGCCATCATCATTTCCATTGTCAAAGGAGAGGGATGCACATCTAGGACCCTCGAACCTCAAGCCCAAGCTCAAGAGCTTGGTGAAAGGCCTGAGGTTTGAATGGAGATGGAATGCATTGTTTCAGTATACGGTTTTACTGCTCTCATCATACTCTGTCTTCTAAGCTCTCCATTACCACCCCCCCTTATTGAGGGCAGAGACCAAATGTATGTTTGGATCACCAGCATTTTGCAAAGCAGTTACACAAGAGCAGAAAGTCCTGCGGAAGCCCCGTGATGAGTGACACCTAAGCTGTCTTGTTCTTCCAGTTTTCCCAGAGCAGAGTCTGGTATATACTGTAGGCACTCCATAAATACTTGTTGGGTAAATAGACGATCCAGAGGGCGGGTGAGGAACACTGAGGACACAGGTGAAAAAGGGGACACCTGGTGATGCCTCCAGAGTCCCTCCCATTTGTTTGTGCTCCTGCAGGTTTCTACCATGGGGCGGGAGGTGGGGGGGAAGCCTCGCATCCCCTCCTCCCTTCCCTCTCTCTCAGTGACCAGTGGGCGGTGGGGGTGAGCAGCGGAGGTCCGGCTCCAGGAGCCACGCCCCACACACGCGTCCCACGCACGCACACTCTCACGGGCAAACTCCACGCACGCGCGCGCTCCCCCACACCCCTGCTCGTGCTGTTCACACGCACCCTGGCGCGCGCACGTTTTTATACATACTCCTCCGCACAGACTCACAGGAGCACACACTCACATTCACACACACACACTGTTCACACACACCCTCCCTCACACGCGCGGCCTAATTCCCCCCATTGTATATTCACACACTCATGTATTAACACAGGCATGCCAACAACCTCCACTCAAGCTCTCAAACACCTACCCTCCTCACATGTATACACACCACACGCGCACATGCTACTGACATTCGCAGTCTTCACCTCGTCACACACACCCTGTCACGCACTGTCACACTGTCACGCACGCGCCGGTTCTCACTCTCATGCACACTTCACGCGCACTTGCGCACACGGATTCCCGGCAAATTCGCCCAGGCTGCACTGACGCTCGCGCATGCGCACCTGTCGGGGGAGGACGCAGGGCGGACCGTGGGGAACGCGGAGTTTTGAGAGTTTGGGGGCGTCGCTGGTCCCGGTGTTATCTGGCTGTAGGTTCAACAGGATTCTTTAGAGGCGCTTCGTTTTCCAGGGAGAAGCAAGTTAGCCAGGGCGAAGGAGAGATCGGGGCCCAGAGAGACAGACACCGGGAAGGGGGTAGGGTGTGGTCTGGAGCTCTGGCAGCGAAAGCGCCAGAAGCAAACGCGTCGGGAACGCCTCACAGGGTCTCGGAGCCTATTTACCTACATGCAGGGAGCGGCCTCTCGGGCCTCTTGGAGCTTCTGCTTCCCTCTGCCAAACCGCACTCCCCACCCCGGCCGTGCAGCCCGGTGCCCGCGCTCAGTCCCGGGGGTCCAGGGAACACAGCGCAGGACGCTGTGAGCTAGGGTGTAAAGAGAAGGACCTCGGTTTGAATCCTTCCTCCCTACCTCTGGAACCTTGGACAATTTGCAGAGCCTCTCTGAGCCTCAGTTTTCTTATCTGTAGAATGAGGAGTCATTCAACAAATACGTATCTCGCTCCCAATATATGCCAGCTCTTGACACGCACGGGCACGGTGGATAAAACAGTCCCAGTTTCTGTCCAGGTGCAGCTTGGAGTCAGTTGGGGAGGGACATATGTATTGATTATAATGAAGGCTGTTGCTTTCACCCACCTCAAATGTCTTCCAGCACTTACTATGTTCAGGGTGCAGGTGAATAAAAGTAATCACATTCCATACATATCCCCATCCCAATGACAGTTTGGGCCCCATTATATGGGCCACATTAGGATGGCCTTTGTGATCTTTTGCGTGTGTGTGTTTATTTTTGAGAGAGAGAGAGAGAGAGAGACAGAGCGAGTGGGGTAGGGGCAGAGAGCGAGGAAGAGAGAGGATCCCAAGCAGGCTCCAAGCTGTCAGCAGCGTGGAACCCGGTGTGGAACCTGACACAGGGCTTGAATCCACAAACAGTGAGATCATGACCTGCAGCTGAAACCAAGAGTCAGAGCCACCCAGGCACCCTCTTTGTGATCTTTTATAGAAAACCCACACTAACCAAGAAGTGAACAATAACCAAATGAGTAAATAATAAAAATACGTACTTCACTGTGTCATTGTGAAAAAGAAATGATACATTAAAAATCTTACTCATACCCTGGCATATAATAGGTGCTCAATAAATGCCAGGTATTATTAGGAGATCATATTACCTAGTGCCTAAAACTCCACACCCCTGAATTAGACAGGCAGGGTCTGAATCCTGGCTCTGCCATCATTAGTGGTCTGACCTTGTAAGTCTTTGAACTTTCACTAAGATTTTAAGATTCAGGATTCTCATGCAAGAAACAGTCATGCTATTGGTGTTTGATCCAACAGATCAAATTAAGGTCATGCAGGCAAGTCTCATTCAGGGCCGAGCACACAGGGAGCTCAGAAAATGGTGGTTATAAAGATTGGCATGCTAGAATGGCACCTGCTTCCCGTGCAAAACAGACCAGCTAAGCTGGAAAGTTTCTCCAGGCCAAACCACCCTTGAAATTTAAAGCTTAGTCCCAAGTAGGGTCTTCCAGGACCTGAGGCCTGATGGGGTAGAGAGTGGGTTGTGAGGAAATCCCACTGGCAGCCCAGGTGAGGGGCTGCTAAAGGAGACAGGTATGTCCGGAAATCAAAGGCTAGAGAAACTCCGGCTTGGGCGTCTTCAGGGTGGGGGCACCAAGCTGCGTTGGAAACTTGGAAATAGAAGCTCAGCTCAGAAAAGGCGGGCCCTTGTGGAGAGACGACTGGGCTGCTGGTCTAGTTTCCTGCTTCCTCCCTGAAGCCTAGGGCTCTGATACTTCATTCCCCAGCCTCTAGGGCACAAGGACCTGCAGATCCAGGATAATAATAATAATAATAATAGCCTGAGAGCACCAGGCACCAGGCCCAGAGCTAAGGAGTCCTTAATTCCTCACAAGGACTGGAAAGCGGGGAGTGGGCATTTTTTCTAGGAGGCACAAAAACTGAGATTTTTTCCACCAATCTCCCTGGCTTCCTTTTAGTTCTTGCAATTAGCCAAGCAAAAGAAGCTCTTCCCTGCTTTTTTATGCACCCTTCCGGGACCACAGAACACATTCCCCTTTCCCAGGCCAACTGCTGCTCATCCTGAGTCACTTCAGACTTCAGTTTTATCCATTTCTAGGGCTTTTCTCTCATATATATTCACGTGACCTTTTGCAATTCACTGCCACTGAATTGATTTATCCATTCATTTTAATGAACTAGAAACTCCCAAGGGACCTACCTGTCTTGGGCAACAGAATTCCCTACATGCCAGAAGCCTGGCCTAGAGGAGGTACTCCATGTACACTTTCCAACTACCAACTGCTGAATGTAGTTCAAGTTACTTTCTTCAGATTCCAGGATAAGTGGGGTAGGATTTATCTGTGATTTCTCAACCCTCACCTGCATCAGAACCACAAGAAGCCGATTTTTGTTTAATTCTTAAGTTTGGGTCCCACACCCTTAAATCAAAATCTCTAGGCATTTATACATTATACTTTCATAATGCTGTCCAGGAGATGTTTGTAGATGACCAAGGTTGAACCCAGAGAGGCCAGATCACTAAAAGTTATAAAGGTTCACTCTCTTTTTGGTAGCATTAAAAAAAAAAAAAACTGCCTTGAATTCCATTACTAAGCAGCTATTTCAGGCCAGTGCTTTCAGCAAACTTTAGGACAAGGGATGTGGGGAATTCAAATGCGCGAACGCGTGTGAATAATTCAGCCCTCCCCTTAGGCTCCCAGCAACCTCCTCCCCAACCAAACAAAACCACCAACTCTGAAAAAGGTACTGTTTAAAAAAAAAAAAAAAAAAAAAAAAAAAAGGCCAGCGCTGGGAACTGAAGAGGGAAGGAGGGAGGTGGAGCATTTGCTTCAATTATCCGGATAATTGTTCCCCACCTCAGGCCATTGTTACCGAAATGAAACAATATTCTATTGGATACAGTCCTAGCCTTTTCAGGCATGCTCCCCGCAGGGCCTAGCACACGCTGGGCACTGAGTAGGCACTCAATAAATTTTATTCTAATGACAGAGGAGAGCTTTAAGGGTTGGGGGGAGAGCTGTCCTGTTAGGCTTAAGGATTTGGGGGTGGGCAAATATTAATTAAGGTGAAGCGGGAAGCAGAGGGGCTCTGTGGCAGGAACTTGGTGTCATCAAAACTCTGTCCTGTCCACAGGGTGCGGAGACCGGGCTGTTCCCGAAATTCTGAGCCCGACTCCTCACTCCTTTCCCAGAACCCTCCTCCCACCCCCTTCTCCGGGGGCCGAACTGAAGTCTCGAGCCGGTGGTGAGCACAAAGGCGAATTGAGGTTTCTCAATGGCCCATCCGCTCTGAATGCACACTAGGGAGAACCAAGACCATTTTTTGGTGGTGGGTGAACACGAGGCCCGCAGCCCGCCCTCTCCGCGGAACCGGCTCGCCCAGCGCTGCGTTAAAAATAACACTATTCGGGCAGCTGATCCAAGAGCCGGGCACCGCAGCCCCTCTTCACTCTGCCAGCATCGGAATGTGGGGGCTGACTCCTCACTGCCCTGCTTTCATCCCGACTCCAGGCTTTTCAAGAGAGGCTCGAGTTCTCTAAGAGTGTGTATTTGCTAATTGCAGCCTCGGCTTTAATGAGATTCTTTGAACAACCTCCCTCCCCAATCCGGTTTGTAGGTTACAGCCTTATCTGGGGACCCTCGTTTTCCACCCCAGCTACACATCCTGCGAACAATCGCCTCTCCTGCTCTTGAAAGGAGAGCGAGCGCCCCATTTCTGCTGAATGCACGTCTCAGTTCATCCAAGGCTGGCGGGCTTTTGATGGCCACAATGCTAGTTACGCCCAAAGAGTGTCCCTTTGGTCAGATCGACAACGCTTGGCTTCACGTTTGCAAGTTAAACCGGCAGAAACCCGGCTGAAACTCCCACGCCAGACGCCGGCGACGTTTCCCTCCGCCCAGCTCAGAGCAGAACTGGAGACTGGGTCTGGGCAGGGGGAGGAAAGAAGGGAGGGAGGGGGAGTTGTCAGGGGATGCCGCGGAAAAGAGTCCTAATTCTACGCCGCCATCTAGAAGGAAGGTGGGGGGGGGGGGAGCGGAGAGGATCATTTTCTCTAATATATGCCTCTTGTTTTTATTTTTATTTTTTTTTAATTTTGCTTTGTTGGCAGCTTTACCCAAACAAAAAAATAAATCAAATGAGAGCATTTTCTCCTTGTCTTCACCTAGGTAGCTGCTTTCCTCCAGCCCCTGAAAATGTGACTCCTTCATAAAATCAAAATTTATGATTATTCAAATGTTGGGGACTGTGAAAAGAGAGGAAGAAAGAGAGAAAATTAATATTGCAGCTGTTCTTCTGATTAATGAGAGATAATTGCTCATGAAAAGTCACCCCTGTGGCATTTTGTTGTCTCCTGGATCTTTGTTCTTTTCCACTATTATTGAGGACTTTCTTGAAGACTAAGCGGTTCTTTTCAATTTTTGGGTATTCAGAAAGGGTTGCCTGGTTACAGAGAATGGGGAAATCTCGGGCTATATCGGGTAAGATGTGCCACAGACAGCAATATCACAATGCCACTCGGAGAAAAGGATGGATACAAGTTAACGATGCGCTTTCAATAAAACATTCATAGACTTGTTCACGCTTTGATAATGACCTCATTAAAGGGAGCTGGGGGCAAGTAAGTCCTGTCTCCTGTTTGTGTTCGGCTAACAAAACCCAGCTTTGAGATCATTCATCGCTTTGGAAACTAATATGAAATCAATGTAAGAGGAGCAAATAAATCTGAGGCCAGCCCCGCCAACTCCTGGGCTGTCCCGCCCTGCTCGCAGCCTGGGTTTGGAGCAGAAGAACCATGTAGGCAAATGCTAAAAATGAGAGGAAAAAGGAGGATTGGGAATGGGGGGAGGAGCTTTGAAGGGGGTGCAGAGGGAAAGGCAATGTGAGAGTTACAGGCGCAAAAACAGCTAAACACGTCAATAGGTCAAAACTCTAGGGCCTGTGGAATAAGCAACGGCTAGGCTTAGTCCACATTCTTTGCTTTTCTTGACTTTGCCCATGAAAGGAAATAGAAAGAGTAAGAAGCAAGAAGGGAATGTGAGGTCCAGGTCAGGTGTGACCCTGGATGGGGGAAGGACTAGAAGATTTCTTGAAAGTTAAAACCAAGATTGAAATCTCAAGGTTGAACTAGGAGGAAACTGCTCATCCAGGCTCCAAGTTGGAGGGATCCAGGGGCAAGAAGACAGCACCTCTAAACGGCTTTGATTTTTTTCTCATTTGAAAGTAGGGGTGGGGTACCCTGACTGGTGTGTGTTAGGGGGAGCAAAGGGGGACAGTTTTGTTACCTTCGTATTTGTGGCATTGTCTTGCACTCAAGGAAGACAAAGCCATCCTCTGTCACCCCAGCAAAAGAGAGGAAATCAAAGAATTCCCCCCCACCCCTTAAAAGAACTAATTTTCTCCTTGAATTATGAAAGTAATGGCTTAGGTAACAGCCTGTACTCTGTACCCGACTGCTTAATACCCGAATAAATCCTTCCACGTGGCTCCCTGAGTCGTGGCAATTAGAGCTCATTATAGACTCATAAGAGCTCTCATTTCAGGGATTACTTAATGGACGATGAAATTTTATCGGACAGAATCACTGAGAAATAAAATTGCGCGGCAGCGGGGGCACGGTGGGGGCACACTGACGGCTGCTCAGGGGTCTTTTTCTGCTTTGAGCTGCTGTTCTGGGGAAGGGTCTGTCTGGGCAGGCCAGCTGCCTAGCTGCTCAGGGCCATCGAGGGTAGGCTTCCTTTGGGAGTAGGGGTGCCGAGGCACAGTGAGGCCAACTTCTGAAGATAGGGCTAGAGTAGAGAAAAGAGAAAGAGGGAAACAGAGATCCAAAGAGAATTAATGAGAAGAGTCTGAGAGCCTCCAATGTGGAATGTGTCTTCTAAATACCTGCTTTTGGTGGGCTTCAGCCATTTTTTTTGAGCAACTTACTTTAAAAAAATTTTTTTAAGTTTTTATTTTCATTCCACTTAGTTAACATACAATGTTATATTAGTTTCAGGTGGACAATACAGTGACTCAGCACTGCGTGCATCACCCTGTGTTCATCACGAAGGCTCAAGCGATTTCATTAAGTCCTCTTACAGGCAAATTTCTCTGACTGGTCTGCTTTCAGCCCCAGTCTGGCCCCAAGCTTCTGTACCCCTTGCAGCCCTAAGTAACCCTCCTGGGCCTCTTACTCTTCGCAAAATTCCTTAGCACTCCAACTGGATGTCTCCATACTTATTCAGAACTTAAATTAGTTGTTCAAACATCACAATTAGGATTCTCTAAAGGGAAATTGGTCCTCCTGTAAGCGCACATTCCAGCACATCAACATAGGAGTTCTAAAGTGAGCATACCCAGAGCACTGGGAGCACATTAACCCAAACTGTAAGCCCCAAACAAACCTCAGATAGCCTTCTAACTAACTCACAAGAGGAAAAGCAGAAGGAAAACTATTACTTTCTTTAAGCACTTGCAAAGTGAAAAATATATACATATCAGTATGTATTATATACATATTTTTCATTTTTATTTTTTTAATGTTTATTCATTTTTGAGGCAGAGAGAGACAGAGCATGTGTGGGGAAGGAGCAGAGAGAGAGGGTGACACAGATTCTGAGGCAGGCTCCAGCCTCTAAGCTGACAGCACAGAGCCCAATGCCGAGCCCGAACTCACAGACTGCAAGATCATGACCTGAGAAGCTTAACTGACCGAGCCACTCAGTTGCCCCCATATTATATGCATTTTTCAAAGTGTGCGCCCACGCACACACATACAAATATACAAACACACACACTTGCAAAGTGAATGGGAAACTCATGTTACCTATTTGGGCTATTTAGTCCTTTAAAAAAACACCCAACCATTAAACATCTCTTAGTGGTTGAGTTTCCAGTCTTCCTGGGGGTGGAATGATTTCAGGACTACCTGCGTCCTCCCGACTCGAGCGAGGGGCCGGTGGGCAGGCAGGCCAGGTTGAGGCTGAGCGTCTGTGATGGCTGCATCGGCAACCTTGTGGTACAAAAGTAGTTACAGCTGAGCTGCCCTGAGTTAAGCCCTGAGTCTCCTTAATTGTTGTCACAAGATGTTGGATTAGCACATTTCTGGAATAGCTGTCTGTTTACACTCTGGAGACCCACCGTCCACTAACCGCTTTCTAATTGAATTCTAATCACATTCAAATAGCTCAATAACCAGCCTCAGCTGCAATTCATAAAACTTTAATTGCCATCCATAAATCCTGGGCTCCCCAGAGCGGTCGTCCATACAACCCAATTACACTTCTCCAGCAGGAGAGAGAAATGGTCCCAGAGATGAAAAAGGGGAGAGAAGAGAGAGAGGACAGAGAGATGGCCATGGCTGCAGCTGCGAAGCTGTTGCTCCCCTGGGATCTGGGCACTTGTTTCTCACAGGTGAAGAGAGTCCTGTCCCCAAGTTTCTCAACACCATTGTGAACTCAGGCCTGAAGTCAGTGTTTTGGAAAAAGGATCTGACTCGTAGCCCTTGCTCACACTCCCAGCTCCAACCAGTTTTTCTCCAGTGGGAAAAAAAAGAAAAAGCTGTCACCTCTGCTACCTCACCTTAGCCCCTACCTTGACAGCCACCTTTGGTCACACGGCCACTAATACACAAATCTTCCAGTGGAGACGGTGCACCCCCAGCTGTCCTTTACCCAGCCACTTCTCCCATCCTGAGGCAGGATTCCTTGAGCGGCTCAAATCCCTTCACCTCTTTCAGCTTTTAAAGGGGTGCAAGGGGTGGGGTGGGAGAGGAAGTTCTCTCTGGTTCGTCTACCAGCCGCCCAAGGTCAAGCTGTAAAATATGAAGGGTCTGGAAATGGCGGGACGCCGAGCAAAGGCCTTCCCCAAGCCCTGCCCAGTCTCCAGGAGGGCTAGGGTTTGGGTCCTCTCTCCAAAATCATTGGGATGGAGTTTGCAGGGTTGTCCCGGAAAAACAGCGGCTTGGAGAAGAGAGTGACTCTTCAACGTGTCTCTCCGCTACAGGGTATGCTGTTGATTACAAAGGAGCACAAGGAAGTGCCGTGGATCTGAGGGGCCCCGAGAAAGCCCCAAGTGCAAAGGCATCTTACAGCTTCTTAAGCACTAGAATGAAAAGCTCGGCAGCTTCTCGGCTGGGAGGCCTCACTCCTACGTCCGGGATTCGTCAGGAACTAACCACCTGAATGACTGTGGCCAAGTCCAAATGCTGGGGGACTCTGTGTGTGTGTGTGTGTGTGTGTGTGTGTGTGTGTGTGTGTGTGTGTGTGTGTCCGCCGCCCGCACAGTCGTGCACCAAACTGCAGGCCTCAGTTTACCGTGCCTCAGCTGGTAACAGAGGGGCAGGGAGCACTGAGCACCGCTATTTAAAAGGCTTCAAGGTCCCCACCTGGTGCGCTTTTCGGCCGGGCACGGGGAAGAGTTGGGCTGAGGCCCAGGCTAGGAAAAGGGGTAGGATGCGGGACGCAGCTCTAATTTTTCGAGAAAGCGTGGAGAAAGAGGGGGAGCAGGCCGGCGTCCCAGCGAAATTAACAAAACCTACACTTTGCAAAGTCTCCCCCATCCCCCTCTCTCGAGTTCTTCCCTGCAGCGCGCCCGCCCCTCCTTGCGGTTTCTGTGGTGACTCGGGCAGCCTATCCCGAGGGTGGGGAGCTGCTGAGGAGCCAGAGCCGAGCGGTACTCCGCAGCATCACGTGCCGGGGTGGGGGCTATAAAATCCCGGAGCCGGGGCTGCCGGGCGGGGGACGTGAGGACCAGCCCTCTCCAGGGACCCTTTGTTCGCAGCCCAGACGCCGAACACCTCCGCGTCCCCAAGGGCTTGACCGCCTGCATCCGCGCGGCAGCCGGGGCAGAGCTCAGAACAGGAGAGGGGAGGGGGCGCCACCGCCACCGGGCCCTCCAGCCACCCACCCCTCCCGACATGTCGCGCTCCTTCTATGTCGACTCGCTCATCATCAAGGACTCCTCGAGGCCCGCGCCCTCGCTGCCTGAGCCGCACCCCGGGCCAGATTTCTTCATCCCGCTGGGCATGCCATCCCCGTTGGTGATGTCTGTGTCGGGGCCCGGCTGCCCGTCCCGCAAGAGTGGCGCGTTCTGCGTGTGCCCACTCTGCGTCACTTCGCACCTGCACTCCTCCCGCGGGCCAGCGGGCTCCGGCGGCGGGGGCGCTGGGACGGGGAGCGCAGGGGCCGGGGGTAGTGGGGCGCCGGGGGGCGCCGGGACCCTGCCCCTGCTCAAGAGTCAGTTCTCTTCCGGTCCTGGGGACGCGCAGTTCTGCCCGCGCGTCCATCATCACCATCCGCCGCAGCACCACCTTCACCACCATCAGCCCCAGCAGCCAGGCTCTGCCGCTGCTGCGGCGGCCGCGGCGGCCTTGGGGCACCCTCAGCACCACGCACCTGTCTGCGCCGCCGCCACCTACAACGTGGGGGACCCGCGGAGATTCCACTGCCTCGCCGTGGGTAGGGTGGGGTCTCTGGGCACCTGCGCGCCTCGCCTTCCTGGCTCCCGGGAGCAAACTTTACGCCTTCAGTGGAGGAAGTGGCAGCCGGGGGGGCGGGGTGGGGTGGGAGGAGGGGCTTTTCGTGTAACTGTGTAGATGTCCCCAGAAGTTCCAGGAAGGTGGAAGTTAGCTTCGAACCTCTCCGAGCAGCCTCATCATTTCATTCCCGGTACCTGGTGTCCGAGTCTTGTATAATATCGGGGCCTTTGAGACCTCGAACTTGAGGGTTGAGGAACCGAAGGCCAGCTGCCTGAGGTTTGGGGTGGGTATGTTTGAACTTCAGTGTGGCATTCCGTCGGCGGGGCTAGCTGAAGCGTTTCGAGGCTTTTGGCTAAGCCAGCCTGCTTCTCTGCTGGGTTTGAAGGGAGACGACCGGACAATGCAAGCCTCATACACTTCCGTTAAGCCTCTGACTTTACATCCAGCACATCAAAGGCCTTCACTTCTTTTGGGGGGCTCCGTCCGTCCCCGCTGAGTAATGCGGCGCCGTGAATGGGGAGAGGGTGAGGGATGACGGATACAGTTGTTTGGTTGAGCTGCTAGGGTGGGTTCTAGAGAGGCGTCCCTTCCTAGAGAAGGCACGTGAGGTGGGAACACGTCTTCCGAAAATGACCTCTCTTCCCTCTCTTGGCCGGTCTGCAGGGGGCTCGGACGCCGGCCAGGTGCCCAATGGCAAGAGGATGAGGACGGCCTTCACCAGCACGCAGCTCCTGGAGCTCGAGCGGGAATTCTCTTCCAACATGTACCTGTCCCGACTGCGGAGGATCGAAATCGCGACATACCTGAACCTGTCGGAGAAACAGGTGAAAATCTGGTTTCAGAACCGCCGGGTGAAGCATAAGAAGGAAGGGAAGGGCACACAGAGGAACAGTCACGCGGGCTGCAAGTGTGTCGGCAGCCAGGCGCACTACGCGCGCTCGGAGGATGAGGACTCCTTGTCGCCGGCCTCGGCCAATGATGACAAGGAGATTTCTCCCTTATGAGGGAGGGCTGCCTCCCCCTCACCACACGCTCCTAGCAGTCCCCACAGCACCCACGCGGCAGG
The DNA here is from genome assembly GCF_006229205.1 of Suricata suricatta. Taxonomy (NCBI): domain Eukaryota; kingdom Metazoa; phylum Chordata; class Mammalia; order Carnivora; family Herpestidae; genus Suricata; species Suricata suricatta. The sequence continues at coordinate 152,947,163 of NC_043700.1, read as the reverse complement.
CACGCAAGGGCCCACATCCTCGCCCATTGCGTGGTCCCATCTGGAGGAGGAGGAAGCTGAGCCCTCTCGGGTCACAGGAGTCCGGCCTGACCCTTGGCATCTCCTCCTTGATCTATAAGTTTTAAGCTCCACTCGAACTTATAGATCGGTTTTTTTTTAAATGTAAATAATCTAGATTCAACTCAGTCTTGTCATATAACAGAGGGGGAGAAAACCAGGGTTGATTTAAGTTTAACACTGTATGGGGGGTTTTGAAAGTGCACGTCCTTTCCTATCATCTTTCAGAACCTAAGAACATCGAGTTTCTTGATTATTTTCTGCTGTTGTTTTTTTTAAATGAAAGCATTGAATTGCAAATAATTTAGAAAATTAAGTAAGTCCTGTAGGTCTCACTTTCTGAAAATTTGCCTGGGGAGAGATTGGAATTCAAGTTGCTGGATGTCCCTTTGTGTGTGAATAGTTTTTTATAAAATTTATATTTATATTTATTTAAATAAATGAAACAAAATCAAGGCTTTAATTTTGTGATGTTTGCTCTCATCATCTTTCCCCATCTCCCTCTCCTCTATATATATCTAGGGAAAAAGCATGGGTGGGGGAGGGGGCGGAATATATCTGAGAATTTAGAGGAATGTTGATTAAAACCTGATAATGTAGGTCTTTGACTAAGGAAGTTTGTGGCACACCCTCAGTCATGATGTTCGCCTACCAAGTAGTAACTCCCCATCCTCAAAATAGCTAAGCCGCTCTCAGTGGATAGGACAAGTCACTCCGTTTAAAGTGACACTGACAATGACAGACAAACCTCTTGTTTATTTAGCAAGGAAAGGTATTTATTTCTTAGGCCATTCATTCCCCTTTCCCTGCCTTTCCCCCTACATCTCTCTCAGGGCTAAAACCTGAGTTATGTGAAGGAATTTGATTAGTCAGAATAGTTTTAGAAAGAGCGGCAGTCCGTCAAACAGGTTGGAAGCACACACAAGGAAACTTATAAATGATGCTGCAAGTGCCTGGAAACATTACTTCCTGGTTGTTCCAGTAGCTGACAGGTTAGCTGGTTTCCATGAATGCTAAGGAAACAAACAGGGACAGGGAATTATTCTTCTCACTTTTCCAAAATAGCTCAGAGGTGCTTTTGGACTCTTGCAGTTTTTCTTGGTCTCCCTAAATTTTGCCTAAATCCGTTCCCTTGTAATGCCTCTCTTCCCATCATCTTGCAGAATTAATTTCTGCAAACCTGGTCCTGGAGATTGACTTTGGCTCTGCCTTGAGCAGGGCAACCTGGCTTTCTGCTCAGTGCAGCCAGGGCCTGCCATCTAAGGTGAGAAGTGAAGCTGGGAATATGGAAACTGGATTTCATTCCCTGCAAGCCGAGCCCACGAACATCCATTAGAGTTATTTTGAATTATTTTCTGTAAAGATGCCACCCAAGAGCTTCAAGCCATAGGAACTGTTTACAACACACATAGACACATTTCTTTAGGTCTGATTTACTTTAGGTATGTGGGAAACCTCACCAGGTGAGATGGAGCTCCAAACCTGAGGTCAGGAAGCTAGTTTGGGGAAATGGGGAAAGGAGGGAGGATGTGACCATGGTCTATTCTTCTTTCTTTATTCCTTTCTTTCTTTTTTTCTTTCTTTCTCCCCTCCATCTCTCTCTCTCTCTCTCTCTCTCTCTCTCTCTCTCTCTCTCTCTCTCACACACACACACACACACACACACACACACACACACACACACACACATACACACACGGGAAGCTCGGGAGAAGGAAAGCCCCCTTCCAACTTCCGAGGCCCGCGGTGGTCAGCTCCCATTCGGGAACCGGCCAGGGCAGGCGAGAGGGAGGAGGGATCGCACAGCGTCGGGCTGAATAGGGAACGGTCAGGGCTTTGTGCAGAGACCTGGGCCCGGTCCTGCGCAGAGGTCACAGGCATCCAGTTCGTCCCTGCCCGGGCCTGGGAGGCGCAGCCTCCGGCTCAGGGTCACGCGCCGAGCCTCGGGCGGGTCGCGCTCCCCGCTGCGAAGGGGAGGAGGCGACGGCCCGCTGTCTTTCCTGAAAATCCGGTCTCCTACCTTCCCCTCGAACAGTCGTCTCTGTGCGCGCGTAAAGGGGTGGGAAGAAAGGGATTTCGAGGCGAGAACGGGCGTTTACGGAGAATTCTTTCCCGGGAAAGAACTGGAAGGACAAAGAGCCCCTGCTGCAGCTCTCTGCGCTCCTGCTCAAAGCGAAGCCCCAGCGGGGCGGTGGGCACACACCTCCGTCCCCCTCCCATCCGCTCCGGCTCTGCCCCCCAGAAGGGCCTGGCCCTTCCCAAGTTCTAGCCGAGTGTGAACCCGAGCTCTTCTGCGCCTCGCCTGGCTTCCCCGGGCCCTGCGCCCAGAGCGCGGAGCCACCAACCTGCCACACCCGGGCTGCGCGGCGCGCCCAGCGCCACCGCCCCGAGAAGGACACGCGGCGCCAGCCCTCCTCGCCAGGTTTTGGGCTACTTGGATGGTCTCAGCCCCTCTCCTTCCTGTCTTTATGGGAAATGCTTTAGGGAAGAGAGAATAAACAATGCACACCCCCCCCCCACCAGAGGCAAAATGTTTCAGACATAGATACCTATCTAGACGTTGGATATTCTCCAAAGACACCTTCTCTAGTGTTTTCAGAGAGGTTCTCGGACATTTGGTGCCGAGTGGACCTTCTTCTCACTGTAAGAGGGAACCATGAGGTCTCTCTGTCTTCTAGGGTAGATTTTACATCGCCCCCAAACCCTCTCCCCCACTCCACCCCACAAAGTAATCAGTTGATGTTTCTGAAGTTTGCAAATCTGAACAAGGCTTTGGGACTCTCTGATTTGGGTTCAAGAAATCCTAGGCCAATACTCGGACCCACAAATGGTCTGCTAAACAATCTTGATATCAAACACTCTATGAAATATCCACAGATTTATTAAAGAGGAATGTTTAAGATGTGTGGGGTCACCCTCCACAATTCCTCTACCCGAGAAGCACCAGATGCCAGCTTTTCATTATGCCCCCACTTGAAAAACAGAATTCTGTCCGCCCCCACTCCCTGTGGCCTCTTAGGAGTCTGTATACACATAATGGAAAGAGAGAGGGAGAATGAAAATGAGAATTAGAAGTTAGGACCTTGCTCCACAAAGAGAAAAGAAATGGGCAACAGGAGCCATTAGTGTGTGTGGTCGAGTCCATCTGAGAGCAAGTTCCACGGTGGCTTCAAACAGGAAGAGGTCCTGGGTGGGAGTGAATGACCTCCTGCCCTTGTGCCCTAACCCAGTCCTAACATTCTGAGAGAAAAAGAGGAACGGAGACCTTTCCCCTTCACCCTCCCACGGTGACCAACACAAGCCCAAGGCCAAGGGCCTCCCATTGATACTAGTACTTGGCAAGTCTTTTTGATTGCAAACTATGCCCAGAGCATAAGAGACCCAGCAGCCGGTCCCTGGGCTGTTGACCGGTGCAGGTGATAGAGGTCAGGCGATGGCTCCCTTGATTCTGAACTGTTTTGCAGTGGTCTGCTTACCTTGGTCCCCTCTGCCCTGCACGTACATAATCCCACTCCCCCCCCCCCACGAAATCAAAAGGTATTTTAAGAGAAAGAAACACTTGGGGATGTGAAGTTTTTGATTTTTAGTTTCCTCCTTCCTCAACTCACCAGGACCCTACACCAAATATGATCAGGATTAGAAATGCAGTTTGCTTGACTTAAGCTGACTGGTCAGAGAATTGTCAGAAAGGTGATTGATTGTTCTAACTGAAAGTGATCACAGAAAGAAAGAGGGTGTGGGGGGGGGGGGAAGAAACAGAGACAGAGACAGAGAGACAGACATAGCGAGAGCGCTCCGCTGGTGGTGGTCATATGTTTGGAAAGAGGGGAGTTATTTGCACCAGATTTTGTTTTGTTTTGCTTTGTCCCCCACCTCTACCTTTCCTACAGTTCTACTCTTTTCCTGGCACCTGGGAGATTTCTTTCAGGGAGGTGGGAAGGTGTTTAGAGCTGGGTTGGGGGAGGAGAAAAAGTTGAGAGAGCCAGGAGAGAGAGGTCTGGATAGGCTCTCAGGCCCAGACTTAGCAGTGCTGGGAGAGGAGAATGACACTCCAATAGGACCTATTTGCTGGAGGAAATTGGGTTTAAAGGAGCAATCACTGCTTTTAAAAGGGGCTCCTCCCACCCTCTCCAAACACAGCCTAACGCTGTCCTAGATGGTGAATACAGCTCAGTGCATCAAAGCAATTGTTCCTATTTTCATTATTCACAGGGAATCTTTGAATGTACCTGTTAAGGTGACAGACCTCTTAAAAGAGAACATTTTTTCCATGCAATTAAATGGTGCATTTCCTAGGCTTCTATTAACATAATTTAATATAAATCTATTTTATAAATCTTTAGGCTCACATTACTGAAAATTGAGCTTCTCTGGGAAAAAAAAAAATGCCCACGTCTCTCCCCTAAATTAGATAGAATAGAATCCAATCCAAAAACTTGCTATTCTAAGCCAGTGGAAATATTAAAAGTAGGAGAATCTTTTTTGCATTGTCTTTTGTTAATGATGAAAGTGTGAAGAAATAGGGCAGTTTGTTTCACAGAAGATAAGATGCTCTACAGAGACACAGGTTTCCTACCACCCAAGGTCGGGCGCAAGGAGTGACTAACACAGGCTGGAAGTGAGGAGGGGCCAAAAAGAACTGGAACTCGAAGAGTCCACTCCGTATCAGAGTTGAATCCGAGCTCAGATGAAAAATACAAAGCCAGCCCTGACTCATATTTGGAAATAAGTTTCTTCTGTTTCGGGAAGTCAGTTTCTTCTGTGAGACCGCACAGTCCCTGAAAGCTATTCCACATCGAGGTAGATATTGTGGTCTGTTCCCATGACTGTGTTCCTTGTTCTCCAAGGCACCCTCCAAAATTCTGGGCATCCCATTGTCTCTGAGAACAGTGTTTTGTGTGCCCTTACATTGATGTCAGTCCCTGCCTTTCTGCACTGGGCATTGCCTTTCTTCAAGCTGAGCCCTATGTTTTCCTGAACCCTTGTCCTACCTTTGTTGAGCCTTCCAAATCCCAAACCCAGGAAGGCCCCAGGGGCTCCTCTGAGTGAATCCCGACAGATCGGAAGTGTGTGCTGTGTGCTTAGGAAAGTAACTAGTTTCAGATTAATGAAGCAGTGACAATTTCAATCTGCTTAAAGGCGGAGGTTGGCACTGCCCAGGCCTGAGCGTGGGGAGCTCGCCAGGCTGGGCTTTATATTGTCCGCTTTTCTGAAGAGCAGACAAAGATGGATAGAGAGACATTGAAAAGCAGGGGGCGTATTTTAAACAGCCCCATAAAGAGGGCTGTCACTTTAAGACAAGAACCATAGTGCTTTGATGACTTTGTATTAGCTGCACCATTTCAAATAAGGAACTCGAGTCTCAAGCCGGAGGGTGGAGAAGGAGAGCGGGTGAGGGAGGGAGCAAAGGAAGGGAAGAGAGAGGGACGGCGGCGGCGGCGGCGGCGGCGGCGGCGGCGGCGGCGGGGGGGGGGGGGGGGGGGGGGGGGGGGGGGGGGGGGGGGGGGGGGGGGGGGGGGGGGGGGGGGGGGGGGGGGGGGGGGGGACGGGAGGAGGTAGAGAAAACAAAATGTAGCAATTTTTAGCCTGTATGGACACTACACCCGTACTAATTCTCAGGCAACGCCTTGATTTCTGAAGTTCAGGGAGAAACAACCCGTAGCAGGTGCAGAGAAAAAAGGCAGGTGGAGCTGCACCGGGTGGGAAAAAGTTCCCTGCCCGTGGGCGGCAGCCGGCTCCGACCGGCTCGGCCTCAGTGTGCGGGGAAGGGCTGGAGAGGGACACGCAGCTCGCCGGGCCCCAGACCGCTGAGGATTATAATGGAAATTTTTGAGAGCGTGAAAGAGAAAGAATAGGAAGGAGGGGGAGGGCAGGCTTTGGGAGTCTACCTTCACAAAGACTAGTTTAAATTGTTTGGAGTCAAGCAGCAGCAAGCCACCTCCCCCCTTTCCTCCTTAATTAATTAATGACCACGATTAATTATTGGGGTCTCGCATTTCAAGACTTCAAAACGCTTCCCAGAGGGCCTGAAGAGTTGCTTGAGCCAGACACGTGGTTTAAACTTGGAAGAAGGGAGTTGAGAGTCGGTAACATTTATTGTCTGTCTCCAGTATCTGTTATCCTCTCGATCTCTGCTAGCTTCTCCGTCTCTTTCTGCCTTGGGCGCTCGCTCTCTCTCTCTCTCTCTCTCTCTCTCTCTCTCTCTCTCTCTCTCCCTCTCTCTCCCCCTCTCCCTCTCTCTCTCCCTCTCCCTCTCCCTCTCCTTCTCCCTCTCCCTCTCTCTCTCCCTCTCTCTCTCCCTCTCTCTGTCTCCTTCTCTCTCCTTTGTTCTCCGGGCTGATCTCCCTGTCTTCCTCCAATCTACCCCGGTTCTGGCTGAACCCTCCCAAGTCCAGGCCCCTGGCACTCTGGTGAGAAGGGAGAATGCCCTTCCTAGGGTCCCCACCCTGGCGCCCCACTGCGTCGTCGGTGGTGAGGGATGGGTAGCAATAGAAGTTCCCCGGTTGGAGCAAGAGTTATTGACAGCTTAGGTTTTTTCTTTCTACCAAAGAAGCCATTTTTCCTTTTACTTTCTTTCTTCTTTTTTATTTTTTTAATTAAAGCATAGGGGAACCGGGACTGGGAGATCACTCAGCTTTAACGGCCGGCGAAAGGGCTCTCCCCACCGTGGCGCTGGCGGGAGAAGCGTTTGGTCACTGTTTCATTAGGCACGATTTGAACCTTGCAACATGTGGTAATTTCTGGAAGCTGAAAAGGGGGGATTATGTAGGAGGGACACAAGGAAATTAGCGAACGGTTAATTTAACTCGTTTTCTGCTAGACTTTTCGATACATTCCTAATTGACTGAGGGGCAGGTGAAGCTCCCGCCCCATGCAGGCTCATTCACGGTGGGAATAAATGGTTCTTTTTCAACTCACACTGCTCACAATATATCATCGGGGGAAAAGACATGCAATGAATATGTTGATTTTTTTTATTAATGGAATTATACCCTGCCACGCAGGTGTGAGGGTAAAAACCTATACTGCAATGAAATGAGATTAACAATGAAATTAGAATTTTATTAGCTTTATATGTCACACAGACCTGGATTTGAACTGTCAAAACAAGTAACAAGAAAAGACATTCTGAAGGCAGCCCTGCCAATCAACCAGGAGAAACGGAACAGCGTCGGATCCAAATCATAATCGGCTTCCAGTTCCTTCCGCGCCTCGCCAGGGCCCAGTGCGGGAGGCACGTGGGCGGTGCGCCTAGCGCGGGTACCCGCCGGTGCTCGGGACCTGCAGGTCGTGGGCCGGAGCCCCGCTTGGGCTCAGGAGGCCTGGCCTGGGACAGGCTCCCGCTGAGGGCAAAGGGGCCGCGATGGCCCGAGGCCACCGAGAGGTCAGCTAGAGCGGCCCGGCCACTGCGGCCCGCAGGCCTCCGGCTTCGCATCCCCTAAATCAGCTGCCCGGACTGGCTGTGATCCGAGGAAACGGAGGGAAGAGTCGGGACGCGCGGGGCTGGAGGCAGAGAAGGGCGCCCCTTGGAAACCACACGGAGTTTTGTCACCCCCGGGGCCTCGGGGCTTAGGCGCCGCTACCTGGGTCTGGCAGGCGCAGAGGTGCCCTATGCAAATGGTTTAGTATTAGGGGAGAAAGAAATACTTCAAATGGCCCTTTGTAACCTTCTATAGAAAATCGAGGTACTCTGCATGACAAAGCACAATTAAGCTTTCTATTCAGGAGTTCTGCAGCTGGTAGCCCATTGGGAAAGTGGGAGGAAACGCGAATATATTAATAGTGTGTGGCAAAAGTTTTTGTGTGCGTGTCCTTTGCCGGGTCCGGGGGTGGGGAGGGGCGGTGGGTGGACCCGGAGGGGAAGAAGGCTCCGCCTTGGATCCTGGCGGTCCGAACTTGGGGGCCTCTGCCCGCCGAGAAAGCCCCGCTCGTCCCGGGGCCCGGGCCTTCAGTGCGCTCCCCTTGGCTGGGCGGACCCCGCGGGCACCAGCGCCCGGGCGGGGCGGGACGCGTGCCCCGGCCTGGCCTCCGAGCCCCCGGGCCCCGCTGCTCCCTGTCGCCGCGCGGAAGGGTTAGGCTGCCAGGCCTGGGGCTTCGCGCGGACCCCGCGACAGGTGGTGCGCACCGGGGCGCCCAGGGCGGCCGCCAAGGTGGGGTAGAGCTGTGCCGAGAGCGGAGCCAGATTTTCCGTTCAGCTCCAGTTTTCTCCACCCCTCTTCCCCATAGTTGAGGTTCATCTCCTAATTGTTCATTTCAGTTTTTTTGTTTGGTTGGTTGGGGTTTTTGTTTTGTTTTGTTTTTTGCTTCTTAGCAATGCAGGGTCCTTAGGCAACTGTGCTGGTTATTCTCTGCCCTTCTAGAGCCATCTCCAACCTCCTCACACCCGCTGGGTGCCCGCAGACCCAGGCCTTTGGGGACTGTACTCTTTTCCTCTATGAACTGCACCTCCCGTAGCCGTGCTGGGGGCCGGCTCCGTGTGGGTTTGGTGAGCGAGGGGCACAGCAAGTAACAGAGCAAACCGGGGAGAGAGACGCAGAGGTGTGGTGGTTGTTTCTGGGGATGTTGCTGCTGCATCGTTCCTCCAGGTCTCCAGAAACTTCCTTCCCCAGAGCTTCTTTTCCAAGGCTCCGGCTATAATTCGGTCCTCCTGGACCTTCACGGGAAAGGGTGGAAATGCGTTCTGGCCCCCACCGGTTCCCTGGGAGCATCAACATTCTTGTTAGCTCCCTCAGCCCTACACGCTTCTCTTCCAAGAGTCATCTTGTTGAAGCATTTCTTTGAAAATCCCAGCTCAAAGTGGCTGCCTAGCGGCTGACCAGCTCCGTTATGCTGGAGTCAATCTCTTACGTAATAGCCAGGTCAATTGTCACCTCACTTTTGCCGGGATAACTCCTGTGAGAGAACTCACCCCAGACCATTGGATTTCAAACAGCTTTGGCTACTAGGAACAGGTCCTTGTGTCCAATAAGAATCTTCCCTCATAACTTCTATCCATGGGTCCTACCTGATTCTTTCCTCTAAAGGCTTCTAGGTGACGTCTTTGCTTTTCCCAACTGTGAGGGTCCTTGATGACAACAGCAACTGAATCCTCAGCACTGATCACAGTGCTTAGCGCTTGGTAGATGCCTAATGAATACTAGCTAGATCCATGCTTCTAAGTCTCCATCAGTTCCCTCAAACATGGGGGTTAGAAATAGCTATATTTCATGGCAGTTGTATATGCCTCATATGATAATTATATATACATCTATACGAAACACCTATATGATAAACATCCTATATATAGGACACACACACACAGGTGTTTTTGGAATCATTCTGCATGCCCTACTATTTACTAGCAGTGTCATTTTGGGCAACTCACTTAACTTCTCTAACTTCCATTTCCCTAATTTGTAAAATGAGGATAGTTCCTAGTATCCTCTTTAGAAGGATGTTGAGGAATAAATAAGAAAATATATATGAAGATATATAAATATTTAGGTAAATTAGAGAAAGTCTAACTGAAAAAGGAACTTTGGAATAAAGGACTAAAGACCTGAAGGGAGTGTGGAGAAAACGCTATGTGGAATTCCAATGGAGGTCGTAACACAGGTGTGGGTGGGAGTAGGGTGGAAATTGTTGTGAAACAGTGAAGAGGCAGGGGGAGTGGAGAGAGTATGGGCTTGTGGATGGTGGAGGGTCAGAGTGGTGACGGGTCCTGTAGGTCACAGAGGGACTTGGGTTTTTATTTTTAGTCAACTGGGAAGCTTTTGGAGAATTCTGAGCAGAGGACCAATATGCTACAACTTATGATTAATCAGGATGAATTGGGCGATAGAGTTCAAAGAAGCAGGGAACGTAACTCTGTCATATGAAGCCAGGTAAGGGATGACGGTGTGTGGACGAGGAGAGGAGTGCTGAATTCTGGGGTGTGATTTGGTAGAGTGGCCAGGATTTTCTGAGAAACTGAATCTGAAGAGTAAGAGAAAGAAAAGTGTCAAAAAGGACACCAAGATGTTTACCTCATACATTTAGAAGAGAAAAAGTTGCCATTAAGAAGAGTATGAGGAGTGGCCCTGGGTGGTCCAGTCGGGAAAGTCCCTCTTTGGCTCAGGTCATGATCTCGCATTCCATGAGTTCCAGCCCCACATCAGGCTCTGTGCTGACAGCTTTGAGCCTGGAGGCTGCTTCAGATTCTCTGTCTCTGTCTCTGTCTCTGTCTCTGTCTCTCTCTCTCTCTCTCTCTGCCCTTTCCCTGCTCATGCTCTCTCTCTTTCTCTCTCAAAAGTAAATAAACATAAAAAAGGATATAGGAGGAACCGATTTTAAGATATGTTAAGTTTGAGATAACAGACATTAAAGTGATATTAGGGTATCGTGAAGGCAACTGGAAAAATAAGTCTGGGTTCTGAAGCGAGATCCAGACTGGAGAACCGAATGGAGAAGTCATGAGTATAATGATGATATTAAAACCACATGACAAGTGAGCTCATAAGAGAGTGAATATGAAGTAAAAAGAGAAGAACCCCAAGGACTGATTGCTGGAGCCTCAAACATCTAAGACTTACTTTTTATTTCTGTAATGTTTATTTATTTTTGAGACAGAGTATGAGTGGGGAAAGGGCAGAGAGAGAGGGAGATAGAATCTGAAGCAATCTCCAGGCTCCAAGCTGTCGGCAGAGCCTGACACGGGGCTTGAACTCCTGAACCGTGAGGTCATGACCTAATCTGAAGTTGGATGCTTAACCAGCTAAGCCACCCAGCTGCCCCCAAAGTATGGGGAAAAGTCATGGAAATGAGAAAGAACGAGCAGACAGAGAGACAAGGAGCTAAGGTGTATGACTAATGCAGCTTCCTGCCTGGAGAAAATTTCCTGCGTTCAGGAAGGGTGACCAGAACAAAGTCCAGCAATCTTCCTGAGGTGAGGAGACAGTAGGCTATTAGCAGTTTAGTTTTGGGGGAGTCAAAAGTTGTATATAGATTTTGACAATCTGGGGGGGTCAGCACCCCAACTCCAACATCGTTCAATGGTCAACTGTATTCAAAAAGTAGAGGAAAGCATAAGCATGATAATGAGAGATTTGGAAATTATTACTTTTTTTTTTTGAGAGAGAGAGGGTCAGGTGAGTAAAGGGCAGAGAGAGAAGGAAAGAGAAGTGGGGTTCACCCAAAGCCAGGCTCGAGCTCACTTGAACTCATGAACTATGAGATCATGACCTGAGCCAAAATCAGATGCTTAACAGACTGAGCCACCCTGCTGCCACCTCAACCCTGGATTCAGCTGTTTTTAAAATAACTTCCAGATGGCAAATATAAAATATGCTTTTAAAAATTTTCTTTAAGGGGCACCTGGGTGGCTCAGTCTGCTCATTGAATTCGACCCCACGTCCGGCTCTCTGCTGTCAGTATGGAGTCTGCTTTTGTTCCCTTTTTCCTCTCTCTCTGCCCCTCCCCAGCTCATGCTTTCTCTCTGTCTCAAAAATAAATAAAAACATTAAAAACATTTTTAATTAATAATAAAAAATTTTCTTAAAAGAGAATTTATTGAAAGAAAAAAGAGAATGGACTGTTTAAAGCAAAATAATGTACTATGGAGTTTAAAACATATGATAGATTCTTGTTATTCATGTAGTTCGGTTCCATAAAGTTGTCACAAGCAATGAATTTGTAAACATTAAACATTGCTGGTGGGAAAGATATAAGTTAGACTCCTGTGAGCCTCTGGCTGCATTTTCATCAACTGATCAATGTGTATATAACCTCATCTTATGTGTGTTTCTGCTTAAAGACAGTCTATGTAATATGTGTGGTTGACACATAGCTTATTAACCTTCAGCTCGCAGTTCATAGCTCAAGTGTCTTAGTCCTTTTGGGCTGCTGTAACAAATCCTATAGACCAGAGAGCTTATAAAGAGCAGATTCTCATGGTCATGGAGGTTGGGAAGTTCAAGACCGAGGTTCTGGTGGATGGTGAAAATCTCTTGGTTCAAAGATGCCTGTGTTCTTGCTGTGTCCTCACAAGGTGTAAGGGGAGAGGGAGCTCTCTGGAGTGTCGTTTATAAGGACACCAATTTTATTGCCCAGGGGAGCAGAGCCTTCATGACTTGGTCACCTCCCAAAGACCTCATCTCTCTCTTTTAAAAAAAAATTTTTTTGAGAGAGAGAGACAGTGTGAGCAGGGGAGGGTCAGAGAGAGAGGGAGACCCCAGAATTGGTAGACAAGCTCCAGGATCTGGGCTGGCAGCACAGAACCTGACACAGGGCTTGAACCCACAAACTGTGAGATCATGACCTGAGCCAAATCAGATGCTTAACTGACTGAGTCACCAAGGTGCCCTGAGACCTCACCTTTTAATACCATCACCTTGAAGGATAAGATTTCATAATATGAATTTATAATCTTCTTGCACGTTCAAACACTAAGCAATAGTTGGAGGCTTTTTTTTTATTGTGCTAAAATATACATGACACAAAACTTACCATTTTAACTATTTTTAACTATATAGTTCAGTGACATTAAATATGCTCATATTGTTGTATTCTGTTTTTTGTCTCATGAATTTGACCCTTCCAGGTACCCCATAGGAGTGGAATTATATAATATGTGTCCTTTGTGACTGACTCTTTTCACTTAGCATATGTTTTCAAGGTTCATCTATGTTGTAGCTTATGTCAGAATTTTTACCTTTTGAAGGCTAAATAATATTCCAGCATAAATATATACTATTTTTTGTTTACCCATTCATCCATCAATAAATATTTGAGTTGCTTCTACTTTTTGGCTATTGTGAATAACACTGTTATGAACTTGGGTGTTCAAATATCTGTCTGAGTCTTTGATTTCACTTCTTTTGGTATACAACCAAAAGTAGAATTGCTGGATCATGTGGTAATTCTATGTATAGTTTTTGTTAGGAACTGCCCTATTGTTTTTCACAGCAGTGATACCATCTTACTTTCTCACCAGCAATGCTCAGGGATTCTAATTTCTCCATATCCCTGTCATCAGATGTTTGTTTGTTGTCTGGTTTTTTAAAGTTTTTTTTAAAAACATTTATTTATTTTGGGGAGAGCACAAGCAGGGGAAGGGCAGAAAAAGGGGGACAGAAGATCCAAAGTAGGGTCTGCTCTGACAGGCTGACAGCAGTGAGCCCGATGTGAGGCTCAAACTCACGAGCCACGAGGCCATGAACTGAGCTGCAATCAAGAGTTGGGCACTTAAATCCCAATCAAAATTACACAGGCATTCTTCTCAGGGCTAGAGGAAACAATCCTAAAATTTGTATGGAACCACAAAAGCCAAAGTAATGTTGAAAAAGGAAACCAAAACAGGAGGCATCACAATCCCAAACATTAGCCTCTACTACAAAACTGTCATCATCAAGACAGTATGGTATTGGCACAAAAACAGACGCATAGACCAATGGAATTGGATAGAGAACCCAGAACTGGGCCCACAAATGTATAGCCAACTAATCTTCAACAAAGCAGGAAAGAGTATCCAATGGAAAAAAGACAGCCTCTTCAGCAGGTGGTGCTGGGAGAACTGGACAGCAACATGCAGAAGAATGAAACTAGGTCACTTTCTTACACCATACGCAAAAATAAACTCAAAATGGATGAAAGACCTAAATGTGAGACAGGAAACCATCAAAACCCTAAAGGAGGTAATAGGCAACAACCTCTTTGATGGCAGACACCACAACTTTTTACTCAACACATCTCCGAAAGCAAGGGAAATAAAAGCAAAAATGAATGATTGGGACCTCATCAAGATAAAAAGCTTCTGAACTGCAAAGGAAATGATTAAAAAAAACTAAAAGGCAACCGACAGAATGAGAAATGATATTTGCAAACAACATATCTGATAAGGGGTTAGTATCCAAAATCTAAGGGAACTCACCAAACTCAATACCCAAAGAAACAAATAAGCTCCTTAAGAAATGGGCAGAAGACATAAATAGACATTTTTCCAAAGAGGACATCCAGATGGCCAACAGACACATGAAATGAGCTCTACTCATCATCAGGGAAACACAAATCAAAACCACACTGAGATACCACCTCACAAAGGTCAGAGTGGCTAAAATTAACAACTCATGAAACAGCAGTTGTTGGTGAGGATGTGGAGAAACAGGAACCCTCTTGCACTGTCGGTGGGAATGCAAACTGATACAGCCACTCTGGAAAACAATGTGGAGGTGCCTCAAGAAATTAAAAATAGAATTACCTCACTGGGGCGCCTGGGTGGCTCAGTCAGTTAAACATCCAACTTCAGCTCATGTCATGATTTTGCTGCTCATAGGTTTGAGCCTCACATCGAGCTCTGTGCTGACAGCTCAGAGCCTGGAACCTGCTTCAGATTCTGTGTCTCCCTGTCTCTCTGCCCCTCCCTGCCTCAAAAATAAATAAACATTAAAAAGTTTTAAAAAATAGAACTACCCTACAACCCAGCAATAGCACTGTTAGGAATTTATCCAAAGGATACAGGAGTGCTGATGCATAGAGGCACATGTACCCCAATGTTTATAGCACTTTCAACAATAGCCAAATTATGGAAAGAACACAAATGCCCACCAATTGATGAATGGATAAAGAAGAGGTGATTTATATATACAATGAAATACTACTTGGCAGTGAGAAAGAATGAAATCTGGCCATTTGCAACAATGTGACTGAAATTGGAAGGTATTATGTTAAGTGAAATAAGTCAGTCAGAGAGACAAATATCATATGTTTTCACTCATTGTGTAATTTGAGAAACTAAACAGAAGACCTTGGGGGAAGAGGTGGGGAAAAATAGTTGCAAACAGAGAGGGAAGCAAACCATAAGAGACTCTTAAATACAGAGAACAAACTGAGGGTTGATGAGTGGGAGGAGAAGGGAAAATGGGAGATGGGCATTGAGGAGGGCACTTGTGGGAATGAGTACCGGGTGTTGTATGAAAGTGATGAACCATGGAAATCTACCCCCCAAACCAAGAGCACACTGTACACAGTATATGTTAGCAAACTTGACAATAAATTATATTTAAAAAAAAAAGAATCTGAAGATTTGAAAGATTTAAAAAAAAGGGTTGGGCACTTAATTGACTGAGCCACCCAGGTGCCCTTAAAAACCCGTCTTTAAAGAAAACATGTTTTTAAAAATGCCAGGAAAGATAGTCACCCAAATACTGAGCTAGAGCTTACTGAGATGGAGTGTTAGAATGCTAATTAATAAATGTAAAATTGCTTCCTGAAACTCTAAATAACTAAGAAGATAATCACAAAGAATAACAGTAGTTACAAAAAAATTTAAGTCTTATGACTTGTTTGGAATGATTGG
>NC_043700.1:152924164-152931696 GCF_006229205.1 Suricata suricatta | reverse complement strand
TTTTTTTTTTTTTTAAGTTTAATGTTATTTATTATTGAGAGACAAAGAGACAGAGCATGAGGTGGGAGGGGCAGAGAGAGAGGGAGACATAGAATCTGAAGAAGTCTCTAGGCTCTGAGCTGTCAGCACAGACCCCCAACACGGGGCTCAAACCCACCAACTGTGAGATCATGACCTGAGCCGAAGCCAGACACTTAACCAACTGAGCCACCCAGGTGCTCCCCCTCCTTCCAACTTTCATTTCTGATAAAAAAAATTTTAGTGTGCTAGAAACAAAAGAAGTTATTTTGAACTGGTAAAAGATATTTGTCAGATGCTAATGGCAAATACCTCACATTCACAATATCCCCAATTAAAGTTGGGAACAAGAAAAGCTGCCCACTGTAATCATTTTACTTAATGATTTTCTGTAGGTTCTAACAAGCCGTAAAAAAGGAAAGTGAGTCAAGAGGTATCAGTGTTAAAAAGGAAGAGATTTAATTATACAAATATAAATGTATAAATAAATAAAGACCTAAACTGTTACTCAAACACGTGGGAAAAGTTTCTGAAAAGTTTCCAAGCTCTTGAACCCATGAAGGCTCAGTAACATTTCTCAAAAAACCTTATCTGATGGATGGAATGCACGTATTTCTTTCAATCTACTAAGAAATTCACAAACTTGTAAGAAATTATGCAAACAAAACATAAATCTGGAATTCACAATGCAGTATTTTTTTAAATAAAAATGATCTGTGTAAAATTAAGTGGATTTTGAATTTACCGACTATCTTGTTCTCTAAGAGGCCTTAAACTTAAAATAAAGAAATATGATAATATCTTTTTTTTCTTTGTATTGCTTAGAAAGCTATGAAATTGTATCCTTCTCAGCCCTCTCACAAAGCTGTACAGTTTCATAGGCTATATTTAGAAATAAGCCTTACTTTCAATCATATCAAAAATTTCAAAAGTTCTCCACTTATTTGCAATGGAGCTGGCAGCAGGAAAAGAGTACCAAACTAGAAGACAAAGACCCACCTGGGTTTTCACTCTTGCTCCTTTTACTATGAGCTGTGTGTCCTTGCACAATTGTTTAACCATTCTGATCTGCAGTTTTCTCTTATCTGTAAGGTTGAGAGCTGTGAGATTAAGAGATAAGTACAGTACTTTGCAAGCTATAAAATGCTGTGCAAATATTGAGCTTTGAGGCAGGCGTTCCCAAATCCCAACAGCTGGGAGAATATTGAAAATAAAAGGTAAGATGTATGCAATAAACAAGAAGACGGCCAGAGTGGTGATGGATGTGGAGAGCCTGTCATCAGGATTATGGCTGAAGGAACTAAGGCCAATAAGCTGAAGAGCCAGGTTGCAGGGAGGAGGCATCAGTATTTACCTCCTGTGCCTGAAGTCCTGCTGTGTTATTTGGTTTCCAGTAGCATCCGATTTTAAAAAGTATTTCTGTTTTATTCAGACACAAGTTGTCGATTTCCCCTGGTCCATTTTTCTCTGATCATAACATTCCTTTAAACTAAAACCCAGGAAGGGTGAAGGCTGTCTTCAAATGGGGCCCTTGCCTGACTTCTATGTACCTGGAGAATCTTTCCAAGAGGGTTAGTTGGCATTTGGATGTGGTCTCAGAGCAAAAGTCAACATGGCTATCTTGGGGGAACGGAGGAATCTGAGGATGGGGAAAAGGAACTGGAGGACATTAGACCAACGTTCAAGCTTTGAAGCACATAGACACTGAAAGGTATTGAGTGGCAGGTCTGGACACCCTTGGGAATTCTGCAAAGAGGACGCTCATGACAAGAGAAGTGGGGAGCTGATGCCTAGTTAGAAAACTGCGCAGGAACGCACAAATTAAGATTGATGTTTGGAACTCCAATTTCCATACTTTCTATTGTTTCTCCTTTTTCATAATAATGAGTCTTCCTGTCTCTCTTTATTCAATCAAGTAAGACACAGTGAGTTTAATGAGTTTTGATTTTTCCCAGTCAGGAAGACCTGTCAATATTTCATAGGCAAGCAGAAAGAGGCACTAAAAGAACCCTATTAAAATATTTTAGTCGCTTCTGAAGATTTGAAGACAGTTCCTTTTCTGCAAAGCTTTATTCTCTTTTATGAATTCCTCTCTTGGCAGATTTGTCTTGTGATCGCTCAGAGACTGAGCAGCTCAGACAATGTACCTGAGTGGGTTACCGATCAAGCAGGGTGGCCCGTTGCTTTGCCTGGGTAGCTGTCAAGCTGCAACTCAGTGGTCAGAAGTGTACAATGTAAACAAATGCTCACTTATATCAAACAATTTGTTTTCACATTTCCTTGGAATAAAGGGCATCTTTAAAAAAAGAAACTTGCAAAATAGTGGAGATGTTTAAAAAATTTTTAATGTTTATTTTTTATTTTATTTTTGAGAGAGAGACAGAGACAGAGCATGAGCAAGGGAGGGGAAGAGAGATGGAGACAGAATCTGAAGCAGGCTCCAGGCTCCAAGCTGTCAGCCCAGGGCCCGAAGCGGGGCTTGAACTCATGAACCAGGAGATTATGACCTGAGCTGAAGTTGGACATTTAACAGATTGAGCCACCCAGGTACCCCAATAGTGGAGATTTTTATCAGAGACATGAAGTTATCATTTGAGTTGTGGTTTTTGTCCTAGTGAAGAGTGAAGCAACGTTCTTGAGAGCTGAGCTATTCATTGTGTTAATCAACAGATATGTGTATGATTATAAAACTTCACTGTCTCCATGGGTGTGGCTTCAGCCAATGGAAAATATTACATTTACTTTACATAAATAATTAGTAGTGTGCTGTTCTGAGTGCTCCTTTAAACATGTTTTTAATTATTATTTTATTTTTTGAGCTTTACTGAGGTATAATTGACTAATAAAATTGAGCATGGTTAAAGTGTACAACATAATAATTTGCTCCTTCTTTTGTTTGTTTGTGCTCACAAATGTATTGAGGAAAAGCTTTCCTTCAAATATAGTAGGGGGGTGCCTGGGTGGTTCAGTCAGCTAAGTGTCCGACTTCAGCTCAGGTCATGATCTTGCCGTCTGTCATCCTGACGGCACCTAGATTTTTCTTTAGGGAATCCTCTCTTCCTCGTTGGAGTAGGCAGGTGCTTTGCTTGGTGTGGACCCTACCTCTTGCTCTAAGGGAAGGCTTTCCTTGTCATAAGGCAATTAGTGTTTCTTTGGAGACTTCGAGGAGATTCCCAGAAGATGTCACCATTTCCCTGCCTGGGTTCTAAACAACTAAAAAAATAAAGCATAGAGTAAGTATGAAGATCTCTTTTTCGTCATAGAGGCCAGGGTAGGATACGCAGCTCTGGTCTACTAACCAAGTGGACTTACTAATAGTCAACCCCAAATTATGTCGATTTAGGCACTTAGCCGCAGGTCACTATGGACTTTGATGAGTCCTGCTGTATAGAGTAACAGAAAGGAACTCCTGTTCTCTGAAAAGTCTATTCTCAAAAGGAAAGGCAGAGCCGGTAGGGAAGTCTCTGCTAGTCTTTACAAAAGTCCAGTCAGATGAGTTGGTCCATCTTCCCAGGAGCAGAGAGAGGCTGGAGAGGCTGGAAGTAACTGAAGTAACGTCGGGAGTGGGAAAAGCATTCTCCATAACAAGTTAATATTGCCCCATAAGTCTCTGGTCTCTCTTTGTTCTGTTTTTGTTTTTTGTTTTTCCTCTCTCTCTATTTTACTCTTTCTGCAGTTTGGATACTTTATATTGACCTATCTTGGGATTGACTAGTTCTTTTTCATCTGAAATATGTCTATGGTTAAGTTCATCCAATGCATAGTCCATTTTATTTTTTTTAGAATTTATTTCTTTACTTTGAGAGAGAGAGAGACTGCATGGGAGAGGGACAGAAAGAGAGAGGGAGAGAGAAAATCCCAACCAGGCTCTGCACTGTCAGCACAGAACCCACTTGGGGCTTGATCCCACAAACTGTGAGATCATGGCCTGAGCTGAAAGCAGCTCACTGGTGCTTAACCAAGCGAGCCACCCAGGTGCCTGCATACTTCATTTTAGATACTATAATTTTTTAAAGTCTTCTTTTTAAAGTTTCCATTTTTCTGCTGAAATTCTCTATCTCTTTGCTCATTTTGTTTATCCTTTATCTAAATTCTTTTACATATTTGTAATAATTATTTTAAAATTCTGGGGCACCTGCATGGCTCAGTCAGTTGAGCGTCCAACTTCGGCTCAGGTCATGATCTCATGGTTCATGAGTTCAAGCCCCACTCTGGGCTCTGTGCTGACAGCTCAGAGCTTGGAGCCTGCTCCAGATTCTGTGTCTCCCTCTCTTTCTGCCCCTCCCCTGCTTGTGCCCTGTCTCTTTCTGTCTCTCAAAAATAAATAAACACTAAAAACAATTAAGAAAAATTCTTGTCTGCTAATTCCAATACTTGGGTTACCTGTGAACCTGCTTTCATTAATTTTTCCTCTTGACTAGAAGTCATATTCTCCCACTTTTTCACATGCCTTGTCATTTTTGTTTTAGACATTTTGTGTATGTTTGTTTATAAGTAATATTTACCCCCAGAAAAAAATGCACCTTCCCTTTAGCAGCAAACCAGTGTGAGGGGCTGATCTCTTCAATCTACACAGAGTGTGGGATTGCTACTGCGGTTAGTTTCAGTTCAGTTCACTTCTGGTCTCAGATGTCTTGAGCACCGTCAGCTTCTTCCCCCCCAACAGGACTTTGAAATCTAAGCACCATGAAACAATGAGATCTCTGAGCTTTCAGGGAGAGCCATCAGTTTCTTGTGCCACAGAAGTGAAGCAGGTAATTAAAACACTCGAAGTCACCCAGTCCTTGTAATCTGAAGGGCAGGGGGAGACACAGGTCAGCTCTGTCTTATTGTTACCACGCAGAGTTTTGAGTCCAGCTCGTCACTCCCTCTTCTTTCTCTTTTTTCTAAGGGAATCCTGAAATTGAGAACTTTCTAGAACATTTCCCGATATTTCATGTTGGCAAATAATTCAAAAATTCCTTTAAAATGTAGTTTGGCCCTAACAAAATACATCTGTTAGCTTCATTCAGTCCATGGACCACCAGTTCTCAGTCTCCAGTGGAATCCACCTTCTTCACAGTAGATGAGAAAGTGAAGACCCCAAAGTACTTAGCCTTATTTCAGCGAAGAGGACTTTCTGAAGTTCAAAAAAAAAGAAGTTTTTAATTCTTAGAGGTTTTAAAATGTTTAAATTTGGTTGCTGACTTATTATAAGGCCTTTTCATCAAAGATTTTGCAAAATTTGGAAATATGCAAACTATCCGTTCACTTGGCATGAGGCACAGGGATTAGCTGTGGAGGGAGTGTTATGTTTCAACGTCCATTTCCCACTGTGTAGAAAGGTACATTAGTCGTAATTCCAGATAGTTGAGGAAATAGGCAAATTTATAACACTTCAAACATACTAGTGTTTTATCCTGTAGCCATTTACCAATTTTGTTCTGAATTTCCTGAGAAACATAACTATTTCTCCTGACTTCTGACTTCTGTGGGCATGAAATCTGCCAGAGAATAAGACTATGAGTGTATTGGGGAGCCTGGGTGGCTCAGTCAGTTGAGCATCTGGCTTTGGCTCAGGTCATGATCCCACGGTTCATGGGTTCAAGCCCTACACTGGGCTCTGTGCTGACAGCTAGCACAGAGCCTGGAGCCTGCTTCTGAGTCTGTGTCTCCCCCTCTCACTCTGACCCTCCCCTGCTTGTGCTATCTCTCTCTGTCTCTCAAAAATAAATAAAATAACATTCAAAAATTATTTTTTAAAAAGACTATGAATATATATTCCTGGGAAAATGTGTTGTATTTCAAATTGAATTCTTCTTTTAATGCCAAAGTCTTATTTGCTGCTTATAGAGACTTATTTGCTTCAGCTGTTTACCTGGTTGGAATGACAAAGAAAGGACCATGGGTATCTCTTGTAAATCACTTTAATATTCCTGTTTCCACAGTTACCCTGAATTAACATGATGATGGGTGCTAGGATGCTATACTTTGTAATGAAACCCTAAAAATCCCTCCTTGTCTTATATTCCTCTTCACATACATACAATTACTCTTCCCTTCCTGCCTCCCACAAGCCCAGAACCACAATTCTGAGCTGAGATAGAGGCATTTTAGGATGTATTTATTTCTCTCTCCAAGCTCTGAAAGAAAAACTGGCTAGAAGCCAATGAGCATGAAGAACTCATTTTTTGGCAAGTAGCTACTATTCGTTGCTCAAAACATATTCAAGGAGTTGCCACTGTAACAACTTGGGAAGTAGATTAAAATTACTACTATCCTTCTCCACCCCTCCCCCAACCCCCATAACTTTACATTTCAATGCCTCACTCACTGAGCGTTTCCGGCATAATCAACTGGACCTATCTTTTTCTCTTTCAACTTGAAGGCTAGAAGTTTGAATGACAGGGATGTAAAGTCTTCAAAGATTTGACTACACTCCTTTTTCCCCCCTCTCTTGCTCCTCAATGTAGGCATTCCTGAAGAATCTGTCTTTTTCTTGTTTTTCATTCTCTTCCTCAGAGCTCTTGTGTCTCCCATGGGGTCATCTCATGTAAGTGGAGTCAGTCACACTTGTGTATTTGTCCTTTTGTGACTGGCTTATTTCACTAAGTGTAATATCTTCAAGTTTCATCCATGGTGGAGCGTGGGTCAGAATTTCCTTCTTTTTTACTGCTGAATAATATTCGTGGTATATATATATATGTATATATATATATATATATATACATATATATATATGCTACCTTTTGTTTATCTGTTCATCTATTGACAGACATTTGGGTTGTTTCCACCTTTTTGGTTATTGTGAATATAATGTACAAATATCTGTTCTAATGTCTCTTCTAGCAAGCTCTGTCCTGAGCACTGCATTTCTAACTTTGTTGGACATTTTCTCTTAGCCAAGTTATGGTTGATCCCTCCTTTTGAATGAAATCCCCATTTCCCCAGCAATGCAGGTGTAGGAAATACAAGGTACCTTTACTTGCATCCATTTTTAGTGTCACTGCCTGACCTTAGGTCCTTACTAGTACTATCTCTTAATATCCTTAATTAATTAATTGACTGACTCCAGTAGGCATATTGTGTGCTTTCCTGCACCAACAGCATAGCTATGCCGTTCTCCACACCAGGAGAGACTTCTTTCCTGGCCATCTTCTTCTTGACCCCTTCCCATGCACTCCAGCACACACTAATTTCTCCCCTTCTGGGATCTCCTTAGCAGTCATTATAAACCTCTCTTTTAGTTCATAGGAACTAAATGTCTTGGAATTTTTTGTCTACTTTCCTCTGCCATAGTTCCCTGACTAGATTGTGCATTTTGGAGCACAAAGACTTGATCATTTACCTATCGATTCTCTGCTGAGTATCTACATTTTTGGCCCTTAGACTGGCTTCCAGAATGCTCCCTGCTTTTAAGATGCTCACATTTTTTTTGAGGTAGTGTGCTATTACTTTTTTTTTCAATAGTTTATTGTCAAATTGGTTTCCATACAACACCCAGTGCTCTTTTCCACAAGTGCCCTCCTCCATCA
>NC_043700.1:152870356-152924064 GCF_006229205.1 Suricata suricatta | reverse complement strand
GTGCTATTGCTGAGTCATAAGGGAGTTCTATTGATAGTTTTCTGAGGAACCTCCACACTGTTTTCCAGAGCGGGTACACCAGTTTACATTCCCACCAACGGTGTAGGAGGGTGCCTGTCTCTCCACACCCTCACCGGCATCTGTGGTCTCTTGATTTGTTCATTTTGATGCTCACATTTTTAAAAATATTTATTTACTTTTGAGAGAGAGAGACAGACACAGAGTGCAAGCTGGGGAGGGACAGAGAAAGGGAGACACAGAATCTGAAGCAGGCTCTAGGCTCTGAGCTGTCAGCACAGAGCCCAATGCATGGCTTGAACTCATGAACCATGAGATCATGACCTAAGCTGAAGTCAGATGCTTAACCAACTGCGCCACCCAGGCGCCCCAAGATGCTCACATTTTAATGGAGATGTAGCACCAAAGCAAATCATTATAATTCAACATGAAAATGTCTTTAGAAGAACCACGGGCAGGGCAATCTTTAACAGGAGAGGCTGAAAAGGACTTATACTTCTTGATATTTTCACATTGACTCTGACACTGAAAATTACAGAAGTTCCTTGTGAGTGATATCTCTTGATTTCCACAACTGTTTTTTCTCTCTCCCTAGAGAAGCCATTAACCTTTTCATACACATGCCTGCAGTATCCACATGTATATTTTAAACTGCTAATTGTTAAGAAAAATCGTCTGGGACTAAGGAATTGCAATGACAACCCTCACTTTCTACTTTATGATGGACACATGTAACTGCACTTCCCTCAAACACAGTGCTGCGGGGTGCAGGGGAGAGTCAGAATACATGGGTTACATCCCAGAAGTTTGGATGCTTGGTGGGGGAGGAGTGGCTTGGAGAGAACAGGTGACAGCACTCAGATGGCACTCAGCTTACCAAAGGCGTGGTAACAATGTGAGATGATGTCAGCTTGACGGGGGTGGGAAACAGATAAAGAGCTCTCTTCACTTCCCTCCTCTTCTCATGAGGCCCATACCCAAAACCCTGCTCAGTAGAGTTGATTTCATGGGTCAAAGAAAGAAAACCCTTTCCCCACATCTAGGAGAAAATGTCCTCCTACTGGGATGCCATCCCAGCTCATTAATGCTGTGTCCACTGATGTTCCTCACCTGTAAGTTCAATGAAATGTGAGGCCATTCATTTCTTCATTAATTCATCCATTCCTTCATTCATTCAGTAATCACTTGCAGAGGCTGTATGTGATGGGCTCAGGGTAAGGCCCACAAATGGGATTTATTTTAATGGAGTTGATAATCTCATGAGGATTAGATAAAATAGTCACAAATAAGAATAAATTAGAAACTGATAAGTTTTGTGAAGGAAGTACAGATGCTGGTCATAGAGAAACATGAGAAAGGGTCCTCTGACCTTGCATAGAGAAGGGCTTTCCAAGGTGATGATATTTAAGTTGACAGAAAGCTGAGAAGGAGCCAGGCACCCTTAGATAGAGGAAGAGTGTGTCAGAAGAGACAGAGCAGCATGTGAGGGTCCTGGGCTGGGGGCCACAGATAGAAAACGGAACCAGAGCGCACAAATCCGATCTAAAGGAATTGCTTTATTTCCTTTTAATTTTTGTTCTGTAATCAAGTTCACAAGAGACACCCTACAAGAGAAAATGTGAAGTGACAATTGATGTACATAACTTTCTCCCTTCTGGTTTGGTTGGAAATCTAATAATTCCTCTCAAAAAATTTATTTGCGGGAGCACCTGGGTGGCTCAGTCGGTTAAGCGTCCAACTTTGGCTCAGGTCATGATCTCACATGAGTTCAACCCCTGCATTGGGATCCATGCTGATGGTGCAAAAGCCTGCTTGAAATTTCTCTCTCTCCCTATCTCTCTGCCCCTTCAGCTCTCTCTCTCTCTGAAAATATATAAATAAACTTTAAAAAAAGTACTTGCTCTGTGTGTTTTCACAAAAAAAAGGAGCAGTTATGGGGTGCCTGGGTAACTCAGTCAGTTAAGTATTCTATGTTGGCTAGGTCATGAGCTTGTGGTTTGTGAGTTCGAGCCCTGCATTGGGCTCTGTGCTGACAGCTCAGAGCCTGAAGCCTGCTTAAGATTCCATGTCTCCCTCTCTCTGCCCCTCCCCCATTCACACTCTGTCTCTCAAAAATGAATAAACGTTAAAAATTTTTTTTAAAAAGGAGCAGTTAGCCACCAGTCTAGGTCATAAGAGAATGCCCATTCTGCTCAGTGAAGGGGAATCCTTCTGTCTAGCAAGAGCAAAATTACTGGCTCACAGGTAAAGATGCTGCAGGGGGTTCCTGGCCATTGATTTGTCTGATTTCATTCTGGCACATTCCCCATGCTAAACAACTACCTAGACCTTTCCTATACACTACATTGGCAGTGAATGACTGCCTTTCATTCTGCTTTGCTGTTAAATCACATCAACATATGTGTACCAAATGTCTAGAAAATAATATATACGGTATGGGGAATATAGTGATGTCAAAGTCACCTCCCTACCTTAGTGAGATGTGGATGGGTATTGATGAAGGTGCTCTTTCTTTTGGGGTATGCTTCTTGTCTTCCCATTTGTTTGAGTCCTTTTAGTTGCAAAGATCAGAACACTAAACCTGCCATTAGAGTTTGGCCTTTGGCGCGTGTGCAGCGAGTGCTGGTGGTACGGAGGACTGAAGAAGCAGGACATGACAAAGTGGCACATGCCGGCCATGGGGTTCCAGCATTCCGGCTCTGCTCATCCCTTTTACTGCAAGTGGAAGAAATATGACAGGGAGGATTTGCAGGCTGAAAGGGAGCAGGAAGACGCCACTGCTCAGTTCCCCTATGTGGAGTTCACCGGTCGAGATAGCATCACCTGTCTCACGTGCCAGGGGACAGGCTACATTCCAATAGAACAAGTAAACGGGTTGGTGGCTTTGATCCCACACAGTGATCAGAGATTACGCCCTCAGAGAACCAAGCAGTATGTCCTCCTGTCTGTCCTGTTCTGTCTCCTGACATCTTGTTTGGTGGTTTTCTTCCTGTTTCCACATTCAGTCCTTGTGGATGAAGATGGCATCAAAGTGGTGAGGGTCACCTTTAATAAGCAGGACTCTCCTGTAATCCTCGCCATCACGGCCACCCTGAAAATCAGGAACTCCAATTTCTACTCTGTGGCAGCGATCAGCCTTTGCAGCCAAGTTCAGTACATGAACACAGTGGTTGGCACATACGTGACATAACGTCTCCCTCATTCCACCTCGGAGCGAGGAACTGGTGGATTTTACTGTGAAGGCTGAGATGGGAGGACCAGTTTCCTATGTGTACTTCTTCTGCACATTACCCGATATCGTGGTGCACGACATAGTGATCATGCGAACTTCAGTGAAGATTTCATACATTGGCCACATGACACAGAGCTCCTTGGAGACACATCACTCTGTGGACTGTGGAGCAAATTCCACAGCTGTTTAGCAACTGCTCTTGGTCCTTCCATGGCAGCACCTGCCAGAAGAGACACAGCACCTGCTCCCAGGGCCTGAGTTTCATACCTTTCCCAGGCGGTAGAAGGAAAGGAGACATTGGTTCTCTTCATCGCCAGCAAACATCCTCCTGCCACTGAGGAGGGGAGAGCTGCTCTTGGTAGCACAATCGGTGTTTCTCAGAACCAGCAGATTCACTGCCCAGTACCTGGCTGGTGCCCAGCAAATAACAGGCACTCAGAGAAACTGGAGAATTCAGTCCCGATCCTTTCGGCTCTTCTTAGGGCATTACAAATAGAAATCACGCCGTGGTTCCTGGCTATCAATGCAGAGTGACGTGGAGCTCAGACTGTGAGTGCAGCTGCAGAACTATCCTCATCTGCACAGAAGAGGCAGAGGGTGGGAACATTTGAATACATAAGCACAGACCATTTAATATGGGAAATGTTTTCATCTGTTCACAAATGCCTAGGAACTTAAAAAAAATTTTTTTTTCTTTTAGAGAGTATCAATTGTTTTTACCACGAGTCTTTGTGAGGCTTGATTTACCCTTCACCCATTGGCTGGAACATGGATTGGGGATTTGGTAAAAAAATAAACCCTGCGTTTTTTATTCAAAAATAAATAAATAAATAAACCTGCTGTTAGCAAAATGGGGAACTCCATTGGTCTTTAACAACCGAATAGTTCAGGCATACCTGGGTTTCAAGTCTCAAAGGATATCACTGGAGTCGGGTCCATCTGTTGGCTGGATTTTCCCCTGTTGACCTTGCCGTGAGGCAGGCCTTTGTTGGGGAGGTGAAGTCCAGCAAACAGCCGGCCTCATCGTGACAGCTTGCGTTCAGCAGCATATAGAGTACCCATTGCCTGGTCTCTTCAGCAAAAGTGATGTTATCAGTTGAATTGGTCTGACTGAGTGGGGTGCCATCTCTGAACAAGCCATAGTGGCCGGGGCATTGGGGTGCAGGGGTGCAGGGATGCCCTGATAGGCTGGTCTTAGTTACATGTCAACACAGGGAGCTGAGAATGTGCTCAGCTCGCCCATCTCAGAGGCAAGGACTGAGAGTAGTGGAGGAGAAGTTATATTTCCAAAGAGAAAAGAGCAACCACATCGCCCCAAGAAGCATGACTGAATGCTGGGCTGGCAAAGACGACCAATACTGACATTATCTCATAATATGAATTGATTTAGAATAAGTGAAGGGGGACCAGACAGACAGAGAGGACCAGGACGTCTACAGGGTACAGGCTAGAAACTCAACCAGCCCGGGGTTGTCTTGTTCTAAGGATCGGCTAGACTAAGCACTATATCCACCATCTACTTCTCTGGTAATCTTCATCAATATGACGAGTTAGAGCTCTTACAGATCCTTAGGAAAGCTGTTCCTTACAATGAGTATAGAGAGTTTTAGGACATGATTGTTTAAATGTTGAAAAGGGTTTCTTTTTTTCCTCCCTCATTGCATTTTGGCTTTTCATAGTGTGCAATTTTGCTGCATTTATAATCATTATGTACTTTGTTTGGGGAGAATGCATTTTGTCATAAAAGCTTTTCATACTGCTGGAGGGATGATCAGCCTCGCGATCAATATTCCATCCCAACCTGCTTTTTCTCTTGGAGAATAGTTAAAACAGGTTGCAAAACCCAGACCTATAGCAGTTGAAAAACTAACACCAATTTGATTGTCTTACTTGAGAAAAGATTAATTTGTGCATGACAATATTAGAGCGCTCTGAAAAAGACTCCACGTCTGCCTCTCACTTTCTCTTTCACAAAGTTACCATTTAAATCTAGCTTTGTTTGTGATATAATAATGCAGTGCTTGTGCACAAAGTGAGACTAAACTAACGCAAAGACTTTTCTTATGAATAGGAAAAATGACTGTTGTTTTTAATTTAAAGGAAACTGTATTTAAAATGTAATTTTTGGAAAATAAAATAAAGTCAAATGTAAATATTGTGAACAGATGTTTCTTAAGAAGTTTTGGAAATGAATAGTCGCCATCTGGAGCCATTTACAATGAGAAGAAGGTGAGCATGCACCTGTTCCTTTCTTTAAAAAGATGTAATCTCTGCACCAAATTATAAATGACTATGGCAGTTTCCATAAAAATGCAATATTCAATTTGCCAAACTGTTTAGAGAAATATTGATAAGAATGTGGTTCAGAAAAAGATGCTGCTAAAAGGCTCAGTATCTTTTCAGATTTCATTGCTTACTTATAAAATTTTAAAGATAAAACTTGGGGTGCCTGGGTGGCTCAGTCCATTTAGAGTCAAGCTTTGGCTCAGGTCATGATCTTGCAGTTCGTGAGTTCAAGGCTTACAATGGGCTCTGTGCTGACAGCTCGGAGCCTGAAGCCTGCTGCAGATTCTATGTCTCCCTCTCTCTCTCTGTCCCTCTCCCACTCATGCTCTGTCTCTCAAAAATAAATAAACATCAAAAAGAATTTTTAAAAAAGATAAAACTCTTCAGAGCAGGTGCGTATTCTACATTGTTCGAGACACACATGAACCTGAGTGGCGACCACCATGGTCCAAGGGCTCTATTTGCCCATTACCACACTTCAGACACTCCACAATATGAGCTGGACCTCTAATCCTTGCTGCCTGGGGAAACTGATGGAAACTGATCGCATCAGTGGCTCCTGTTCATCACTGCAACTCCACCCTTTGTGATGAACTATTGTAGCAGCTTGCACCGAGACATGGAGCTTTCTTTCTCCATCCTTTGAATCAGAGCTGACCTTGTGACTTGGTTTGAACAGCAAAATGCAAAATAAGGGAGAGCCTGCCAGTTCCAAACTTGAACTTCAGAGGATTCGCACATTTTCATGTGTCTCGTGGAGGCCTGCCACAGCATGTATGGGAGCCCAGGCAGCCGGCTGGGACCCCACGGAGGAAAACCCAGCTACCCCTGCAGAGGCCACCCCAGAGGAGCCTGCAGCCGACCGAGTCCCCAGCATGTGAGAGAACCAGCCGAGAGCAGCAGAGCTGACGGTACCATCGACACTCAGCCTTTTGCTGACAGCAAGAGGAGTTTAATTTTTTGATGACCTGTCATTGACAGGGGGTGAGGCCAGATGCTAAAGAATTTTAACTTCTGGCTGCTATACTTTTGTCTCCTTGGACCATAGGCAGGAAGGTATGACTGCAGAGTCATAGTTCAAAAGAGAGGATGCAAGGGATTTACAGGTAGATCTCAATATATAGAGTGGATGTTCTGAATAAAGGAGAAAGAGACTGGATGCAAGAATATAGTTAAATGGCTGAATAGGACAATGGGTCTTTAATACTTACAGCATAGTTTTGAATATAGTTACAAATAAGGCTAAACACTTTGTTGAAACCAATTCCTTCCACAAGTGAATGCTTCTTGTTTCAACAGCTGGTTCCACACGCTATATGTTTTTTTTTATTCAATTAATTCATTTATAAATTAATTCTACTCACTTCCTGGCTGATGAATCTTAATTAGAATAGTTTCAACTGTAACTGCGCTGATTGAGTTACATTAACTCCATTAGCAGAATGACACGTTAGCTATCGACAATAGATTTCAAAGAAGAAAGCAATCAAAGGTTGTTTTTTACATTTGTCATGATCGTTTCCTGGTTACCTCCCTGACATCTGTCTTCTACTTTTCCTTCTGTCCTTCAAGATTTCTTTCTCCTGGTCATGTGATTTGGGTGGGAATAACCTTACTCCAAATTCCAGGGACAGGCTCTGGCTTATTCTATAGCCACTGGTGGTGATTCTAGGGTAAAGCACAACACAATCAACATCAATGAGATGTTTTGTTTGTTGTTTTCCTGATATGGAGAAGCTTGGCTTCTCGTGACCAGACATGAGATCTGGAATTATGGAGGTCATTTTTCTCTAAGGAGAGAAGATTCTGGAGTTGTCGAGGTGGGGTTGGGGGAATGAGACCTAAGGGTGAAGCCACACTACGAAAAAACAGAAAAGAGAGAAAGGAAAAAAAAACCAAAATGGGCTTTTGAAAACAGTGTTTGAACTGCTGGATCCAGCCTTGCCTGAAGTTAATTTGCCTCTGGAATTTTCTCTGATGTGACTAACAAACCCTTATTTTTACTTAAGTCACATTGAGTTTTTTTTTTTCACTTTTAGCTGAAAAATCACTAACCAGTACAGCCTCTATCTCTTACTTTGTGGCTTTGCTTCAAGCATCCTAATTCCTTGTGCGCTGGTGGTACAGTGGTGAGCAGAGCTGCCTTCCACGCACCTTCACTCAGGCTCTCCTTCTTGCCTGGACTATTGCAGTAGCCTCTTACTTACAGTACTTCCAGTCGGTGCTCCTCTGATCTATACTTTGTCACTGAGTTAATACCTTTTAAGCACAGCTAATTATTGTCCTTTTTTGCTTAAAAACCTTCAGTGGTTCCCCAGTGCCTACTGCACTAAAAGCAAACATCTCCTTTTGACATTTCAGGCCTGCCTCAGTGTGCCCCAGCCTCTCTCCTGAAGGCTTCCTATGACCTCCATTCCATGTTGGTAATCACAGAAGATAATTTCTATTCTTTCTTATTTGACAGGTCGGTAATGTTTAACATTGTTGATTGGTTTCCTAACACATTCTTTTCCCTGGTTTCTGTGATATCAGACTCTCCCCTTTGGGTCAGATCCTTCTCTACCCAATCATTAACTGTTGGAGATTTTTGTCCAGGCTGCTGCTCTCAGACCATACATATTTGCCAGCTGTCTCAGCAACTCTGTGACTTAAATACTCCTTTTAAATGTCAGTGACCCCAAAATGTAAGCCTCTGCCTGAGACTTCTTCAAATTTCTGCCCTAAATGTCCACTTGACCATTGGACATCTTCGTCTCAGACTTGTAATCTGATCCTCACACTTGTCCTTCCTCCAGGGTCTTTCATGCTCACGGGTGCTTGTCACCGTCCACACAGGTGCTCAAGCCAGAAACCTGAAAGCTGTGCTTGGCTCTCCCTTCTCCCTAGCCCTTCAAATCTGATCAAAACACCAAATCCCATCAATTCTTCTGAGAATACCTCCTGTCTTCGTCGCCTCTCTCTGCTCTCTGTTACCACCCTTTACTGCAAGCCTAATCCCTCACCCCCTCCACTGCTACCATAGTCTCCTAACTGGTTCTCCTGCCTCCACTCTGGCCTCCTTGCTTTCTTCTCTCTGCCTGGGTATTATCTTTAAAAAACTATAAAACATAATCATGCCACTGTCTTGCATATAACCTCTCAATGACTTCCTAACTCCGTAAGAATCAAGTCTGAATTCTTCCCATGGCCCATGAGGTCCTGATGAACCAGCCCCCGCCGACCTCACCAGCCCATCTTGGGTCCACCCTGCCTTCCACTCTGCTCACCATGCGCTTTGTCCTTAGGTTGCACGTGGGCTGTTTTCTATACCAGGGATACTGTCGCCCTCTTTTCTGCTGCCCACACTCAAGGGTCCCAGCCCAAGTGTCCTTTCCCGATGCCCCCAGATTGGCAGCAAACCTCTCCCCATCTCGAGGCCCTGGTACCTCTTTTCTTCTTACGCTCTTTACACTTGTGACCTGTTCAATGTCCATCTACTCTCCGGGACCTTAAGCTCCCTTAAGGTGGAGACTGTATCTGTTTTGTATATTTTGCCCTGAACTTTAATTTTCATTTGGAAATAAATACTTTGTAGAAAAAAAATGAAATCCCAAAAGCCCCTTCTTCTGGGGGCTTACCTGAAAAGAAACTCAAATCATTTCTTTTTTTTTAAATTCATGTTTACATAAACATAAAGAATTGGAAATAAGCCTAAAAGGAAAGTAAATGTTTTGCATAAAATAAATTTCTTAAAATATATTCCTAGCTCATAAAATAAAGAAGTGTATACAAATGCCCTTTTTAAAAGGATATTTAAAACCCATTATTTAAATAAGTCTCTTACAAGGCAATCAATTCGGGGAAGCAAAGAAGTAAACCCTCAAACTTCTCAAACATATTTCTATTTTTTACCAATTTGTTACAGCAGATGGAATCGCTGACAAAAAAAGTTAGATAGATGATGTAAATAGAGAGGCAATTGCTCACGACAATGTTACAAGTAGAAAATTTGAATTATAAACGTTGACTAATTGTCATTACATGAGATTTCTTTTGATAAGATCCTTTTAAAAGTAGTCTCAATTTTAGTTTAATGCACTTAAAAATAAAACGCATGCTACTTATCAAAAGAAAATGTGGGCTGATTGTTAGTTCAGCCTTTGTATGTGGGGTAAATGAGTCAGAGCCTTCTAGCACCTAAGCTTTTCATAGGTGGTAAACCGAGATTCTTGGAGATATTTATTAACTCTTTCTAGCCACGGAAGCAAGCATTTAAGAAGCTACAGTTTGAAAGCGGTGCTAATGGAGAAGACAGGAGAGGACAGAGCACCCCACGGGTTTCCTTTCCCTGATTCACTCAGGAAAGTTCCTCCCTGTGTCCATCGGTTATCAGAGCCTTACTTTTAGATTGTTTGTTTGTTTTAGAGAGAGATAGAGGGGCGCCTGGGTGTTCAGTGGGTGGGGCGTCCGGCTCGGCTCAGGTCATGATCTCACAGTTCATCTGTTCGAGCCCCGCGACAGGCTCTGTGCTGACAGCTAGCTCAGAGCCTGGAGCCTGCTTCAGATTCGGGGTTTCTCTCTCTCTCTCTGACCCTCCCCTGCTTGCGCGGTCTCTCTCTGTCTCTCAAAAATAAATAAAAAACAGAAAAAAAAATTTAGAAAGAGATAGAGTACGAGTGAGGGAGAAGGGCAAGAGGGAGAGAGAGAATCTCAAGCAGGCTCCATGCTCAGCTCAGCGTGGAGCCTGACACGGGGCTTGATCCCACCACCCTGAATCATCACCTGAGCTGAAATCAAGAGTAGGACCCTCAACTGACCAAGCCACCTCGGCACCTCTAGATAGCATATTATAAATTATAATATTAAATATATTATAATATATGCATATTAAAATTAGCATGTTATCATTATTCTTAAGGCCTCAAATACAGCAAACATAATTTTAGGTAATTGTGATCTTAATGATAATAATTTATATTCTTCATAGCTTTGTGCTAAGTGCCCTGCATACATCATCGTGTTTAACTTTCACAAGATTCCTATGTGATACGTACTAGTATTTTTTATTTCCTTAATGCAGCGGAGGTAACAGAGGCTCAGAGAGGTTAAGTAACTTGCCCACTGTCACACAGCGAGGGGAGCTAGAATCACCAACTGTTTTCTGACTCCAAAGCCCATGGATTCAGCCGCAGTGACGTACTGACGCTTGTCAGATTATGAACTTGGATGCCCCCGTTCTGGTAAGGCGTGGCAATGATGATACCAGCCCCAGATTACACAATAATAAAAAGTTTAATTTGTTTCTCTCTGTAATTTTTCTAACTCAGGAAATATTTTCCCTCACAAAGAGTTTTTAGCAATCAAAAATATTTCTTTTTGTTCCAGGAAATGAGAGGGCTTCTCTTATCTCTGAACAAACAATGGCTGTCAGTATCGGTCTGATTTTCAAATACTTCTGTTTTAAAATAGTTTAGATTCTATTTATGTAGATAAGGACTGCCCATCTCCCTGTTGGCCCAAAGGGAGGATGTTCTGGAAGGCAGTCTGCCGGGAAAAGCTGCACAGGGCCCTGGGGAGATCTGCCCTGGGGCAGATGGACAAGACCGACACTTCAAAGATCAGAAAATTTTCTAAAACAATAATATAGCTTGGGCATAGAGTTGGGCAGCCTGCAGTCCAGCTCACAGCAGTGAGTGTCGATACCAGTCACGTGCCAGGCGCTGGGCTCCCTGCCTCTACCTGGTCTCTGTCTTCTTGCTGCCTTATCCCCAGAGCCTCCGTGCTGGTTGGAGTGTGGCTCAAGCTCTGCTGAAACATACAGGAATCTCACTTTTTTCCTGCCTGTACTCAAGGACACTTCGGTAGGCTCCTACTGGCAGTGGAAAGAGAAGCGCACAGGCCAGTCAGTCCCTAAGCCTCGCATTCAATGAGCAGCAGGCCATTAAAGAGCAGAGGTTACCCCATTCCGTGGCTACACCCCGCCCTAGGACAGTTTCCATCCCGATTATGCCTCAGGACAGAAGCAGAGGGAGTGAAGAGGCATTCAGAGGCTCCAGAGGCCCAGTGAGAAAATTAGTAGGTGCCAGATAAGAACAAATAAGGAAAGCAGGGATGCCTGGAAAGTTACGACCCGCTCTACCAGGCCTCTACCTTTATCACCAGCAGCCCCAGGAAGGGGGGATCATTGCATGTCACACTTGGGGACGCTGCGGCTCAGAGAGGTTGTGCGCCCACCATCACAAAAGCGGTGCAGAACTGGGGTTCATGGCCTGAAGTGTCCAGCTCTAATCCAGCCCTCTCTACCGCAGAACTGAAGGCAAGCACCGAGGCTGGGATCCAGGAACCCACAGCCTGCAAGAGCCCAAGGATTAGGCCGTGCCCCCCAGCACCTCCAGAGCTGCAACAGCCTGGGGCCCGGCCCTCTGCTTTTGGGGAGGATACAGTCTCCTTGCTCTGGGACTCCAGTCCAACAATGATTCCTACTCTCGACTGCATTTTTTTTTAATTTATTTATTTTTGAGAGAGAGAGAGAGAGAGCATGAGCAGGGGAGGGTCAGAGAGAGAGGGAGACACAGAATCTGAAGACAGGCTCCAGGCTCTTAGCTAGCCGTCAGCACAGAGCCTGATGCGGGACTTGATCCCATGAACCGTGAGATCATGACCTGAGCTGAAGCCGGACGCTTAACCGACTGAGCCACCCAGGCGCCCCTCAACTGCATTTTTCAATCTCTCTCCTCACTTGTTATTTCTTTTAATGTTTATTTATTTATTTTTGGGAGGGGAGGGGCAGAAAAAGAGGGAGACAAATAGTCCCTATTGTCAGCACAGAGCCCAATGCGGGGGCTCAAACTCACAGGTTGTGAGATCATGATTTGAACTGAAACCAAGAGTCGAACGCTTAGCAGACTGAGCTACCCAGGCACCCTTGTCTCTTCACTTATTAATTGGCTTACATTTTCTTTATCTTGGAAAAAAAACAAAGTCAAAACCTTTTCCTTGACCTTGCTACGTCTTTAAGCACCCACCTTATCTTTCTGTTATTTGTTGCCCAATCTCTTAGAAGTGGTCTACACTAGGGAGGGAGGAAGGGGGAGTTCTCACTTAAGGAGTATAGAGCTCCAGTTCTAGAAGATGAAAAGGGTAATAGAGATGGATGGTGGTGATGGTTGACATTATGAATGTACTTAATGCCACTGAACTGTATGTACACTTAAAAATGGTTAAGATGGGGCACCTGGGTGGCTTAGTTGGTTAAGCATCCTACGTTGGCTCAGGTCATGATCTCAAAGTTCGTGAGTTCGAACCCCATGTCAGGCTATGAGCTGTCAGCACAGAGCCTGCTTTGGATTCTGTCTCGCTCTCTCTCTGCCTTTTCCCTCCTCGTGTTCTATCGCTCTCTCAAAATAAATAAACATTAAAAAAAATTAAAAATGGTTAAGATGATGAGATATCAACTATACCTCAATAAATAAAATGGTTAAGATGGTAAATTTTATATGCATTTTATTACAGTAAAAAAAATTGAGGGAGAAATGGTCTCTACACCACCTACCAATGCTAAGATGAATATCGGTAGCTTCTGGAAGGCAGAAGTATCCTAGACAAACTGGGACAGATGAGGACCACAGCACCACTGTGTTCATTCCTTGCTCACTGTGTTCAGATTTCACCTTAAAAATCTGCCGAATCTGTCGTCTCCTTCTGTGCCCACTGACTCAGACACGAGCAGGTAAACTTAGTGGTCTTTTTTCAGCTCTGCAGTATTTCATGGGTGAAGGCCTCCTTCTTGAAATCCTTTTCTTAAAAAATTATTTTATTATTTATTTTGAGAGAGATATAGAAAGAGAGAGGGAGGGAGGGGCAGACAGAGGAAGAGAGAGATAGTTTTAAGCAGGCTCCATGCTGTCAAGACAGAGCCTGACGTGGGGCTTAATCTCATGAACCATGAGATCGTGACTAACCTGAAATCAAAAGTCAGACCTTTCAGAAGTGAGCCATCCAGGTACCCCTTTGAAATTCCTTTTTCAAAGTTTTCTTTCATTGTCCTCCATAGCCTACAACTTTATGATCTTGTTCTCCTAACAGCTCCTTTTCTGTGTCCTTCATTGACTCTTCTGCCACCACCAAATCCTGGCTTCAGACCACATGAGGTTAGGCAGGTCTGGGTTCACATTCCAGTCCTTTACTCATGAATTCCGTGAACATGACACATTGTTCAATCCCCCTTATCCCGGCTTAGAGTTAAGAATGCTTATTTGAGTGTACCCTAAAAAACAGGAAAGGAATATTTAGAGCATTTAAGGTAGTTCTTGGCAGAAAGTAAGCCCCCAATAAATGGTGGTTATTGTCATGACTTCATTGTCTCTTAGCTTCTATTTGCCTTCCTGTGCTGCTCACTGAATTTCAACCTCAAGGATCCTTTCTAGTTCCAAGACCATATTCCAGTCTGTCTTCCAGTGGCATCAACTGAAAACATTTAAGACCAAAGCCACTGTCTTCCCCTCACACCAACTCTAAGATGAAGTGTCTCTTCCAGTTCCTAGGATTCCTAGGGATTCGGGTTGAAATGCTCCTGTCTTTGACTCTCTTCTGTCTCCTCATCCGTGTGTAAGAAGTTCCAATAATTCCAGATCTGATCATTCCATTTGAGGCACATTTTCAAGTGTTTCTCCTCTCCTTTGGATTCCCAGTGACACTGCTGTCCCCCTGTCCCCCATCTTAGTACCTCATTAGCCAATGCCTGGAGTATTTAAGTAACCTCTTAACTGACCCTTAAACTGATGAAGATCTGGGTGCCTGAATAATTTTCCTAATGCCGGACTCCAAAACCTTCAGAATCAGGGCACAGACTCATTAGTCTGTTTCTCAAGGCTCAAGCTTCAAGCCTTTCCAAAATGGCTCCATAAACTGATTGGTCCACACCATTTCCTTAATAAATGATTTTTGACTATTCAGATTCCAACAAATTCCAGGAGAAATAATGGCATTATTTCTTCCATGCATTCCAATCAGGATTTTGACAGCATTCTTCAAAACCATTGTTATTTTCAAAGTCACAAGAACCTCATACTACCAATTCCTAGGATTACTTTTTTGCGCCTTCATGTTACCCCACCTCTGGGCTGTAGGATTTTGTGTTTCTTTAATATTTGCTCTCCTTTGCCATAATGAATGGAGCAAGGATGATTCTAAGGTTTTTAGCCTAAGCAACCTGAAGAATGGGGGTAGGAATACGGGAAGGGATGAGCCGTGTTGCAAAACAAAATTCCTGGGGGACTGGGTGGCTCAGTGTGTTAAACCTCCGACTCTTGATTT
Organism: Suricata suricatta; assembly: GCF_006229205.1. NCBI lineage: Eukaryota > Metazoa > Chordata > Mammalia > Carnivora > Herpestidae > Suricata > Suricata suricatta. The sequence goes on along the minus strand of NC_043700.1, from coordinate 152,909,234 downwards.
CGACTCAGGTCATGATCACATGATTAGTGAGTTCAAGCCCTGAGTTGGGCTTTGTGCTGACAGCACAGAGCCTGCTTGGGCATTTCTTTCTCTCTCTCAGCCCCTTCCCTGCTTGTACTCTCTCTTTCTCTCTCTCAAAATAAATTAAAAAAAAAATTAAAACACACACACACACACACACACACACACACACAATTCAACAGACTGAAGTGGAAGATCTAATTGTCTTAATTAAGTGATTCATGAATCAGAACTAAAAAATAAACTTAAAAAAAAAAAGACTACAGTGCACTTCTGGGGGAGCTTGAAACTGCAATTAGGTTAGGTATTAAGTTTCAATATGGTAACTTGGCCTAAGTGACTCCATTTTGGTCCTGTGGTTTTCTTTTTGACAGTTGGAAATAGAGAAATGATGGCTGGAGATAGAATGGTTGACTGAGACTAAGGATGAGAGGCATAATAAAGGTTATAGGATGAGAAAATCTACAGACCACCTTGGAAGTGAGTGACTGAGGTAGGTAGAAACAAAATCATTGGAAATGAGAAGATTAAGAGGTGCCTGGGCGGCTCAGTCGGTTAATCCTTAAGTGTCCAGCTCTTGATTTTGGCTCAGGTTATGATCCTAAGGTTGTAGGATCAAGTCCCACGTAGGACTTCGCACTGTTAATGAAAGCCTGTTTGGGATTCTCTCTCCACCCCTCCCCTGCTCTCTCTCTCTCTCTCTCTCTCTCTCAAAATAAATAAATAAACTAAAAAACAAAACAAAAAAAAGGAAAGAAAAGAAATGAGGAGATTAAGAAAATGAGAGGCCATGATACTGGGGAGAATATTGTAGATAGTGGAATCAGCACGCATTATGACAGGGCCATATAAAACTCAATACATGTCTAGTCAATTAAATCAAGGAGGGAACATTTTGTAGAGATTATCCTAAGAAGAATGTTTAGCCTAGAGCATCACTCTGAGACTGCATTCCACAGCCTTATAGTTCCTATTAAAGGTGAACAAACTTTTACCATAAAGGGCCAGGTAGTAAATACTTCAGCTTTGCAGTTTGCACAATCTCTGCTCCAATTGCTCAGCTCTCCCACTGGCACAAAACGGCCACAGACAATACGTGAGTGAACATGGCTGTGTTCTAATAAAACTTTATTTATAAAAACAAGTGGAAGGTCAAATCTCATCCAGGTATAGTTCCCCAAGTCCTGGTCTAAATCAACATTTTGACCAATAGAAATAAGATTTAAGCCACACATGCAAGGAAGCCACACATGTAATTTCTTTTTTAATTTTAAATTTTGTACCTTTTAAAAAATGGTTTTAGGAGTAGAATTTAGTGATTCATCACTTCCATATAACACCCAGTGCTCAACCCAACAAGTGCCCCCCTAATGCCCATCACCCATTTAGCTCATTTCTGCACCCAACACCCTGCTGGCAACCCTTATATTTAAGAGTCTTTTATGATTTGCCTCTTTCTCTCTTTTGGTCTTATTTTTTCTTCTTCCCCTATGTTCATTTGTTTTGTTTCTTAATTCCATATGAGTGATATCATATAGTTATATTTTTATGACTTATTTTGCTTAGCATAATACACTCTAGTTCCACTCGTACTGTTGCAAATGGCAAGATTTCATTCTTTTTTATGGCCAAGTAATACTCCATTATTTATATACCCCACACTTTCTTTATCCATCCCAGTTGATGGGCATTTGGGATCTTTCCATAATTTGGCTATTGTTGATAGTACTGCTATAAACATTGGAATGCATGTGCCCTTTTGAATCAGCATTTTTGTATCCTTTGGATAAATACTGTGTAGTGCAATTGCTGGGTCAAAGGGTAGTTCTATTTTTAATTTTTTGAGGAATTTCCATACTGTTTTCCAGGGTGGCTGTACCAGTCTGCATTCCCACCAGCAGGTCACACATGTAATTTTAAATTTTCTGGTAGCTACACTAAAAATGTAAGGATCATGCAAGATTAATTTAAATAATATATTTTATTTAACCCAATTTAAGGTTTTCATTTTTTTATTGGTAGCATATAGAAATGCAGCCAGTTTTTACATATTGATTTCATATCATGTAACTAACTATCCTTTGGAGTCAGTATTTTCTTCTTAAGGTCTTCTTCTTAGATGGCACTCCCTCCAGCCCCCCTAGGTGACATATTTACAATCTTGAAACTCCACTCCATTTTTTAAATGCTTTATTTATTTTTGAGAGCTATAGAGAGACAGAGTGCAAGTTGGGGAAGGGCAGAGAGAGAGGGAGACACAAAATCTGAAGACAGGCTCCAGGATCCTAGCTGTCAGCACAGAGCCCAACACAGGGCTCAAACTCATGAACTGTGAGACCATGATCTGAGCTGAAGCTGGGCACTTAACCAACTGAACCACTCAGGTGCCCCAAATCTTCACTCTATTTATGTGGAATACCTGTTAATTTATTTAGATCTTTTTTGATTTACTTCATCAGGATTTGTAGTTTTCTGTGTAAGGATCTCATACATACTTATACCTAAGTATTTATCTCTTTTGAGGGTGCTACTAGACACTATCAAAAATATTATTATTTCTGTGTATAATGAACATAAAGAGTACTGAGTTATTTTAAAATTTTTTCAAACTGAGTCTTCTAAATCTCATGTATTAGCAGCACATAATCCATAGTCATGTGACTAGTGGCTATTGCATTGGACAAGACATCTGGAATTTTTCTTGCTTACTTAAGATCACAAGCTAAGTGGAAAATAAGATGAACTCTACTAAATTTGTATTGAACCATTTGCTCTTGGTCTCTAAAATCTGTTCTCTTTGTAGATTTTTTTTTGGTAGTAAAAATGTTGTCACTTGTTTTTGGCAAAGTTGAGTTGGTTTTAAAGGAGTATCATTAAAGCAGGCCATGTCATGCTGTGGTGGCAAGCAGCCCCAGTGGCTTCACAAAAGCGTCACATAATGTATTAACAACGCAACTTAACATGATTGAGCACCTAAGCAAAACATCCACTGTGGGTTAGTCATCCCGAGTCAGGCAATGAAGGCTCCTCTTAACACACGTGTCAAAGTCTCAGGGGCAGGAAAGGGGCTATGTCTCTTAAAATTCATCTGTTTGAAAGTGTAACATGTTACCTTTGTTCCCATTTCATTGGCCCAACCTGCTCTGCGGCCACACCTAACTTCATGGATGACAGGAAAATGAAATCTTACCTTGTGCTTAGAAGACCAGGAATTTGTGTGATTAGTTCTGATCTCTATCACATCTCAGCAACCTGCAGACTTCCCCAAATGCCAGAAATTGAGAAAGAGTCATCATCTAATATGTGACGATTCTGAAATGCCTGGTATGTAGAAACACATATAAAGGAAAACTAGGGTCAAGGACTTTTCAATAAACGAGACTGGCATGACCGGTTACCCATGCCTGAGGAAGCAGAGGTAGGTTCTCGTATTCGCCATATTCACACATCAGTTCCGGCTAGATCAAAGACAGGGAAAAAAACCTCCAAAATTTTTAGAAGAAAATATCTTTATAAGTCCAGGGTTGGGAAGGATTTATTAAGATGCAAAATGCATAAATCATTCCTCCATTAATTTATTTTTCCATTTACTTAACGAATATTTATTGGAAATCTCCTGGATGCCAGGCACTGATCTAGGCACTGGGAAGGATAAGACAAACACAGTTCCTAATCCCAGAGAATTTATAGTTTAGTGGAACCATAGAGGCAAAGAGGATTACAAAATGTAATTAAATCCCATTTAATTATGTTGCTATAAAACCCTAATTAAGTTACATTTAATGATATGAAAATAAAAAAGCTTCTAAAGAACAAAAGGTGTGAACAAAAGAATCGCAGGACAGACCACAGGCTGGAAGAAGATATTTACAATGCACGCCACAAAAACAAAAACAAAAACAACACACATTAATATCTGGAACACGTGAAAACTCTTCCTAATTAAAAAGAAAAAGACAGCCCAAGAGAAAAATGAGTAGGAGATATAGAAAAAGAAAGCTGAATGGTCAATAAACATGATGAGATGTTCAGCATACTTCATAGTGACAGAAATGCCAATTACAAATGCAAATCATAAGGTACTATTTAATGCACAAATTACATGCATGACAATACCTTGTATTAGCCAGGTTGTCCACCAGCGAGACTGCTTATACAGGGCTGGGGAGAGTGCCAAGAAATATGACTATTTTGGAGCTCAGTTCCGCTGAAGATATTCCTACCCTCCTACCTAGTGATCCTACTTCTTCCTACACACCTCAGTAAAATGTGTGCACCTGAGCTAGAGGGAACAAGCAATGTTTATTGCAGCATTGTGATTGGGAAGAAGTGCAAACAATGGAAGTATCCACCAGTAGAAGATTAGATAAATAAATACATTGTAACATGTTTATGCTACAATTCAGCAGTTAGATGACCTTGAACTGCCTGCATCAAAATGGACAAATTTCAAAAACATAATTTTGAATAAAAAGAACCAAAACTGAAAACAAAAGCAAACACCATGCTGCTATGGTTTCAGATGACACTAGGTTGTCAAGTTTTAAAATTTGCAAAGCAACGCTGTATCTTGTTTATGAATATAAAATCAGATAATGAAGGGTTGAAAACATACTTGTGAATGAAAATATTAAATTTCAGGGGAGAGGAGACAAAGGAAATAGGAAAGGAGAGAGATCTGCAATTATTATTACTTCATTCACCATCATCAGAATATTACAAACAAATGACAAGACAAACTATTTTTTTAATGTTTATTTATATTTGTGAAAGAAACAGAGAGAGACAGAGCATGAGTGGGGGAAGGGTGGAGAGAGAGGGAGACACAGAATCTGAAGCAGGCTTCAGGCTTTGAGCTGTCAGCACAGAAACTGATGGGGGCTTGAACCCAAGAACCGCGAGATCATGACTTGAGCCTAAGTTGGACATTCAACTGACTGAGCCACCCAGGTGCTCCAAGACAAACTTTTTTTTTAATGTTATGTATTTATTTTAAAAGAGATACCATGAGCAGGGGAGGGGCAGTGAGAGGGAGAGAGACTCCCAAGCACGCTCCATGCTCGGTGCAGAAGATGATGCAAGACTCAGTCTCATGACCAGTGGGAGATCACGACCTGAGCAGATAGAAGAGCCAGAGGCTTAACTGTGCTACCCAGATGCCCCCAAGACAAACTCTTTTTTAGGTTGAATCATTTAAAAATAAGTGGTTGAGGGGCATCTGAGTGGCGCAGTCAGTTAAGCCTCCAACTCCTGATCTTGGCTCAGGTCACAATCTTGTGGTTCATGAGTTCAAGCCCCACATCAGACTCTGTACTGGTGGTGTGGAGCTTGCTTGGGATTCTGTCTCTCCTCTCTGTCCCTCCTTCACTTGTTTTTTCTCTCTCTCAAAATAAATAAATAAACTTAAAAAATTATTTAAAACAAAAAGAAAAGTGGGATGGGCGGTCTGGGCAGCTCAGTTGCTTAGGAATCTGACTCTTGGTCTCATCTCAGGTCTTGATCTCAGGGTCATGAGTTCAAGCCCCAATTGGGCCCCAGGCTGGGCATGAAGCCTATTAAAAAAAAAAAAAAGAAGTGGTTGATGACATAATGCCCATCAGACCCAGACAGTTCAGTATGTATTTTCTAAACAAGAACATTTATCTACATAACCAAAATACCATCATTAAAATGATGAAATTAACATTGATATTGCGGCTAGCTAATCTTCAGACCCCATTCAAGTTTCGCCACTTATATCAAAATGATTTGATTCAGAATCAAGCACTGCACTTAGTGGTCATGTGTCTTTAATCTACTCTGTAATGGAATGGTGCCTCAGTCTTTTATTGACTTTTATGGCCCTGTTGCTTTTGAAAGTTACAAGTCAATTATTTTGCAGTATGTCTCTCAATTTGGGTTTTTCATGTGTTTTCTCATGATTAGATTCATGTTCTACATCTTCAGCAAGACTATCACAAAAGTGATACTATGTTCTCATAGTTTGTCAGATGGTGACAATTTCAAGTTATTTCACTGATAATAACAATGTTCATTTTGATCATGTGATTATAGTGTGTTTTCTTTTTTTTTTAATGTTTTTATTAATTTTTGAGAGAGAGAGAGAGACAGCATGAGCAGGGGAAGGTCAGAGAGAGAAGGAGTCACAGGATCTGAAGACAGCTCCAGGCTCTGAGCTAGCTGTTAGCACAGAACTCCATGCGGAGCTCGAACCCAGGAACTGTGAGATCATGACCCGAGCCGAAGCTGGTGCCCCACAGCGGTGTTTTCTTGAACTTCTCTATGGTAAAGATACTTTCTTCTCCTTTACAGGTGATAACTAGTGAATGTCCCATTCTTCTTCAAAGCCTAAGTTTATTCATTTGTTTACAGCTACATGGGTGCATGATTCCTATTTTATTAAACAGGCTATAACTTTTTACTATTATTTAATTTTATGTTAAATCATGTCTTTTTGACCATTGGGATCCCATTCTGTCTCACTTCTGTGTCCTTTGACAGGTTCTCACCACTGTTTGCTTTCTTGTTTTCTGGCACAAGATGTAAATTTCAGGCTCCGCTTGTACTTTCTTAGTCCTAACTCTAGAATCACCCAGTCCTTCAAGAAGCCTCCATTCCTCTAAGTGGAGAATCGGGTTTAGAAGTCAAGCTCGGAGTCCTGGTGTGCTCACTGTTAATGGAGTGTTAGTGCTCCCACTGGCAGAGCTAGGAAATGTATGTCTATGTGTGTGTAAACGTGCATTTACACCTACTGTTTTTGTTGCTGTTGACCTCTGTCTATGGAAAACCATATGTTTTCACCAACATATCTAATTCTAGACCAACATCACAGAATTTATTTTAGTTTTCTCCCTTTCCATAGAAACCTGGCTCCTATTATTATTATGTTTAGTCATTTGATCAATTGCCTGAAATATGATTCATATCCTATCTCTTCCATCACCCTTTCCCTTATGGGAAAGCTTTCCTCCTATTGCTCTAGATAGACACCCTCGTCACCCCTCGTGAGCTCTGACTCTCTACCCTTTCTTTCATGCATCGATTGTGTTTAAGCTTTGCTTCTCTGTACTGGGCCCCTGTGGCTCCTTCTCCCCACTCATGAAGGCCTATGCCTTCCTAAAAGGAAAGAAGAAGGGATAAGGGACAGGAAGGGGAAGGAAGGAAGGAAGGAAGGAAGGGAAGAGGAATGGAAGAACAAAGGACAGAGAGGGAAGGGGAAGGGCAAGCAAAGGAGGAAGGCAGAGGAGACAGGAAGGGAAGAAAAGGAAAGGAAAAAAGGAAAAGCAACATGTAGTGTTTTATCTCTTTAAAAAAGGTGAAGATAGGGGCGCCTGGGTGGCTCAGTCAGTTGAGTGTCCGACTTCACATCAGGTCATGATCTCATGGTTTGTGGGTTCAAGCCCCACACTGGGCTCTGTGCTGACAGCTCAGAGCCTGGAGCCTGTTTCAGATTCCATGTCTCCCTCCCCCACTCGTGTTCTGTCTCTGTCTCTCTCAAAAATAAATAAACATTAAAGAAAAAGGTGAAGACAAATATGGTGAAATGTTCAGATTTGACAAAGCGTGGGTAATTAATGGGTATATGAATGTTTTCTACAGTATCCTCTGTGGCTGTTTGCATTACAAACAGTATGTGGTGAAGTGTTTTTCTTTTGAAATTTCCAACCCATCACAGGCTAGCATCTTTGTAACTGCAATAAAAATGAACATCTAGAAAGAAGAAATTAAAAAACCAAACACATAAGATATGGGACCTGAATTTTTATTATTAGATGCAACAGACATAGGTGACTCTGTGGAACCATTATGGAAGTTTCTAAATGCATTCTGTCCAGGCCTGCAGTCTTCCTTCTACTGTCCGGAGTGGTTGTGGCAAGCAGCAGCCAGTACTGGCCCGAAGTTCAAGCAGCACTGCAGCCCCCACTTTTGATGCAGGCTGGGGGGTTGGAGGACCCAGGGAGGGGGTCTCACCGCACCAGCCACAAGGGTCCTTGACTTCACGAAATCAAATACAAGCTGAGGAAGTGAGAACACAGTTTATTAAAGATACAGAAGAGTGTAGATATGGACAGAGTGTCCGGGAGATGCAGAGAGGAAAGCAGCGTGAGTGCCGCCGTTGCTTGGGTCTCTCTGGTTTTTGCTGAGGATGGTGATCCGGTGCAGGTGCCTTCTCAGGTTCCCAAGAGCAAAGACGAGTGTTGACCTGTCCCCCATGAGTCACCTCTACTCCAGAACCAGGGGTTTTGATGAGTGAGTGGTCTTGGAAAACGTTCATAATGACCATGACCTTAGATGTTATCCATTGTGCCGGAAGACTCCAAAGAAATCATGAAATCCTTGACATTTACAAGGAGTACATACATTATCTGTTCTCTGAGGTGTGTGTAAGGTGGGGGTGTAGGTCCTAGAAAGAATAGAAGCAGGAAAATGTGTGAAGAAAGCGGTTGTTCATGGGTTCCTTTCGTTTCCCTGTCTCACTTTTTCACGTGTCACATGTGACATTTAAAAAAATAATAATAAGATCAGGAGCACTGGAGTGACTCGGTTGGTTAAGCCCCTGACTCTTGGTTTTGGCTCAGGTCATGATCTCGAGGTTCTTGAGTTTGAGCCCTGCATCAGGTTCTCTGCTTCCAGTGTGGAGTCTTCTTCAGATCCTCTGTCCCTTCCTCCCCCTCCCGCATTTGTTCTCTCGCTTTCTCTCTCTCTAAAAAAAATTTTTTTAATTAAAAAAAAAAGATTAAAAAATATAATGAAGCCAAGGGCCTAGCTTCTCTACTTTGAAAAGTAAAAGACAAGTTCTTGAATCTGTGGGTGTCTATATGAGGGCTCCAGATTATTTTTTGCAGGCATTCATTCTATTGTCCAAACATCCTGCCAAAATGATGGTGTTTTAGGGGCCAGAAAGGCAAGGTGCCTTGACCCTGGCCTCCTGGAATCTAGGGAGGAGAAGAAGGAAATGGCAAAATGGTGGCCCACAGAGCCATTAGAAAGCCTCTTACAAAGCATGAAATATTCTGCTGGGGAGGAAGCGGGCAAGCATTCCAGAGGGTTCCATTAGAAAAGTTGCATCTGTGCTCCGGGTGCTGCCTTGGACAAAGCCAGCTCTTTTCCATCGTGCTTCTGGCTCCTGAGGCTGAGTCACCTGGCGAGGACTGGCGGCCACTCTGAAAACCCCACCTTTGGCTCTGCGGTTTGCAGACAGGCCATCTCCCTGGGGATCTTGTCTTCTGTCATCTGTGTGGAGCCTCTACAGGCCTTGTCGTTTCTGGGATCTTTGCAAACAGAACCACCATGGAGGACGAAAGATAAGGAACAGATGTGATCACTACCATCTGAGAAACGAAACAACAGAACAAAAGGTACTACATAGTTTTCTCTACTGGCCAGCACGGACAAGATTCCATCCAGATTCCATGGAGTTGAAGTTCCCGGCGGTGCGGGCTCACAGGGGGCAGCGAGGGTCCTCGGCAGAGAGAGAAGGGGTGTCTGTGGGTTTCCTTCGAAAGTTCATGTTTTTAGAGCAACCGTTTTGATTTGAAAACGTTTCAGGTTAATGCCCTCTTCCTAGGAGCCTCAAAGACCATTTCTTTAAGTGTGACTTTTCCAGCAAAATATTTACCAGCTTAAAAAAAAAGTACATTTAACTTGGAATTTTCCATAATAGTTCCAAGTGTTTTTTTTTTAATGAACTCTTTAGTGCAGCCATGTGGAAAATATTATTCTTTATATTTTATATTTTCTCTGCTAGAAGACTTCAGATTGTATTTTCCTTCAGGCTGATGGTATTACTCTCTGTCGACTGACAAGCCACCTGAGAATTACCTGGAGGCCAGGGGGTGACCTGGACACCACTCCCAGGAGGGCTGAGAACAGGGTGTTCGGACCCGTGCTGCCTTGTGGGTCTGGAATCATCTCTTAACTGGCTCCTCCAAGCAGCACAGCTTGCTCTGTGAGACTGTTTTCCTTCCAATGCATGAACCGGGATTTTTGGCTGTATGTGCTCATTAAGAAAACCCATGTCACTTGTCACAAGTGTAAAAAGAATGTTTCAAATGTTCCTGGAAAACCTTCAACTGGTTCAGGTCCATGCCTAAGTCCTCCCTACAGTTTTTCCTAGTCCTCCCCTCCCCAAGACGTGGAGAGGAGTTATTTCTGATGCAGAATGATTGCAAGGTTTCAGCCAGGCAGACGGGCTGTGCGTAGGTAATGGATGAAGTCATTGACATGAATGACTAACTGACATTGTAAAGTTCTTCAGGGATGAGGTGAGGGGGATTGCTAGGCTGGGTTTCTGTTCGTGTGGCCAAGAAATAAGATTTACAACCCATCAAGGATTTAATACCCTTTTGCAGACATGCTCCCAATAGAACTTGTTAAATACAGAGGCTTATTCTAAAGCAAGGAAACCTGATGAGTGTGAAAGTACAAGGGAGAAAGCCTAGCTTTTATTCCCAAACATTTATTGAGGACAGGATTTTTCCCAATGAAATTCCACTGAGATGTAATTTTTCTGATGCTGTTTGATCTCATTTTTTCTAATTTCTGACTACCAACAGAAACTGTCTAGTGAGACCCTTCTGCATCTGTAGGCAGCATTGTTTATTTTATTGAAGAAGGTAGCTCTAGTACAAATGCAATGGCATCGTGGATTACTAACCAATCCTAGGGGATCAACGAGTATTAACTTGCATTCAACATAATATGACTTTTAAAAAATTTTTTTAAATATTTGTTTATTTTTGAGAGAGAGAGCACAAAAGAGGGAGGGGGCCAAGAGAGAGGAATCATAGAATCCAAAACATGGTCCAGGCTCCAAGCGGTCAGCTCAGAGACTGACACAGGGACTCAAACTCTCCAACACGCGAGATCGTGACCTGAAGCTGAAGTTGGATGCTTAACCAACTGAGCTACCCAGGTGCCCCCAAATAATATGATGCTTCAAAGAATGAAAAGACTTGCCACAGACTGGGAGAAATGTTTTTCCAAAACATGTACTTGATAAAGGACCTGTATTCAAAAGATACAAAGAAATCTTAAAACTTAGCAATAAAAGAATCAACAGTCCAATTGAAAAATGGGCCAAAGATCTGAACAGATATCCACCAAAGAAGGTAAGCGAATGAAATAAGCATATAAGAAGGTGCTCAACATAGATACCGTTAGGGAACTGCAAATTAAAACAACAATGAGATACTACTAAGTTCTTTTTGGAATGATGAAAATCTTAAACACTAACAACTCCAAATACTGCCTGGTATGTAGAATGATGGGAGCACTGCAAAATGGTACAGACACTTTGGAAGACCATCTGCAGCTTCTTACAAAGCTAAACAGTCTTGCCACCTGATCCAGCAATCAGGCTGCTCGGGATGTGCCCAAATGAGAACTATGTCCACACAAAACTCTGCTCATGAATGTTTATAGCAGCTTTATTCGTAATTGCTCAAAACTGGAATCCATCATGCTGCCTTTGCATAGGCCAATGGACACATGAACTGTAGCGCATCACACAATGGAGTATTATTTAGTGATAGAAAAAGAAATGAGCTCCCTAGTCCTGAAAAGCCATAGAGGTATATTCAATGTATATGTCTAAGTGAAAGTAGCCAGTCTATAAATGCTACATATCTTATGATTTCAATTGTATGATATTCTGGAAAAAACAAAGCTATAAAGACAACAAAAGATCAGTTGTTGCCAGGGGTTGTACGTGGTGGGGGAAGGCTGAAGAGGTGAAGAATAGAGGGGTTTTAGGGTAGCACAACTATTTGGTAAGATACTCTAGTGGTGGATACATGATGGTGGGCTTTTATCAAAATCCACAGAACTGTACAACACAAAGGGTGAATGCTAATATTAATTAAGGCCTCTGTTAATAACTATATACAAATATTGGTTTGTCAACTAATGTAAGACGTTAATGACAGGGGAAATTGTGTGTATGTGTGGGAAGGTTTATGGGAACTCTGCATTATCTTTCAATTTCTCTGTAAACCTAAAACTGTCTTTAAAAGGGAAGTCTAGGGGTGCCTGGGTGGCTCAGTCAGTTAAGCCTCTGACTTCGGCTCAGGTCAGATCTCACATTCGTGGGTTCGAGCCCTGCATCAGGCTCTGCACTGACAGCTAGCTCAGTGCCTGGAGCCTGCTTCTGGTTCTGTGTCTCCCTCTCTCTCTGCCCCTCCCCCTCTCATGCTCTGTCTCTCTCTGTATCAAAAATAAAAATAGAACATTAAAAAAAAAAGAGAAGTCTACTAAAACAATGACAACAGCAATATGACTCAAATGATCAGTTTTCATCATAAAGGAAAACACTATCTTCTGCTTCATCTTGTTTCTGGGCCCTTGTCTATCTTGTCTACCACTGTATCCCCTTGGCACATGGTAGGTGCTCAGTAAAGACGGTTGAATGAGTAATGCTCACAGAAGTTTAGCCAATAAAACTCCCCTCTTGTGCCTTTTATGCCCTATTTGATCAGATAAACTTTGACCAAATGCAAATCACTGTGATAACCATTCATATGCAGGGAACATTCAACATGTGTCAGGCATTTTTCTAAACCCTTGACATGCAGTAATTCATTTATTCCTCATAACAATCCTAAGAAATAAGTACTTGCTTTACAGATGGGGAAACTGAACCATGGGAAGTTTAAGTCATCTGTCCAAGGTTAGAGGACTGATAAGTGGTAGAGGCAGGATTTGAAGTCTAGCTCCAGAGACCACACTCTGGACTAATATAGGAAATGTGGGAATAAAAAGAGGTATCAACATGTAACTTCCTTTAAGGATATTTCAACCCATTAGGATACATGCACAAAGACTGCAAACAACAGAGGCCTGACCTCTTTCCATTGGAATGTTCGCTCAGGGTCAGTCCAAATTATCATGTGTCAGGCTGTTGGGTCGTTTCTCTGTGTCCTGAGTTGAGTTTTCCCATGACGCACCATCACAGTCAACATTCAAGGGCTATTGACATAACTAACTAATTGCTTCCTCTGTGTTTGTCTATTATCAATTAGACTCAAACTCCTTTAGGTCAGGGATAACTTCTTTGTTTTTTATTAAAAAATTATTTTAAACATTTTTATTCATTATTTGAGAGATTGAGAGAGACTGTGAGCAGGGGAGAGCAGAGAGAAGGAGACACAAAAACCAAAGCAGGCTCCAGGCTCTGAGCTGTCAGCACAGAGCCCGATGTGGGGCTCGAACTCATGAACTGTGAGATCATGACCTGAGCCAAAGTTGGACGATTAAGGGACTGAGCCCCTCAGGTGCCCCAGGGATGACTTCTTATACTTCACTCTCTATCTGCATGGTAGGTTTAATAAATATTTTTGGATTGACTAACTTTTGGGATAATGCTCAGGAAGAAAACAAATGTAAGTCTAACTTTCAATAAAATAGAGCTCAAAAGTTAGTGTGTGTGTGTGTGTGTGTGTGTGTGTGTGTGTGTGTGTTTAGGACTTTTGGTGGCAAATTTCTACTTTATTTACATTTGATTAACTATGCAAGTCCTGGTGTTTGATATGCATCATTATCTTTGATGGCCCATTAGAGGGCAAAGTGCTTGGGTAAACCATTAACACACAGGTAGAGAAGAGTTCACCTTTGGATCCCAGAGCTTGGAGGCCAAGGGTCAGAAATCACCAAAACTACAAGGAGAGGAGTCAGCCTTGGGGAATTGGAGACCTGTGTTTTACCCTGATATGGTCATGGCCTGTGTGGCTGAGGCAGATCATTTAACTCCCAGAGGCTCAGTTTCCCCATCCATTCCATGAAGCTAATTCTACCTACCCTGTTCACTTCTCGAGGATTTTGTATCAACCGAGGCTTTGGTGAGTGAAAGATCAGGATGTTACATAACTTGAAAGAGAGAAAGTGGTGGGAAAGGATAGTGATGAAATATTTTGTAATTCATCTTTATCATACTCTGCATCAGAGGCTTATTGTCTGACAAAGGACAGCATAGAAACACTTTTGTTTGCTGCTTTAGAATGTACTTGTTTCTAGAGGAGAGTTTGCTCATCTGGGTCTAGGCTGGTGAAGGACACCAAGTTTAATGCCCTGTTTTCTCTCTTGTTCGATTTCCGGCGAATGGACTTGAAACATTCATAACCATTCCAGTGCGTGGAACTGAGTCGTGAGAGCTGAGTGCAGGCTAGCTACTAACGGCAATGACTGTAATAGTATGTCTCCTACTGGGGGAAAATTGAAACAAGGACTGAGCCATCTCTCCATAATTTTTCTATCAGTTAACCGGTGGTTAAATAAAGACCAACAGCAAGTAAGTGCTAATAAATCACCCACATTCTATGTTATACTTGTTGATGGCCAAAGAGTGTTCTATTGTCATCGGTAGGTAGCAGACACAGTCACCATGTTGCCCAAGAGGAGTTTCTCCAAGGCTCAAATATCCCTTAAAGAACCGGAAAGATACACTTATGATGGTACCTTGACTGCCCGTACCTTTGGAACCAGAAATCAACACATAAGGTTTTGAGAGCTAGATGTAGGCTTGGATTAAGAGAATGGTTGAAGCAGAGATATATGAGCCTCTTCCCACTTCTCCTCCATCACCTCCCATAGATGCTGCTATTGATCCTGTCAGTAGGCATGAAGACAATTGGACAAGGAGCTTGTCCACTGTCCAGCCATCACTGTTCCTTCTTCCCGCCCCTGGGGAATAAGGAAGCCAGGCAGCCTTGTCAGAGCACCATCGGCAATGTAGAGACTGCTGGGAACTGTCAGGCTCAGGGCACGCTTGACCAGTTTTTCCCCCGCTGGCTCCTCAGCAAAGAGTGGTGCCACCAAAGAAGGAAGAGAAAGGAAGCCTCGTAGTTAGGAGTCGTTCCAATGTTTCCACATAGGTCCACTGTCATGAACTATTTTGGAGCAGAAGTCCTGGGGGAGGGAAGATTGAGGTGTGTGTGTGTGTTTGTGTGTGTGTTTCCAAATTAAGGAGTTTGCAGTTTGGCAGAGATGCTTTGGCCCTTGGAAGATAGTTTGTGAGACACGGTATAGTTATCTGAAAGTGAGATGTGTGAGGTGGAGGAGGTTAGGGGACAAGAAAATATTCGGGGAGAAGGATGCGTTTTGGTGATTGCAACTTCCTAAATCACCCGGACACGGAGCTCTGGGATCACCCTGCAGACAGGACTGTGGAGAGCGGAAAGAACCACAGTGGGGATACTGCTCAGACCTGTGGCTGAGATAGGAGACTGGTCCAAGACTAGGTTTTGGAGCACCTCACTCAGGCCAGATGCTGTCTGAGTTTGAGCTTCCATCCACTTTGGAGCCTTTGTTGAGGGGCTTCAAGGTGGTCCTGATGTACCCCTGGATGCATGCAGCCTCAGGAGACACTTACTGATAAGAGGCAGGGGGCTGAGGAGGGTGGAAACTATTTGGGACAAGGTTACTTAGTCTTTTCAGGCCTCATCTTCATCATTGGTAAAATAGAGTAATGATAATTTCTGACCAGCAAGTCTACTTCTGGGTATTTACCCGAAGAAAACGAAAACACAAATTCAAAGATATATATACACATATATATGTATATATATGTATACACACACACACACACACACACACACACACACACACACATATATACACACACACACCCTTATGTTCATTGCAACATTATTCACAATAGCCAAGATATGCAAGCAACCGAACTGTTCACCTATAGATGAATGAATAAAGAAGAAGTGATTTATATGCAATGGAATATTAGCCATAAAAAGAAGGAAATCTTGCCATTTGCAACAATGTGGATGGAGCTAGAGGGCATTAGGCTAAGTGAATTAAGTCAGACACAGAAGGACAAATACCATAGGATTTTATATACATGTGGAGTTTAAAGAACAAAACAAATGAACAAACAAAAGAAAACAGAACCTGATTCGTAGATATAGGAAACAAAACTGTTGGTCTGGGCGTGGGGACATTAGGGGTGGGAGTGAAAGAGGTGAAGGGGATTAAGAGGTACAAACTTCCACTTATAAAATAAGTAAGTTCCAAGGATATAATATACAACAAAGGTAATAAAGTCAAGAGTGTTGTAATAACTTTACATGGTGACAGTAACTAGACTTACTGAGGGGGTCATTTCATAATGTTACAAACCTATCACATCACTCCGATGCACATCTAGCACTAGTAGAATAGGGGTGCCTGGAAGGCTCAGTTGGTTAAACATCTAGCTCTTGATTTCGGCTTAGGTCATGATCTCAGGGTTCATGAGACTGAGGCCCCAGTCGGGCTCTGCTCTGAAGATGCAGATCCTGCTTGAGAGTCTCTCTCTCCCTCTCTCACTGCCCCTCCCCTGCTTGTGCGCTCTTTCTCTCTCACACAAAATAAATAAATAAACTTAAAAAAAAAAGAATCTCAACCTAATAATCCATTGAGAGGAGAAGGTTAAACAAAGGGGAGGTGTGTATAAAGCATCCAGCGCAGTTGTTTTTATTTCCCACGATACTCCCACCGGAGTTATTTGCATAGACGCAAGTCACTCCCATTTGACTCTAAGTCCCTCAGGGGCAGACACGGAGTATATTCATCTTTGTTTTTTGTTTTTTTGTTTTTTTTCCAGTAGCCAAAAGCCCCTTGGAGCAAGGACCTGTTCTTTTTCTTCTAGATATTTGTTCCTGGCAAAGGGCCTGCCTCAGGATAAACAATGTAGAAGCTATGTTTGCTGAGTGAATGAATGAGCGAGTGAATCAATGAACAAGTAAATGAAAAAACCACTGAAGTGAAGAAAATGGAAATCTGAGAACAACGTGGGATTCCATGTGCCTGTTATGTTTGCTTGAAAATTAGTTCTCAGATCTCTGCTGGGATCTTGGCTGACATACATTTACTGGGGTTGACTAGATTATATAATTGCTGTTTTCTATCTCTAACTACTGTGATTATAACTCAGGCAGTGGGTACATTTACAGTGCTATGTAAATAATAATTATTTTAATTATGGTTTGACCTGTGCAATATATTCGAACAACGTAGCTGACTGTGCATTTGGGTATGTGTACTCTCGAGAGTGGTGGAGAAATCTATTATGAAGGTACAAAGGAATCTCCCCCCATGCACATGGTAATTTTGGAATTATAACGCAGAGAAGTACAATACTGCTGCAATTATAGCAAGTTTGCAGAAAGAAATGGCTTTGAAATAGTACATAATCTAAGTGTGTTGTATGTAGATAATATAAAATTTAATTTTATTGACATTATTTTATTTTTGGTGCCAAGAAAAGTGGGTAATGGCAATTTTTCAGGCTTCCTGTAAGACTATGAGAGTGCCTTATAGATTTAAGTGTGATTTAGACCACGTAACTTGTGTAACATGCTTAGTTAGTCAAGTGCCTGGCGTGTAATAAATGCTCAGTAAGTATTAGATATCATCATTTGGCAACAGCTCAGATGTAAGGAAGCATTTGATAGAAATGATGTGCTGTATGCAATTTTAGAATGATCTCCAGGAGGAAATCAAATTTGACCCACATGGTACCTGGTATGCCAATATCAGCTACAACGAATGTTACATTTTGCACTTGAAATGCACAAGGGACCATTTTAGACACTGGATGGGGTGGAGATAGGTTGGAGCCTCTGGGTAGGATGCAAAATAAATACCATAGCACCTGCTTCTAAGGCACTTACAGTGAAATGAAAGAAACAGAATTCTTATGGAAGAGAACTCTAACTGAGCACTTTCCACTTGCCAGGCACTGTTCTGGGTATTTTACTCCTACTAACTCTTGGTTTTTATTTTACTTTATTTTATTTTATTTATTTTTAATGTTTATTTATTTGAGAGAGGTGTGGGGAGGGACAGAGAGAGACAGAGACAGAGAACTCAAAGCAGGCACCACACTATCAGCAAGGAGCCCCCTTGGGGCTCGAACCCATAAACTGTGAGATCTTGACCTGAGCTGAAGTCGGATGCTCAACCGACCAGAGCTACCCAGGTGCCCCACTCCTACTGACTCTTGTGACTTTTGTACAGATGAGGAAACTGAGGCACAGGAAAGTTAAGTAAAGTGTCACAGCAAGCAGCTGACAAGACTCCAGTCTAGGCTGGCTGACTCCAGCCCACACTCTTGACGCGTACCATTGATTTACCCTCCACGACTGTGCAAATGGCAGTAACACAAATATAATTTTCAGAAAGGGGTAAGAAAACCACTCCGGGAACATTCCAGCCCAGAGACTGGGAAGGCTTCTCCCAAGACTGGCTTTCGAGTTGAAATTTGGAAATACTGGGAGAGGGGCACCTGGGTGGCTCAGTCGGTTGAGCATCCGACTTCAGCTTAGGTCATGATCTCATGGTTCATGGGTTCGAGCCCCACGTCAGGTTCTGTGCTGACAGCTCAGAGCCTGGAGCCTACTTTGGATTCTGTATCTCCCCCTCTCTCTGCCCCTCCTCTGCTCGTGCTCTCTGACTCTCTCAAAATAAAATAAAGACATAAAAACTTAAAAGAAAAAAAAAAAAAGAAAGACTGGGGGGAAAGGAATGTCAAGCAAGAGAGAAACTTTGACAGCCCCCACCACACCCTGCAATTCCGGAGTAAATTGCTCGTCTGGGCTCCTACATCAGCCCTGCCGTAACCCTTACTACGTTTGGCTGCCCTTGCCGGTTTATCTGTCTCTTCCTCCATTAAACATACATGCTGGAAATCTCTGTATCCTGAGCACCTAGGAGACCCTCAAGGATTTACTGCTACAATCTACCACTTATTATTCATTTTCTGAAATTAGGTGTTTTACATAACAACATGACTATATTTAATTTAAAATACCATGTGCCCTGCAGAAATGCACATTTATATGGTGCAAAGATACATTGAACACACAGCTCATTATTTGAAACATACTTCTGTAGCTAAATCAGTAGGATTATTGGAGCCAAAGTAAACCTTTTAAATGCATATGTCATGGAGGATGAATGCCTTCCAATTATCAGGAAGTTAATAAGGCATTTTAAATGAAAATGATGATAAATCCTACTCTTGTTCTCATCTGAATACTCTGTATTTTTCTATTCTACACACACACAGAGAATGCTCAGCTTCTCCAGTCCAGTAGGGAAGATATAGCAGCAGTTGTCAGACAGGCGGTACTTGATGGAATAGACAATAGAGGAAAATCAGGTTAGCACAAGGGAGGCTGAACCTACTTAAGAAATGCACGACAGGGGCACCTGGGTGGCTCAGTTGGTTGAGCGTCTGGCTTCTCAGCTCAGGTCATAATCTCATGGTTCGTGGGTTCAGGCCCCGGGTTGGGCTCTGTGCTGACAGTTCAGAAGCGTAGTCTTCCATACCCTAAAGTTATTGGCTTTAAGATCTGAGCCAGCTGAGCCCCAATGCCTCTACTGCTCCCTAGGGATAATTTAGGTTCCAGAAAATGGCATTCATTCCTCTTGGAAGACATAGGGTGCTTCCTGGGCATATGGAAGGCTACTTGATTTTTTTAAAAAAACTCACTTCCTAGAAAACCCAGCTCTTCCCCTAGGGACTAAGTCATTTCTTCCTTTAGAAAACGTCTTTGGATGAACCCTAACTCTGCTTTTTTCCTCAGAGACTTCTTGCTCACGAACAAGCTCTGGGCTGGTTGTCTAAGAGTTGCCGGTTCACCTCTCAGGCCCTCTGCCTCTCCACTTCTGGGCAATGTTGTCCAGGCACCCAAGGAAAGACTTTCTTTCAGTCGATGTCAAAACTCCACATTGAAGGATGATATTAAACATTATTTCAAGTGCCTGGGTGATTCAATCAGTTAAACATTATTTCACTCACAGTCTAAAATAGACTGGATTTAGCCACTTGTTCTTTCAATAAACATTTGTTGAGTGCCCAGCGTATGCCAAGCACTGTCTCCCAGGCGTAGGGGCTAGAGTAGTTTCCAAAGCAGACAGGCTCGAAGTCTTTATGAACCTGACAGTCTAATGGGAGAGACAAGAACAAAACAAACAAACAAACAAACAAACAAACAAACACCTCACAAGGAAACAGAAATATGTAAGTATACACTGTGATAACTACTGTGTGATTAGTTTTGTGAAGGGCAGCACAGGAGAGGGTGGGCAGGGATCTTCTCAGGACGAACTTTAAATCTGAGATAGGAAGGGCGGGAGAGAGGGTGGGGCAGAAGGAACTTTTCTCCGGGCTAAAAGTGAGGTGTGTGCTGGTCCAAAGGTGCAAAAGAGCTTGACAGATTTGAGAAGATCAGTGTAGAAAGAGGAAGAGAGTGATATGGGGTGACATTGAAGGGACAGGCAGGGGCACTTTCAGGAATCTGGGTTTTATTTTAAATTCATCAAGAAACCTTGAAGGTCAGGGGCGCCTGGGTGGCTCAGTCGGTTAAGCATCCAGCTTCGGCTCAGGTCATGATCTCACAGTTTGTGGGTTCGAGCCCCACGTCGAGCTCTGTGCTGACAGCTCAGAGCCTGGAGCCTGCTTCCTATTCTGTGTCTCCCTCTCTCTCTGCCCCTCCCCTGCTCGCACTGTCTCTGTCTCTCAAAAATAAATAAAAAGCATTAAAAAAATTAAAAAAAAAAGAAACCTTGAAGGTCATTAAATAGGAAGTGATATTGGTCAGATTTATGAAAGCCCACTGTCCATGAGAATGACTAAAATGAAAAAGACAGACAAACATCAAGAGTTGGAAGGGATACAAAGCAAGGGGAACACTCATACATTGCTAGCAAGCGAAAGCATAAATGGTAAAGCCACTTGGGACATTGGCAGCATCTACTAAAGCATGGACATTTCATGACCCGCCATTCCGCTCCCAGGTATATTCTGAACAGAAATACACTCATAGGCTCACCAAAAGATAGGCGTGAGAATGTTTAGAACAGTATTATTCTTGATAGCTAAAAACTGGAAACTATTCAAGTATTCAACAACAAGAGAATGGCTAAATAAATTGTGAATTCATACAACGAAACACTTCCCAGAAATAAGAATAAACAAACTGCAACTACAAGCAACAACATGGATGAATTTCATTAACAAAATGTTGGCTGAAAGGAGTCAGATGCAGAAGAGTACACACTGTATGATTCTATTTATCTTAGATTCATCTAGAATCTATGATTCTGTGATACAGTTTTAAAGCAGGCGAAAACCAATCTATGGCGTTGGAAGTTTTGATAATGGGTACCCATGGAAGAGGCGAGTGTAGAGGTAGCGTAAGAGGACTTCTGCGATACCAATGATGAGTGTGTTCATTGTATATAAAAACCACTGAGTTATACACTATGGTTTGTGTTATTTTTGTATTTATGTTACATTTCAGCAATATGGATTTGGCTTACATAAAAAAATAAAGAGTTTACATTTTAGAAAGAGCACCCGACTGCTGTGTGGAGATTGGATTGACAGTTGGCAACAGTAGATGTAGAGGAACAACTGGAGGGTAATTTCTGATAAGAGGAATCATTAGATATTCTTGGAAGGTAGAATCAATAAGACTTGTTAATAGCCTGAACATGGGAAGTTAGGGAAAAGGAAGAACAAAGGAAACACCTGGCGAAACTTGGGCAACTGAGAAGATGGTGGTGTCATTACCCAAGATGAGAAAGACGAGAGGAGAACCAAGCTTGGCTGAAAACCTACAGTTTATAGATCAAGGCTTCCCAGCAGCTCCACTGGTACAAGGCTG
Source organism: Suricata suricatta (assembly GCF_006229205.1). Taxonomy (NCBI): domain Eukaryota; kingdom Metazoa; phylum Chordata; class Mammalia; order Carnivora; family Herpestidae; genus Suricata; species Suricata suricatta. Next base: position 152,887,551 of record NC_043700.1, on the reverse strand, counting down.
ATCTCAGGAGAAGTGGAGACGGTCAGATTGACTCAGAACACCTACCGCCTCGGGGTGCCTGGCTGGCTCAGTTGGTAGGGTTGATAGGGTGTGCAACTCTTGATCTCATGGTCTTGGGTTCAGGCCCCATGTTGGATATAGAGAAAAAAATAAAAATAAAAAAAAATTTTTTTAAACAAACCAAAAAAACCATCTACAACATTGTCAGACCTAAGAGATATTGTGAAGAGAAAAAATGGGGAACATTCTCATCCAGAATGAGATCATTTCTTCCTAGGATTTTACTGTCTGTTTCCAATTTCTCCCCACTCCCTTATTTTTGGATCTAACATGCACACCTCTGCCCCCAGGAAGGCCACAGGGATATCCGGATATTCCTGGTTCAGACAGAAAGTAGAAAGTTCTCATCTCTTCCCCTTTGATCATAGATAGCTGCAATAGAAGCAGAGACATTTTACTAGAAATAAAAGGAAAGGAACCCAACTATCAACAAGAGAACATGAAGAGGGGAGGAAATTGAGCGTGTATTCTGGGGTGTCTCGGGTCTGGCTCAAACAACAGGGCGCTGAGAGTCTGTAATGCTGGACCCGCTGTGCGCAAGGAGAGATGTCAGACCAAGGCAAAGCTGGGGAGGCAGCCAGGACTCTTCATGGTGGGTGTTGTAGGCTGTGCCAAGCGTTCTAGAACTTGATCTTATTGGAGTTGGGACAGACAGTTGGGAGGCTGTGATCAGTCTGGTGGAGAGATGGACTTGAAATCGGGCACTTGAGGCAAGGGGGAAGGAAAGGAAGAGATGGTGCCAAGACAGGTTGGAAGATCAGTCTGGAGGTCTTGGGCATGGAACAGATTCAGATGGGGAGGGATCAGGGGAGATGGGCCAGTCAAGGATATGCCCAGTCTGGAGGGACCTTTTGGACGGCGATATCAGCAAGTGAGGGAACGCAGGTCAAGGAGCAGGTTTAGAGGAGTCGCTTGAATTGGATCAGTTAAATGCCAACCTAGTGACTGCCTAAATCTCGCTTCCCACAAACATCCCCATGTCTCCGACCATGTCCAAGCACCATCCCCAGGCTCTGAGTCAATGACCGGCTGCATTTGTTCATATGCTAATGTTTGTTTCTTAATACATAGATTTTAAACCTCTGGGGAATAGCGTTCAATTTCTTGTAATTTCTATGGTGTCTCTTCCTGTCTGCCTAGCACCCAGCTTTGCACAGGGAAGGCATTCAATATGCCTTTAGAATTTTGTGGCATTTATATAGTGTGAACCATAATGATAGGAAAAAGGCTCAGGACCATGAAAACTTACCTCACTCATATTACAGGAGGAAAAACACATTTTACTTCTGAGTTTCTTGACTAGCAACTCTGTCCCCGTTATGTGCACATAGACTATGTATAACTGCAAAGAGCATGGTGGGGGGGGGGGGACCATGCTGGGAGCCAGGAGAGTGCCCCTTCTTCCCTCCCTGAGGGCTTGTATATATCAGCAACCTCTCCTACTCAGTGTCTGAGCCACTGTCCTTTCGCCCATGGCTGTGAGGGACCTTGGATGAGCTCGCATATTCAGGAACACTGTTGGAAGGTGGAAAATGCCATGGGAGCATGACGGTCATCAGAAATGGAACCGAAAAATGGAAATTAAAGGAAAGTGACCTGTGCCTCCAGTGTCTGGATTTGAGAGTATGAGAAACGTTGCAATGCTCTTCATCAATCCTTCAGGTATGTTGTAGACACCGCTGGCCTTCATCCTTTGGATGGTAGGTGTGACGGTGGGGCGAGGATGAACTATTTGCCACACATCTTTATAATGAAACTTAACAATGGTCATGGACATGGCTGTGCATTTTAACCAAGCGTTTTGGCGAGTCAGGGCTCTCAAAGACCAAGTATTGGGCAATACCCACGATACGCATCAGACAGGCTCCTCCTCAGCCATCTAGGTGGGGTGGGGGCAGGGAGCTCTGGAATGGTCAACTCCACTTTCTCAGGTTTTATTGGTGGCTTGAGGGAAAGCAGACAGCGCTCAGGCTGATAAGATAACCACTATCTGAATTGTGAGTCTGCACTTTCAAGTTGTCTTTTATTTTGAAATACATCCAATCTCATTTAAATAGTGGTACAACATTTAAAGATTCAACTATATGTAGTTATAGACAACCCATTTCTTTAAGTGTGCAGAATAAATATATAAGGTGAATTAAAAAATTTTTTTCAATGTGTATTTTTGAGAGAAAGAGTGCGAGCCGGGGAAGAACAGAGAGAGAGAGACAGAGGGAGACACAGAATCTGAAGCAGACTCCAGGCTCTGAGCTGTTAGCACAGAGCCTGACCCGGGCTCAAACTCACGGACCTCAAGATCATGACCTGAGCTGAAGTTGGACACTCAACCAACTGAGCCACCCAGGTGCCCCTATAATGTGAATTTTTATCTGCAATAATAGTTTAGTAGGCTAGGTATTAGGATACGTCATAAGAATTGCTGATGCTTAACCAGTTTGGGACTCAAAAACAGTAGTTACATATGACAGAGTTATCAAATTTACTCTAGGTTCTGTCACTGGAAAGATCATGTGACTCAGGGATCGTTGACCGAATTTATTTAAGTTATTCTTTACCATGTGACAGTCTGGCATGTCTCTGTCACAAGGAGTACTGAAATACGTCTTAAATAAAATTTACTCGCATGTGTTTTTACAATAAAATCATGCCGCTGCACCTTTATTTAGTGGAAGCTGGGTTGGTAGCAGAGCATTAAATGCAAAGACTTGAAACCATCACAATCTTGCGTGAACTCAGCTAACATGGAAATTGGTATTGGTTCTCAATTATCAAAATGTTTCATAAAGATGTAGGCGTGTGTCTGTCAAGTGTTATCCATGTCTGTAGTAACATGACTCGATCATAAAAACATGTGTTTTAATAGCACAAATCACTTTTGTTTAATTGGCCTTACTGTTCCCCCGTGGAATAATAAGGCTAACCAACAGTAATATCAGGTATTTTACAGGGCTGCCATGGAAAACTATTTGATAAGGAACTATTTTCCGTGCTGCCTGCCCCTTTTAAGAGTGCCATTTCCATAGGAGAACCTCAGAAAATTAAATCTTTTAGCTGCACAGTGCAGGACAGTCTGTCAAAATACCATTTTCATGATACTAAATGCACAATGTACTACGATATTTCTTACCAGCAGGTAAATTTTTTGTTTCAGTGTTTGAGAATTATAAATTATAACAATGCAGATTAAATCTTATGGGGCACTGATGTTTGTTACAGGAGCCAACTTTAGTCATTTTAATTTGAGGTGCACTTAAGCGCAGGTCCTGAGTTCTCTTTGAAGTCCTTAGATTCCTTTAAATCTGAGTCTGATGGGAGGCATGGCTTCCCCTCCCTCCACTCTGGGCTCCGTGCCTTTGCTTAAATCATTTCCTCCAGAAGGAACCCATCTCACACCTTTTTTCCATCGTTATTCTACTCACTCCCCAGGTCCTAGCTCAGACACTGCTCCAGAAAGTCTTCCCCAACCTCCAAAATTGGGTAAAGTGCCCTGTTCCTGTCCTTTCATGGCTTTATATTTGTACCTGTGTGTTATCACCGACTTTTTCATGTTGAAATTACCGGTCTCCCTAGCACAGAGGCTGACATTTGGTAAGGGATGGAAACTGGCTGTAGTTCTCCTGTGCCCTCCTCCCCTCCTCCTGGTACTGACACACAAACCTTAGTGTTCTGAGGGAGACTCCAGACAGGGTCAGACCTTCAGGATGAACCTTCGGCTTGTTGAGGGCTGGACTGGAACTGAACCAGTTTCTAGGGGTGACTGGGGAGTCTTAGGGAAGGGAGAGGCCCTGACCTGGTTTCTGTCCCCAACATTTGGGAACACTTGGCTTCTTTTTCTGCACTAATGCGGATTTACCGAGTGGACTTAGACTCTGAGCTGGCCTCTTGCGCCCTCTAGTGGTTCAAAGTCACAGTCGCGGAGAGGTAGGACGCCAGAGCTCTGGCTTTTCTTCTTTCCTTTCGTTGGAGTTAACGACTTAAGACATCAACTAGGCAGCGAAGTCATTTCATAAATACACTTAGGGAGCAATACAATAATTAACCAAACGCACACACAATAAGGGAACTTGGAACATTTTGTATTATCCTCGATGGGGCTTGGGGTCTTTACTTTGTAATGCAAACTCTAATAGGCTGTATGTACCCAGTGGATAATTGAAAACGTGCTTTAATCAAAGGCAATCATTCTGTCATTGTCAACCTGTGAAACATTAGCTCAGGGAGGTGGATGACAGCACGCTTTCTTCTTATCTTCCAACTCAGCCCCGCCCCCGGATGACAGAGGAAGCAGAGCTGACTTTGTCAGAGTCTCGGTTATATTCAAATTTCATGATAGCCAATATCAAGGGAGCTGAAGTGTCTCTTTTGAATAAGGACAATCACCTAGATGAGTGTGTTCAATCATTCTGTGATTTGGTATCAGAAAATTACAGTTCCTTGGGGGCATTAAGAACCGCCTTTTCCAGAAACAGGAGAATGCGTTTTGCTACGTGTGTAACTGCCCCAAACATGTACTTCTTGTGGCACCTAACCTTTTAAATGACTTAAAAATAGTAGCAGAACATACCTACTTTCCTCAGAACTGCACGCAGCTTTAAATAATCACCTCCTCAGGGGCGCCTGGGTGGCTCAGACTGTTAAGGGTCTGACTTTGGCTCAAGTCATGATCTCACGGTTCTCCAGTTCGAGCCCCTCATGGGACAGCTCAGAGCCTGGAACCTGCTTCAGATTCTGTGTGTCCCTCTCTGCCCCTCCTCTGTTCTCTCTCTCTCAAAAATAAACATTTAAAAATAAGTAAGTAAATATCACCTCCTCAGGGATGATTCCTTGATGTCTGGGGACCAGCTGTGGCTTCCTGTGATAGTCTCCTGCATCACCAGATGACACTGGAGCTCTTGTCATATCTGCCGTGTAATCAGGGCCTGGCTTGTTTTCTGTCTGTCCCCCCACCCCCGCCCCGAGAAGCCGAGCCCCAGAGTGCAGAGGTCTTGTTTGTTTCTCTACCGCAGCACCCCAGAGTCTAGCACAATGCCCGAAACCAGGTTGCGGAATAAACATTTGTCAACTGACAACATAGAGAGTCCAGCAGCCTAAACGCTAAGGAGACAGGCCACAGAGGAAAGCTGGTTTTCATTCTTATTTTAGGGCTAGGAGGGACCCCTTCACTCGTTATGAGCAGAAAGAGTATCTGCTGAAAGACTCAGCGATAGCTGGTTGAGGGCGGAGATTCACCCTAATACCTCGGCACATCTGTAGCTACCACCTATACGGAGCAGGGAGAGGAGAACTCAAGTTCTCTTCTTGCATTCCTGACTCACTCAGAAATCATCATCTCCTTGCCTCTGGGGCTGCATCTCTCTGCCCAGGAAGGGCCTGGTGGTGGGAGTTGACCTGAACTCTGTGGCTGTTTACCTGCAGGATGGTTTTATGACCTCATCATGTTGGGGTGAAGTTCACCCCTCCGAAAGTGTATCTTTAAAGTCATAAACATCAAACAGAAATGTAAATACGTTAAGGATCTGGAGGCAGCCAAGAGAGAAGGCCAGACGTGTGCAGACTAAGAATATCACGAAGGGAAAGAACAGGACCCTAATGAGGAATGAAAATATGAGACCAGGAGGAAGGGTGGGGGAAGGAAAACTAATGCTCATCCCTTGTCTCTTTCAGAGTCCCTTTTCTAGCACTGACTTTCCAAACACAAATTAAGTTGCGTGAGTAGCATGTCTGAATCGCGTGTTGTAAAACACGCACACTCAGGTCCCACAGGAATATCGTTCACGTCGGCACATCAGCAGAGACACCTCCAGGTCTGGGTAGGCTTAATGGGGATGTCATACAGCTGTGTGTGTGTGTCAACCCTTCTGTCTCCAGACAGTTTTCCGTTTTGAGCGAAGGTGATTGTCGTTAGAATCAACAAACACTTTCTGATTTTGTTTGTTAGCATCAAGCTGCGCTGCAGGTAACAGAAAAATTCAAAGTAAGAGGCCTAATGAGAGAGAATTTTGTTTTTCCTACATTTTCAAGAAGATAGTAGGGAGTTTCTCAGGGTTTGTTTGAACCTTCGCAGAATGCAACCTTCTATTTATTGCACCGTAGTGCATGGTTTCCATTTTCAAGGTTGCCCCATAGTCTAAGGTAGCTGCTGAAGCGCCGGTCATACATCTGCTTTCCATTTGGCAAATAGACCAGATTGAGAAGGATGTGCCCTTTACTGCTGGGGACACTTGTTGGCAGTTGCACCCACAGCTTCTGCCATTGGCCAGAGCTTTCCTTCATGAACACCTTTAGCTGCAAAAGAGACCTGAAAGAAAGGTTTTGTCCCAGGGGGAAAAAATCAGAGTCTTAATTACTGAGAAGGAAGGGACATTGATTACTGGGGGACAATATGTAATCTTTGTCACCGAAATCATAAATATATATATATATATTTGTCCCTGAAAGTAGGCCCTGCCTCAATCTCTCCCAAGTATGGTAAGGGCAGGGGGTGAGTGATAGAGGCCTAGTACTTGAGTATCCTTTGGACAAGGATCTGGCTTCAACCACAATTGGGTCTTTGGGTGATTTGAATCCAAATGTGGATACAGATATGTATCTAAGAGTATGGAAGACGGAAGCAAGAATCTAGTATTGACATTCATCTAATAATTAAAGCTCTCACAGTTTCACAGAATGTTTATCATCATTCAAATACAAAGCTATCAGATATGTCTGGCCACAATTGATACTGTAGAACTTGGATGGTAAATCTAGACGGTTCTTTTGATTCAACCAACTCCCATACAATCCATTGTATGGATTCAGAGATGAGAGCCGAATATTCAGGAGATAAAGATTCCTGGCTGTTCCTTCTCTGTCTTCTCTGCTCACCGGAAAACGCTGGAATCACCCCAACACTCTGTTCTAGTTTCTACTCATTTGACTCTTGCCTTTCTGAGCTTTTTCAAATGTATCTGGTTTAAGAGTGGCCTCAATGTTTTCCTTCCCAAATCTGGGCTCCTTTGTTCCCTAACGGAGTCAACAGCACCAGCTAGGGCCTAAACCAGAGGCCCTCCCCCAACCCCCCACCAGCTGACATTCATTCAGGAGGGATGTGCCTTCTACTTTTCTCTTTCAGATCCACTTTCTCCAGCCCCCCTGCCATTAACCCTGGGGCCAGGGAAGTTTCCTCTCCCGCCAGATTACCGAAGGGGCCTCCCTGCCTTCTGGCTTCCTTCAGTCTGATCTTTTCTAAAATTCAACTCTGTTCCCGTCTTGTTCTTCCTTAAATCGATCCTGCTACTTCCCTAACATTAAGTCCAGTCCCCAGGTTCTGGCCTCCTACTTGCGCCTCCTCATCTGGCTGTTTTGGGCCATTCCAAACTTCTTTCACTTCCTCTGATGACCTTGTGCTGTCTCTTACCTCCAAGTCTCTGCACAGGAGACTCCTCCCCAGTTAGAGGATCATTTCTCTTAGATTCAAAGAGATGTCCTTTCTCTCTAGGAAGTCCCCACTGGCCCCCAAGTTGGGATAGGCTCTTCCTATGTGCTCTACATCCCTGTGTCCCTCTAAAATTTGCTAAAATGGTGCAACTGTATGTATGTTTGCTAAAATGGTGTAACTATGTTCATATAAACTCTATGCAGGCAGGGCTGTGTCCTTACCATTTGGCACAGAATCTTAAGCATCTTAGGCTCAGTAAGAATATATTGTATTGCGTTGGAGCTCCTCCCTGCCCAGGCTGGAGATCCTAGCTGTGCGCGTGCTGGAGAGTTTGGGAAGGTTCTGTGGCTCATGATTCAAAACTATGCCTCATCTGGCTTCTCTAGCCGTCTTCTTCATAAAAGTCTCACAGAGAAATGAGTGTTGTCCCGAGGGGCGCTCTCTTAATACTCAGCAGTGAGATTGCAATGGAGGAAACTTTGGTGGCTAGACAGGAATATTCTAGCAACTTCCCTGAAGGCAAGTACCCTATCCATTCTGCTTACTACGGTATCCCTCATGCCTAACAGAGCCAGACACAAGGCAGATGCTCAATGAATGTTTCTTGAATCCGTGAATCAACTCCCCAAAACTGAGAAGACACTCTGATCAGCGAGCACCAGGAATTTTTGATGAGTTACAAATGGGAAAAGTGGGGTGCCTGGCTGGCTCTGTTGGTAAAACATGTGACTCTTGATCTCTGAGCCATGAGTTCAAGGCCCATGTAGGGTGCAGAGCTTACTTTAAAAAAAAATGGAAAAAGAAATTCTTCCAAAACCAAGGTTAGGGGGAAGTCTGGTGGGGGAGGATAGCCACGTGCAAGGTACACGCATGGGACACTTTGCCCTACCAGGGGCATCCTATCAACATCAGGGCGTCTGCTGCACAGCCCCACACGTCACCCAAGGGTTTCCCTCACTGACCCTTATCTCAAGTTTGCCATCCAAGGCCCCCCGCTTTCCGATTTTCCTGCAGACCCTCTGGTTGGTGATGCCAGGCCTGAATCCTCATTTTCCGTTGCTCTCTTTATCCTTGGCTCCACCTCCCCCTGCCCTACTGCCTGGGGCCCCTCTTTGGGGAGGACCTGAGACATTGGTGAATAATAGCTGAGAAACAGGACATCCTTCACCCCTTCCCTGAGAATCTGAAATAGACAACTAGACTGGTTTTCACCCAGCTCTTGAGGCCAATCCAAGGGTCCTGGAGATGGGTGCGACAATGATTACGTTTGTGGAAAAGCCTGAAGAAGGAAACAGGGACATGATGCAGGCATGCCCACGCGTACAGGTGAGGAAAGTGAGGCTCAGAAATGTGACCTGTCTGGAGCCTGGGGGGGGGGAGGTAGATTGCTGGCACAGCTGTATGCAAATTGCTTAACCCTCCTGACTTTGTTTGCTCCTCTACTAAATGGGGGTAATCCTATACAACCCAGAGGGTTGCCTCAGGGATGAAATCAAATACTACCTTGATTCAATAATGTGGCCCATACGCAAACTTATGTAGGACATTTAATGTCACTGTGGGACACAGGTCCCCGCGGCTTTCCACCGTCACAACGCCTCTGCTCCTCTGCTCAATTTTTTTTTTTAACATCACAGGGTCTAGCTGTGCTCCTGGGACTCCCAGAGCATAAGGCCCTTTCTTCAGTCAGGCTGACCTAAACGCAGCTGTGTGCTGGAAACTCAGGCCCCTAATAAAGAGCAGACCTCCCAATGGCTCCAGTGCCTCTCCCTCCCCTTACGTAGGTTTTCAAATTAAAAGTAACTAAAAGCTAAATCCTTAAGGGGGGGTAGGTGGGTAGGAGGCCAAAACCATCCTGAGATGGAGGAAGTGGGGCTCTCTCCCTAGGAAAAGGGTACTTTAAAATCCAGATCCAGAGGAGGGTTCAATCCTACCTACCACACCATCCCCAGCTCTGAGGAGCAGAGGCCCACTTGGGCTGGGCCACGAAGGGGAGCGCAGTCTGTGGTCCTCAGAGAGAGAGAGAGAGAGAGAGAGAGACAGAGAGAGAGAGAGAAACAGACCCAAGGAACCCAGAAGAGACGCTGCACCCTTAGCTAGCCAGCAACCGCCAAGGAGAGGAGGTGTGCCAGGAGTCCCGGACAGACAACTGTCACCCCAAGTGGCACATGCCAGTCTGGACCCTTTCGGAGAACTCTTCCTCCTCCTTTTCCAAGACCTGGGCCTCTCTGCATCCTGAGCGTGCAAAGACGCTCAGAGCAAGCTTCCCAGCCTCTGCTGGGGCAGACCCGAGACAAGGGCGGAGTCCTCGCCGGTCTCCCCGCGGGGTCCCCACAACCCTGCGCCACGTCCGCACGCCTCCTCTGAGCCTTCCCCAGGAAGGTCCCTTCGGGGAGCCCTGGGAGGCGGCTCTTCCAGGCGCTGGCAAGTATTGAAGGGGTTGGGGCGCGGGGGGCGGGGGCGGGGAGGGACTGTTAACGCCGTTTTCTTTTTCAAACCACCAACCGGCCCTTCATTTTTCAGACTGTGAAGCTAGAAATGTGCCCCCATCCCATCAACTTCATTTGGGGGAGGGAATCATAAGTTTAACTGTGATTTGAACAACTTAACGGCTTTGATTACTACAACCCTAAGTCTTCTAAAGCAAAAGGGCCTTCCGAATTCTCCGAGGAAGGCCGAATTGGGGGTGGAGCTGGAGGGCAGGGGAGCAGTGAAGAAACACAAAAGCAGCTCGGCGGGGGAACGCCCACGGAAGCCAAAGGTGTGCGTCCCGGGGCGGTGGCCGCGGGTGCGGAGGAGTGGGGGCCGCAGGAGCAAGGACCCGGAGCGGGGCAGGGGGAGATTTTTGTTTTCAGGGACCATTTTGGTTTGGTTAAGCGAAGTTTGCGGGGCCTTCTTTTTGATGGCCCGTTCTACTTCAGCCCTTTTACACCCTTGCACCCAATTTTATGTCGCCTGCGGGCCTAGATGCACGAGGCCACGCCGGAACGGCTATGCTCTTCGCCCCCCCCCCCCCCGCCGCTTTCTCCAAACTTCTCGCCCAGCTCAACTTCGAGTTAGGCCTCCTTCCCAGAAGTTCTCAGCAACCCCCCCGCTCCCGGTTTGGGGAGAAAATTCTCATTTTTAACCCCATGATGATTCCACAAGGAAAAGACACGAGACGTTAAAATAAAAACCCGGGTGCGGGCTGGGACCTTCGCACAGCTGCCCAGGTCCGCGAAAGTCCCTGCTAGGCGCGCGCCGGGTGGCCGGGTGCCCCGCGGTGCTCGGGGCCTGAGCCGGCGGAGAGCCGAAAGGACCTCGTAGTCCGCCTTGGCCGGCGGCACTTCTGGCCTGCGGCGGCTCCAGGACCACCCAGGACCCCGGGCGCCCAGGGAGCAATCTGGAAGGATCTTAGAACAACAAGGGTAGAGCGCGGCTCGCCCCTCCTCCCCCACCGCCCCAGCCTCTCGCCCGGGCTGACTACCCGGCAGACCCGTCCTCTCCCGAAGGCTCGGACCGTCGGAGGGCGGACGGCAAGATTCAAACCCGCCTATGAGCCGTGGGAGGCGCGGGTGGGTGGCGGCTGCAGGGGCAGGACCCGTTTTAAGGCACGAACCGCCTCTTTTACAGGGCTTCCAGCCCGCGGTTCCTCCCAACCACTGGGTTTATTTTGCTTGTGCAGGGGAGGCAGATGGTGACCTCTCTCCGCCTATGCCCGGCCCAGACGCGGCGAAATCACCCCCCAACCATTTGCTTCCCTGCGCCACCCCCCACCGGTGCGCGGTCCCGGGAGTCAGCCCCCCAGTCCTTTAAACCTTCTGGAATGTCACACATGGAAACCTTTAGCAAATGTTTGTTAATGATCATAACAAAGGCATCATTCAAATGAGGCAGGTAATTACTACCAGAAGGACAACTGGGTGCTCACTGCCTCATCCATTCTCCGAGCTTCAAACTCGCGAGGAGCTACGACCCGAAGACACCCCCGCCCAGCCTGCTTTTCGGGCTCCTTTAAGCATCCCTGAAATGAACTGTGAAGTTACCATTTGTGGGCGGGGAGCCCTGTGTTCTGGAGACCCCGGCGCGACCGGGCTGGCACTTTCCCAGAGCAAAGCGGGCCTTCCTTCCTGGGTAGGCTCCCTCCTTGCCTCCTATTTGTTTGGGTAATCGCTGTAAAAACTTAGACTTCAACTTGTTGTTCATTAATAAGATGAAAGCCAGCACCCGACCTGTCCACTATTCCGCACTGTGATTTGTTTTGGGGGGGGGGGGTCGCGCGGCCCGGTTCATTATCTACAAACATTACGGTATCCTGTTAGCATTCCGAACAAGGAGCTGTTCATATATTTGCCTTCAATGATTTCCTGAAGGAACATGTGGAAGTAATAGTGAGCAGGGCAGTCACCCGAACTGAAGATGCACGAGAGGCGGGCGCGCAGAAGAGTTGGGGGGGAATGGGCCTCCAGCCCAGCCCCAGGCGTCTTCCCGAGCCTGACACCCCAGGACCCCTTCCCAGTTAAGCGCCGGATCTCTCGGAGCACTTTTCTGTGACCCGTTCCTGCCGGCTGTTCCCTGTCCACCTTCCTGATGCAGGAGGTGATGGCTGTCCGACGTTCCAGGCTCAACCAGGCCGCCCTAGCGGCTCGGAGAGTGTAGGTGGAGTGGGGGTGGGGATAAAAAACGACCCCCTCTACCCTGCGGGAGAATTCAAAATTAGACAAGGCGGGGAAGGTGAACGCGCTCCCCTCCCCCTCGGTCACTTGGAAGCCCCACTCGGCCTGGTCTGGTTCCTGGAGCGTCAGCGCCCCCTTTCCTTCGCGAGCAGAATCGTTCTCTCCCGGTTCAATCTCTTGCCTCGCGCCTTGGGCATAGGATTTGGGGCTCCGCTCAACCCCAGGTGTCGGTAAGGTCGGTCCTACGCTGCAGGCGGGAAGCCGCCGAGGTGAACCTTCCCTGAACGCGAAGGTGGCAGGGTTTTTGTAGAGGATTCCTCTAACGCCCGAGCCCGGAGCCTTTTTGTGCTTGACAGAAGCCAGGGCAACCTCGCCCAGATAACCCCCAAAACAAAGGCACAAGATAAGTGGCTCTGAGGGAGTAAAGGTCGTTCCGTCGGAGAAAGTTCCAAACCTACGCAGACCCTCGATTCTTTGTACCGTCTTTCAAACCCGTTTTCAAAGCAAAGCAAAACAAAAACAAAGACCACCGTCTTCATATTGGACTCAACAGTTTGCCTAAATCCCATTAAAGGACTGGCAGCTACCCAGCACTTGCCCTAAAAGATCCCAGGTCGTAAGGACGCTACTGCTGGGAGACCTCTCTAGGCAGCCCCCCTATCGAGTTGGGCTAGGAATTTCTACAGAAGGGACATTCTCCATTCCAGATGTATACACTTACTGGGCATTAACTGTAATTTCACGAGTTTTTTTTCTTTCTTTCAAAGAGAATGCAAAGCAGTATAGCAGCATAGGAAAATCTCCCCCTAAGTCAGGAGGCAAACTCATTCTGGAGATGATAGGCAGTTTGTATTTTCACGAACCTCTTTCCCGGCAGAACATCAACACCTCCCCCCTTCCACCACCCCCACCCCACCCCATCTGGTCTGCCTCTCTCCGCCCCCCAGTTGTTGTCGAAGTCTGGGGGTTGGGGCTGGACCCCCTGATTGCGTAAGAGCAAAAAGCGAAGGCGCAATCTGGCTGCGTGGAGATTCAGAGCGCCTGGAGTTCGAGAGAAACTTTTATTTTGAAGAGGCCAAAGGAGGGGGGGGGGCGCTTCATTTCCTGACAGCTATTTACTTTGAGCAAATGATTAGTTTTAGAAGGATGGACTATAACATTGAATCAATTACAAAACGCGGTTTTTGAGCCCATTACAGTTGGAGCTAGAGGGAGAAAAACAGAGGAGGGGACTACAGGAGAGACTGCCAGCCGTGGACATACTTTTTACTCCATATGTAGGATTTTCATTACGCACTGACATAGGAGGAGAAGGTAAGAAAGGAGGAAAAACTGATTTTTGTTTCTGAAAGAAGTCCCTGATCAGGCCCTTTGGGCTAGAAGTGAAGTAACTTCACTCAAACTTTAGGCGATGAGAGAAAAAAAAAAATGGAGTTGAATTCCAGCTGTGTGTCCAGAGTCATTTATTTTGAATAAACTTTACTTGGAGGAAAGATAACCATAGAGTTCGAAAGTCTAGGGATTTAAAAAAAATACATTTTCCAGACCTATTTTTAAAAGCACTGTTTTTCTAACAACTCTATAGCCTCCCAAAGAAATTGTTTAGGCTTACATTTTTGAGGTTTCTTTCGGGGTTGGGGGTGGTATCCGTGTATCCTGGGACGGGCACCAAGTAACGCTGGGAGTGGGGGCAGAGGTGTTTGCCCTCTTCTTGGCAGTAGGTCCTGGAAGGCGACAGGTTTTTAATGAGTATTTTCATTCCTCGCCCGCGGTCTGGCGGGACAGCGCTGCGGCGGGCGGTGTGGAGCGCGGCTGGAGGACTGGGGAGGGTGGGGGGAGAAGGGCGCCGAGTGGGGCGCGTACGGGGTTGCGAGGAGGGGAGGCGTGAAGGGCTCCGGCAGGAGAGGGCCGGACCTCGGGGTGGCAGCCTGGGGCACACGGCGCCGGCCGAGGGTGCGTAATTACTGGACGGCGCAGCGCCGGGTGCGAGCCGGGCCCAGACTCCCCGCAGCCGTGGCGACTGCAGGAGGAGTGGAGGGGGCGCGGGCGTGGGCGAGGGTTTGGGAGACTCCCCGGCTGTTGGCAGGGCCAGTGAAGTGAGAAGGAGAGAGGGCGCCAGCCTCGCGGTGCGCCGGGGTTGCGCGCCCTGGCGCGGGGGCGAAAGGCGGCGCGGGCGGGCAGGCGGTCTAGAGTAATGACAAACACATTTGGCCCCGAGTAAAGAAGTCGTCGCCTCGCATTCCAGCAAGTGGGATTTGAGGAATTTCGAACTGCGCTCCAAGGGGCCCTCATTGTGCGCTGTGGTCCCCACCCCCACTCGTCTCTGCGCGCCCCCTTTCCTCGGTGGAATCGTTTCTTTTGCAAAGCCCGGGGCTCTACTGCTGCCCGGTCCCAGCCACAGGAAGGAAAAAAGGAAGATTGCCAGAGAAGGGCAGAACTTAGGGACGACTTGCAAGGGAGAAACTTGGTTCTCAGGTAAGGGAAAGGTGATACGGGAACCGCCCTCACCACCTCTCTCCAGGCACTTGAGCTCTGGACCCCCCCGCCCCCCTCGCGTGTCCCTTTCCTGGCGGGGTGCGTGGCACTCGCCGCCTGCGCTCGCCCTGCGCTCCTTCATCCTCTCGAGTGCCTGTGTCTCTTCCACTCCGCGCCGGCCTCCTGGCCAGCCTCGGAGCCGGCTCCTCGCGCCCCTCCCTTGTCCTCCGTCTATTCCCTTGGAAATTGGCTTTTACTCGTGAGACGAACATCTCCCGGCAGCGCCCGGGGGTGGAAGTGGGGGTGGGCGGCATACTTTTAGCTCGGAAACAACTGGGATCAGCGGTTCTGTTCGAAAAGGGTCGCATCCAGCTCAGAGCAAAAGGGACCCGAGCTCGGCTGCCCCAGGGGCCAGAAACCGGGTTGCCTGGCCAGGTGTGCTGGAGGTGCCAGTGTTCTGGCCAGGCGCCTCCGACTGGAAGCCCTGCTGTGCAGTCTGTGTGTCGGCTGTGCATCTTTCCAGCAGCCGGAGCGCCCGCCCCTCTCTTTGCTTCCTTAGCCCTGCTAAGACCTCAGGATTTCCGAAGGCTGGCCTGGAAGAACTTGCCACTCACGCCGTCTCCCAGGGTGAGAGGCAAACCTGGGCTGGAGAGGGAGTGCGGATGGCCTCTCCCAGGTCCCGAGTGCCCCGAGCCCGGCCCAGCTGCCTGGAAAAGCCCTGGGCTGTGCGTGTGGGAAATGGCTTTTTGGCTCCGCAGCCGAATTGCTCAACGTTTTGGACAGACTCGTCTCGCCGCAGTCGCTCCAACCAGAACTAGGCAGCTTTTTAGAGCAGAGAGACGTCGGGCAAACGGGCGCGACAATCGGCCGGCACAGCTCTGGGGACTAACACCCCGGAGCCCCGCGAGCGTCGGGGCGGCTGGAGTGGGGGAGGAGCACTCCCGGTTACACCCTTCATCCGCAGTCGTGCTGGCTCCGGTTTTAACATCCGTCACCTTTACCCGCATCTGACCCACTAGGACCCTAGCGCTGCTGCTTTGCGTCCCTTCCCACTTTTCCTTTCTTCTGTGCTTCCTCCTATCCTCTTGGTTTCCTTCTTTCCACTAGCCCATGATAAATGGGGCCTTCCGCCACTCCCCGACAGGCGAGGGCCCGTCCATTCTCGCTTTGACACCCTGGTCAGTCCCTGCTTCGAGGCGCTTGCACAGTCTTGCGTTTGGTTTGACCCAAATGTAGCTTGGGTGAATCCCCAGGGCGGGGGTGGGAGGCTGAGAGAGGAGGTAGAGGGGGGAGGCACCGGGAGGAGCGGGTAGCTGACCCTCGGCCCAGGCACCAGTCCTTAGGTGGACCGAGAGGGACTCGAAGTAGAACGCTGGCCTCGGGCCCCAGGTCTGCTTTCCTCCCGGGGCGCGGACTGGGGAGGGGAGAAGGGGGAGGGGCATTGGGCCGGGCTTTCCAGCTGCAAACGCGTCTGGCGCCGAGGCGGGCCCGTTTTGTGCCTCCTGGGGACCGGCCGTGGGCGGCGCGCAGCGCCTGGACGCGTCCTGCGGACGTGGTAGCCAGCGCCTTCCTGCAGACTCCAGCGGCTGGGACTCCTTCTGGCCTCCGGGGAGCTGCGACAGGGTTACATGTTGCTGATGGACGAGTGGCAGTTCTGGGGGAAAAGCTAAAAGTCAGCTCGGTGACCGAAAGGTGGGGCTCCCAACGTCCCTTGAGTCAGGCTTCAAGGGGCCCACGCACAGCATCAGCCGTCGGGGTGTGAGGGGGGAGGTCCCCCGCGGGATGCAGGCTCTGGGCAAATTGCTTTTCCCCCATTGCTCTCTAGTCCAGGCTCTGCCAGTCCATGTCTTTTGCTAAAGTGGCTCTTCGGCATTTCCTTTTGTTTTAAACTGAACAGTAAGCCAGGAATCCGTTGGAAAAATGGATTGGAGTAGCTAAAGAGGACCTTGGACTTGGGGCGCTCCCTTCCCAGCCAACTGCAGTCATCCCTTTTCCCTAGAAAGGGAAACGAGGGGCGCAGGCGGGTGCGAGTGTGTGCTAGGCAGCGGGGGCAGAGGCGACGACCATCCGGCAGGGGGGTGCAGGGGAGGCCCGATTCTTGAAAGATGAGGTGTCGCAGTTTCCAGCTCCCCGCGGCTTTCTCGGAGAGTAGCTGCCCGCGGCCGTGTCGCGTTTGGGCCCATAGGAGGTGCTAGCGCGCGACTGTAACCCTAAACCCCCCGGCCTCTCTCCCTCCTCCACCACGCCCGGCCCCTCTCCCTCCACCCCGACCAGCCCCGTCTCAGGTCTCAGCCGAAAACAATGCAAACACTTAGCGTCGTGCCTGGGGCGCCGCGGCCGCCGCAGCTCTGAGGCCAGGAGCGCGGCCGACAGGGACGCTGAGCTCCGAGCGGGCGGTCGTCGCCACCAGCCCCGGGGCGACCGAGTGGCCCAGGGCGTGGGGGGGGTGGCGGCAGGAGCAGGAGTGGCCGGCGCGGGTTGTGGGGGCGGAGGGGCAGGAGGCTGGACGGTGCGGACCCTCCGCTGCGAAGGTGGTCGAACTTCGAGGCGGGCTGCGCTGTCCCGGACCGGGAGCCGGAGCGGCC
>NC_043700.1:152793503-152870256 GCF_006229205.1 Suricata suricatta | reverse complement strand
CGGGCAAGCGAGCGGGCGAGCCGGGTAAGATTCGCGGGGCGGCTGCGCCCTCTAGCGGCCTCCCGGAGCGCGCGCCGGCCCGCTCTCCGCCAGCCTTGGGCGCTCCGCTCCGCACCGCGGCCGCGTCGGAGTTTTCAGCGCAGAGCTGGAGGGTTCCGGGCCGACTAACCTTTCCCGCTACCAGAGGCTTTGGATAGACACCTGCAGGCACGGTGGGGCTCGGGAGGCGCTGGGGGGCGACTCAGGAGGGGCGAGAGGGGCAGGGTGCAGGGTTTGGGGGAGAGGTTGGGGGCGTCGTAATGAATTCAGTGTGGGACAAGCGGAGGGAATGGAGGGTGTAGGGTTCCGAGCGCTGTTGGGGAGTAGCCGTCGACTTTGTTTTGAGGCCCCTCGCAAGGTCCCCTGCCGCGCGGGCGGCCCCTGGCTGTTTGTTTGTTTTACAACACTACGCTATTGAGCAACAGGAACAGTCATTTCTAATCAGCCCGAGGTTCTCGGCGGTGCAGCCGTCGCGGGCCCCGCCGGGCTGGTTTACGAGGGGTGACAATGGCCTGCGAACAGATCGGGCTGCGCTGCCCGGGCTCCGGCGTCGCGATCCCCACCCGGGGCGGCCCAGGTTGTCTCCCTTCTGCGGGTGGGTGCCAACCCCGGGGTGGAGAGAGCGCGGGGAAAACAAAGCCCTGGATCACCCGACCCTCTCTCCAGTGGCTTCTCCTGCCGAACCTTCTGAACTTGTGAGGCCTGGGATGGCAACGCCGTTTTCCGGGCTCCCGAGGCCTCGCTGCCCCAGCGGACTCGTTCGCGGCGACGGTGCTGGTGTCTCTGCCCCGCTGGATTTCTCCTGGGGCCCCGCGGACAATTAAGCTTTTTCAAAAGGCAGCAGTTTCCCTATTCCTGTTTCCATTCTGTGGGCTCCGAACTGAGGCCACCACGGAATCTAAAAGTATAATCCGAGAAAGGAAGAGATTGGAAGTTAAGATTTGGGATATTTTAGCACAGAACTTGTAGCGGCGTCTGTCTCTGTGGACGCCAGGACGCACGTCCTTGGACCAACACTGTCATCTGCTGGCCGCACTTGAGAACTGCAACGACCCTCTGAGGGGCGGGGAGGCGGGGAATGGACTTCGTGGAGAAACAAGTGGCCGCATCAGAAAGATGCATTTTCTGCCTGGTAGGACCAAATGGAAGATGATGACGGGTTTCCTTTTCCAATGAAGCTGCAAGAATCACTGGGCTGAGCACATTTGTTTTGTGGACCTTTGTGTAGTGTTTTTCGCCTTAGTTCATTCTTTGCGTTTGTGTAATGAGGCAAGTGCTGACCTACCACATCGGATTATCAGAGCTGACCTGTTAAGGAGTTAGGCAGATACTTGTATATCACTTTATGAGTGAAGTCCTGGAGTGGGGAGCCTGGTGACCTTGAGTTCAAGTGCCCTATACCTTACTACACCCAAGGTTATCTCATTAGGAGTCCCACCACTTTGGTGGCAATCAGAAGGAAGTGTCATTTTAGCGTTCCGGGGTTAAATATCTGGTGCCAGGAGAGCAGAAAGGTTTAGGAGCTCAGATCGTCTGGTAAAATGCTCCTACTTAAACATCCTCCAGCCAACACCCATCACCGGAATGTCTGATGGAGCTCAGAGAGATCAGAACAACAACACAGGCTCTGGTGGGGTGCAGGTCCTGCTGAAAACGCCCTCTATGAAACGCCACCAGCTTGTGGAATGCCTGGGCTGAAGTTACCAGACTGAGTAGAACAGTTGTCGCATGGAAAAAAGCAGGATATGTAATTTTCACAGAATTAACTTGGAGCTGAAATTAACCGAACCTCAGAAATTTGAATCTTACAGTCGTCCGTGGGTTTGGGGGCTGTGAGAGTCTCCTGTGGCCTTTAATCATGCCAGGGTGGGGTGTAATTCAATTTCCAGTGGCTCTGCAGTGGGATGCATTGGGCAGTTGGTGATCAGGAAGCTAGCTCTCTGGCTTTCTGAGAAGAATATCACGCTCCTACTTCTGGAAACAGGGCCCATGTTCTGTTTACTCTCTGGCTTAGCATGTTGTCTTTGATTATTGAGTTCTCACCTAATAGCTCTTCACTTCTGTTTGCAGGGACAGAGGTGACAAGTCGTTAAACAATAGCGGCTGCAAACATTTCTTTTTCTGTTCACATGACTGTCTGTATAGGTTTCTCTTAAAACGGCTCTGATAGTTCATCAGGCCTTCATAGAGCCCGAGTTTAGATCCACTTCTCGACTATGCAGGTGACGCAGGGCGAGTCGAATGACCCCTGAGCCTGACTTTCTCTATGACTGGAAGCGGAAGTCGCCACTCTGACGACCCTGTCATTTAGAACAGCTTAAGAGTCTGCGGGAAGAGTCAATATAAACACCCCTCAGTTGCAGTTTCCAATGCACTTTTGACTAAATTCTTAATTCAGTGGCTTATAATAACGGAGTATGGCGAGCCAGGAAGTCAGGTGTTAAAGGAAACCTTGCTTTATAGGAAAAGGTTCAGAAAGAAGGAGTAAGTGTCCATAATGGGATGAGCCTATCCAGAGCAGTTTCCATCATTCTTCTGAGAGAACGAGAGAGACAAACAAGTGGGGAGGAACCACGGGTCACTCGCCTGACCGTGAACGTGGCGGACCTCTTTTCCCTGTTGATTTCTCTGACTCTTGGTTGTGCTCTTTTGCGTTGTGGTTATAGAGGATTGAGGCTGAAACCCAACTTGTAGCTGGCATGCAAGACATGATTATGATTTTTTAAAAACCGGGTTTGGATGGGGTCTGTTGTTCCTCCTCGTGAAGCGATTTGTTCTTGCTGACTCATAGGATGCCAGCTTTCTCTGACATCAGCGTAACCTCGCCTGATTCTGTTTGCACATCTGACTTTGGGATCAGCTCCAGGATAGGGGCTACTTATTAAGGTTGAGCCTTTACACCCAGAGTAGGTAGAAAAGTGCCAGAAACAGCAAGCTGGACCCTGAGAGACTGTCCCTCTCTCCCGCTGTTTTCTATTACCAGCCTATAGAACACTCTGTGACTATTCACGAGTAAATTGTCTCAGTTACAGATGAGTAACGACATGAAACTTCACAAATACGCCTGCGTTTCTAGCCCGAGAACTGCTTTTATCAGAGAAGGGAGTTTGAAATCTGAAGCAAACACATGTCGATGCTCAGTATTTTCATTATCATCGCTGGCTCGGAGGCCCTGTTTTCATGGCCCGCTTTGTATGTCAGTAAATGATCCTCCCTGGCAGCGGGTCCACCGTATCTGGATGCACAGAAGGAAATCTGGTGGGGCCGGGGCAAACGCTCCTCGGAGCCTGGCCTGCCCTATAAAAGCAGCGAGCCCTTCTCTTAAGCTCGGGAATGCTTTAAAGATGCACCGTTGGCAAGCCCTGCTAAAGAAATACAGGATATAAATGTGATAAAACCCAAGACATCAAGCTGGCTCTGGAGGACTCCTTTGAAGTTTGCTAAGTGGATTATCAGTGGGAGGCTGATATTTATATGTACAAACACACAGGCCGTTACTGCTAATTGTGGTAAATCAGGCTGGCCAGGCTGGCTCTGGGGCCCGCTGTGCCCATCACCACAGCAGTGAGGAAACCTTGCAAAC
This sequence comes from Suricata suricatta, assembly GCF_006229205.1. Taxonomy (NCBI): domain Eukaryota; kingdom Metazoa; phylum Chordata; class Mammalia; order Carnivora; family Herpestidae; genus Suricata; species Suricata suricatta. Next base: position 152,866,634 of record NC_043700.1, on the reverse strand, counting down.
CCCCCGGCCCCCCCCCCCCCCGCACATGCCAGGATCTGCAGAAGCCTCAGTGAGCCACATTGTGCTTATGCATACTGCATTTGGGTTCACAGCACTGCAGTTGTCTCTGGCTGGGGTGAGCCAGGGAAGGAAAGCAGGGCCCCAATTTGCATTAGGAAATAGTGTTGTGCGGGGGAGGGAGGGGACCCACAAGCCTGAAAGGCAGACCTTCCCTTGAGGGAGACCATATGGTGAATTGGAGAGAGCATGGCCTTTGTGTCACATAGACTTTGTGTTAGAATTTTGGCCTCAGCGCCAGCTGTGTGACTTGGGGTGAGTCGCTCAACTTCTCTGAGCCTCAGCTGGCACTTCTTAAAATTAAATATGTCTCAAGGTAATTATTATTTTGTTTAATGTTTGTTTATTTTTGAGAGACAGAGGCAGACCGCGCGTGGGGGGGGCGGGGCAGGGAGCAGGGGAGACACAGAATCTGAAGCAGGCTCCAGGCTCTGAGTTGTCAGCACAGCGCCCCATGCGGGGCTCGAACTCAAACTGTGAGATCATGACCTGAGCCGAAGTGGGACGCTCAACCCGACTGAACCACCCAGGTGCCTGTCCACCCCGCATACCCCCACCATTGTTACCAGCATTCTGCCTTTCACTCTTCCTCCTCCATTTCCTGGTAGAATTCAGTGACGCAGAAATCTGGTTTGTGCATATGTGCCACCTTAAAGCAGAAAGACATGTTCAGACTTCCCCAGAAAGGAAAAAGGCTATCTGCTGGATCTTCTCCAACCAAGCAACCAACCAAACAAACAAAAACAACCCCCCTCCACCCCACCCCCACCACTAAGCTACAGGGACTAAACGCAGCAAACACTGAGTGTCTCTCTTTCGTTGTCATTGATTGGTTGGTTTGTTTCAAGCGAATTCACTCAGGAATCTTGAACATACCTCTTCATTTCCAAAGCCAGGGGTGGAGCCAGTCAGTCCCATGACCTCCTTCCATTGCACACTTGGGGTTTTGAGCAATTCAGGACCCTGTACACGCCAGGCCAAGGCTTAGGTGACTTTCTTATGGCACCTCATAAGGCTTGCACCCCTGCCTGGGCCCCTCGGGGGAGCCTCTGCCTTTGAGACTTGGGCACCTCCACACGTGCAAGTCATTCACGGTTCTTTTGTTGACCTCAGTCAGCTCACGTTATCAGTGGCTTCATGCGGGCAGTGACAGGGGAGATAAAATAAGGTAAGTGGGGATGTGCATGAAAAGGAAGAGCTGAGGGAAGGGGGCCTTTTCAGAGGACTTCTCAGAACCCGGTGTTCAGCGATTTCACCTCCGGGCTGCCCGGATCATTCTTCAATGTTTCCCTGCTTTCCTGGCCTGTGACTGTCTCCCCACTTCTCATCCATCGCTCAGATAATGTGGCAGGAAGCCACAGTCCAAGGCTTGGTTTCTGCAGCTCCTGCTACCTGATTGTGAGCCTCAGTGGTTGGTCTCTGCTGGATTTTATCATGCGGTTTCCTGTATCCTCTGAAACTCGGGCATTTAGCTGTGCCTTTCTCTCCTGTGTCCTCTCCCTGCTCCACCTTCTTTTCTGCGCCATCTACTCCCACGTCCTGGGCTTTCGGTGCCTTGTTTTAGCCCGGCTGTGCGTGCTGTGCAGTCCTGGGGGTGGGGGGCGGGGGAAGTGGGCTGGGAGCCCATGCCTGAGGCTGGTCCGGGTCTGGGCACAGCAGAGTGACATTGTTTGGTGGGATGTTCACAACCCCTAGGTCAGATGGCTTATAAAAATGGAGATAATTCGTTGTAGCCCAAGCATCTCTTCCAGAGCTTGTAGATAATGGGAATTTCACGTACTTTCTGTAGCCAAACCCAAAGCAAAGAACGCCCTGTTTTGACTTGAAAACAGCTCCAGTTTGGAAGTTGAGTACATAGATGTGCTTGTGTTTCACATTCTTAAGGTAGATGGTTTAAAGGGAACAGTCAGTCGTCCTGCACTCTTGGACACATGCTTAGACCATCGAGCGAGACTTTTCGGAATTTGAGAGGCGCGTGCAATCAGAAAGGGCTTGAGCTTCAAGTGGTTGGTTTCTGCCTGATCTTGGGGTCCCGTCGGGCTCTGCGAGTCCTGCTTTAACCATGAATCTTAGATCGAAGCTTTTTTCGCTACAACAATGCTGTTAACATTTTCCATCCAGCAAAGCCCAGAAAGAACGAGGCTTACCAGTCTTTTCATTGGCTAACGCTGTTTCTGTTTGATTTTTTATTTTCCAGTTTTCCAGAACCATGGGGACTTCCCACCTGGTGCTCCTGGCGTTGCTCTGTCTCCTCGCAGGTATGGGCCCAGGGCTCCCTGAGCTCCTTGTCCATGGGGAAGACTTCCTTCTCAAGTTCTGTGCTCTGCACAGAGCGTATTCACTGTGCTCTGCAAACGCAGCCCACAAGAGTGAAGGAAAGCGGAAAATTACAAGTAGTTATCTCGAATGACCACAAACCTTCAGTCCCCTCTGCTGTATTGCACTAATTCCAGCTCAAAAAGAATGCTCGCCCGTGACCATTTCAGTATATGCGTCATCCGGTCTTGAAATATGTGAGGAAGAATAGCCAAAATTTCCCCACCACTCTTTTATTTTTCCTGGGACATGGATCTCTTGTAAAGGGGATCCGAGACCTTTAGGAACGTTCGAAAGAAGGAAATGATAGAAAATTCTCTTTACAGGAAAGTTCTTTTTACAGGAAATCATACCTGTCCTAAGTAGAAAATGCTAAAATGGCTGGAAAATCTTAGAGCTGCCATTTCCCTTTGAATCTCGTTGGTAGAATATTGGACTTTTCTACCAGGACGATACTATTTGGACCATTTGTTGAAACGTTTATTGGGAATTTTTAGTTTCCATCCAGATGTTTATACATCCCAGATGTTCATCAACAACCCAATGTTCTTCTACGTGAGGAGTTAAGTCTGCTAGTGTCTGTAGGGCTTGTCTGTACAGGCATGTTAGAATTGAGCAATGTCGGTGGTTTGCTAGTTCTCAACTCCAGAGGAATATGTCGCCTGCAGGAGGAGAGGTGACCAGATGCACTTAGACTTCTGCCTTAAGCTGCTGGAATCCTCGTGGGCACATAGTGAAGTTGGTGGGATCCCCACATTGGGCTCCAGAGGAGATAAGAGACCACTGATGACCGATGAAGCCATTATATCTCTTCTTTCAGTTTTATGGACAAAGAGAGCTAGACTGAAATTTTAGGTTCTAAGATTAGCTTAGGGTTTTCACTCTTGAACTTCATGTATTCTTACTTTTTTTTTTAAGTTTATTTATTTGTTTTGAGAGAGAGAGAGAGAGAGCGAGCAGGGGAAGGGCAGAGAGAGAGGAAGAGAGAGAATCCCAAGCAGGCTCTGCACTGTCAGTACAGAGCCTGACATGGCTCGAACTCATGGACAGTGAGATCATGACCTGAGCCAAAATCAAGAGTCAGACGCTTAACTGACTGAGACACCCAGGTGCCCCTGCATGTTCTTACTTTTTAAATTAGCATCTAACATCATCTGGCTGGGGTTTCTGGGAGGTCATTAGAGAGAAGGCACGCCAGAGTGTTATGAGAAATGGAAAACATAATTCTTGAGCACAAATCTGCCTTGTGCTTTGTTCAGTCTCCCTGCCTCTGTTCTCATCCTGTTTCTTACTAAGAGAAACTTCCGGAGGGAATGTGGACAATAGAGACGCCGTATGTGCTCGAGCCTATGCCATCCTGGGATATTTTATGGTCACCCATGACCATCTAAAATATGGAATTGGGATCAGATGTCCTCTGTCCGTTGGAGTGTTTGGAGGGGTGAATGTAGGGGTTTGGGAGGGGGGAGCTATTGAGGCCTTTGGAGCCTTTGCTGCTCTCGGCAGATGCAGTGGCCGTTATAATGGGAGGCCTTTCATGGGTATCCAGGCTAACGGATTTTTGCGTAGAAATGGTCATTGTTCATATAAGCTGCTACTGTTGCTTCTGTCAGTGCTCTGGGTGAGACTGTCCTTTCTGGCTGCATCCTATTCAGAGCATGTTTCCTTTTGCAGGGCCGAGCCCAAGCTCCTGCCAGCTTTCATTACCCTCCATCCTTCCCAACGAAAATGAAATCGTCGTGGAGCTGAATTCCTCCTTTTCTCTGAGATGCTTTGGGGAGAGTGAAGTGAGCTGGCAGTACCCCACGTCTGAAGAAGAGAACCCCAGCGTGGAAGTCAGAAATGAAGAAAACAACAGTGGCCTCTTTGTGACGGTGCTGGAAGTGGTCAATGCATCGGCAGCCCACACAGGGCTTTACACTTGCTATTACAACCACACTCAGACGGAGGAGAATGAGATCGAAGGCAGGCGCGTTTACATCTATGTCCCAGGTGAGACGGGTGGGTCTCCAGGCCGAGTGCCTTGTCCTGCCTCTCCTGCTTGCTGTATTCAAGTTTTACACAACACAAAAATAGTAAATGTCTATTGGAGAGAATGTGAAAAATACAAGAGGACGAACAACAGTCAAGGTCATTTGTGACTCCATTGTCGAGAAATATGTATTGTTCACATTTTGGAAGCATGTTAGGTTTTGGAAATCATTTTTATTATGGCACGTCTATTTTTTTTTTCCGCATTGTGCAAAAACATTGGAAACATACTTATTTCTGTCAACCAAGTCTGACAAATATTTGCTGTCCGGCACTATGCCAAGTGTTGGGGACACAGAAATTAGGTAGGTGCTCTCTTGGAGCTGCTTGTGGTTCATTATAATAGCTTCCGAATAACCAGGCTATTTTTTGGAGTGAATAAAACATATATTTACTCTTGATTAATTAGATGGGCCTTTTTTTTCTTTTTAATTAAAATGTGGGGGCAAATTCCATACTAATGATGTTGTCTCGTGACCTGTGAGATGCAGATGGCGAGATAGGAGTGAGGTGGGATTAAGCGCTAGGCTTGGATTCGGGGAGAAGCCTGTGGGAGGAGACGGGGAGAGGGAACGTGCAGCAGAGCCTGTGGAGCTGTCTGCCAGAACGTAAGCGTGACTCTGAATGGAGGAGAGAGGGAAGGAAGGCGGGGTAGATGCGACAGGGAGCTCTATGGGAAGGCAGGCCGGGAGCCCCGCAGCCTAAGGAGCCCCAGTTCCACGCAGGCGCAGTTGGCCGCTGTGACTGGCCACACCTCTGGAGGGCGTGGTCTTGGGTTGTGATGGATTTCAGGGCCAGCCCCTATAGTGGAAGATGGCGTGGCGCCTTCTCACAGCAGCTCTGCTCATGGGCTGGGCTTAGCCATGAGCTTGAGGTTCATTTGGTTCGTCACCCACCTAGCATTCCTCGGGCACTCCTGGTAATGATCTAAATCTTAATCTGTGTCTCTGTCTATATCTGTATCTGTATCTTTGTCTGTATCTCTCTCTCTCCCTCTCTATCTAAACCTGTATCATGTGTATCTGTATCTATACTTTTATATCTATATCCATATCTGTGTTCTATCTATATTTGTACCTGTATTGGGACGCCTGGGGGGCTCAGTCAGTATCTAACTCTTGATTTCAACTCAGGTCATGATCTCAGTTCCTGGGATTGAGCCCCACTTCCAGCTCTTGCGCTCACAACGTGGAGCCTGCTTGGGATTCTCTCTCTCCTTCTCTCTGTCCCCCTCTCCTGCTTACACTCTCGCTCTTCTCAAAATAAATACACTTAAAAAATTACATCACTATCTGTATTTATGTCTGTATTTTTGTGCCAATATCTATACCTGTGTATATTGGCTTCTACCAAGGATAGTTGTTAAAAGAAGGACCATGATGTTTTTTAAACATTGCATAGCTAGTGGATAATGGTAGGGAAGCTGTGCATTTTATTTCATTAAAAAATTTTTTTTAATGTTGTTTATTTTTAAGAGAGAGAGAGTGAGAGCAGGATAGGGGCAGAGAGAGAGGGAGATACAGAATCTGAAACAGGCTCCAGGATTCGTGCTGTCAGCACTGAGCCCAACGCGAGGCTTGAACTTACAGACTGCAAAATCATGACCTGAGCTGAAGTTGGACGCTTAACTGACTGAGCCACCCGGGCGCCCTGAAACTGTGCCTTTTAAAGGAAACCGTGGCTCGTGTGTTATGGATACCGAGTATATATCTTAACCTGAAATGAATTTGGAGTTTTGTTTGCTGAAATCCTTACTGACAGGGTTCAAGAATCTGGAACTCTGAACACAAATGCAAGTAATGGCAATCTTAGTATCTGATTAAAAGGAGCTATAGCTAGAGTACTTAGCTTAAAAGAAACAAACATACAAATATGGAGAACTCTTGCCATCCTGTTTTGGCAGAGGTGAAGTAAGGGGGTCTCTGAAGTATGTCTTCCTATTTTCCCACCTTTTCAAGTATTTTTTTTGCCCTCTGTAACTGTGGGTGCCTCACGGATCTAGACCCTCTTCATTTCTTTCGTGACACTCTTATCGGAAACTCTCTTCCTAACAATAAAAGATTTTGTTTCAAGTAAGGTAGGTAATTATGATGATCACCCCAACTTTGTGCACACATAAATGCCCTTTGCTTGGAAGAGAATGGCTGTAATGTGGGCTTGTTAAAGTTATATGGCTCCTGGCGTTTTGATGGCCTAAGCTTCGTCTAAAAATTCTTGTTGCTCCTCCACCACCAGCACAAACATCACCCAAGTCGGCCCTGCCCTGTTGTTACTTAGAGATCTTTTTATTTGTAGTCATAGGGAGTAAGAGGCCCTTCTGACACATCTGATGTTTGAGTCTCTTAGTACTTTGTACCCTAGTAACCTACGTAGCTGGTTTTCTTTTGAAAATAAAATTCCCAGGTTATAGAATTATAAATCTTGTTACTTGACAGATTATTAGTTATTTATTTTTTAATGTTTATTGATTTTTGAGAGAGAGAAAAAGAGTGCACACTCAGGGGAGGGGCAGAGAAAGAGGGAGACACAGAATCCAAAACAAACTCCAGGCTCTGAGTGGTCAGCACAGAGCCTGACACGGGGCTTGAACTTGTGGACCAGGAGATCATGACTTGAGCCAAAGTCGGGTCCTTAACTGACTAGACCAACTAGGTGCCCCATTGACAGATTATTTTTTAATAGACAAGTTTCTGTACTGCTTTCAATAATACCAACTATAGGCAATAAGAATTTTTGAAAATAAGAATATTTTCTCTTGTTTTGAATATACTTGATTATTGCTCATTTTCTTAGTAGCGTTTAACTTTTGATTTCAACTTATTTATATTTATCACCAGTCTCTTTTATGGAAGTACAGGGAATTTGGTGTTGTTCATACTTTATTTTTTAATTTAATTTTATTATTTAAAAAAATTTTTTAATGTTTATTTTTGAGAGAGAGGGGCAGAGCAGGAGCAGACAAGAGAGGGGCAGAGAGACACACACACCAAATCTGAAGCAGGCTCTAATAGAGAGCCTGACACAGGACTTGAACCCACGAACTATGAGATCATGACTTGAGCTGAAGTCAGTCACTTAACTGACTGAGCCACCCAGGCACCCATGTTGTTCTTACTTTAAAATCACTTTCTAGCTGTGATGATGATTAATGTCAGTGTGGTGACAAAGTCTGGCTATATATGAAGTTACAATTCATTCTAATGTGATGAGTACCAGCAAGATCCATTTTCTGTATATGTGGGTAAAGGTGAAATTAGTGCCTAACTTTTTTTTTCCTTTTCAAAACCGCAGACCCAGATGTGGCCTTCGTTCCTCTAGGAATGACAGATTATTTAGTCATCGTGGAGGACGATGACTCTGCCATTATACCTTGTCGCACAACTGATCCCAAGACTCCAGTGACCTTACGCAGCAGTGACGGGGTCGTACACGCCTCCTATGACAGCAGACAGGGCTTTAATGGGACGTTCAGCGTCGGGCCCTATATCTGCGAAGCCACCGTCAGTGGGAAGAAGTTCCAGACCATTCCATTTAATGTTTATGCTTTAAAAGGTACCTGTACCCTCTCTTTCCTTCTTTAAAGAAGAGTTAATGGCAAAATGATTAGATGTATATATGATTCTTTAAAAAATCATAGTCCCAGGTGAGGGAGATTCTGAATATTTGGAGATTTGGGACCCCACCTTTCCCATACAATGCTAGGCTGCGCTCTGTGGCTGTAACTGTACGAAGCTTAGCATTACTAAAAACAAGTGTTCTTTACTACCCTAAGATTTCAATTTCATCAGTTGACTTCAAAATACTGTAAGGAATTCTTTTCTTGCATAAGCCTCTTATTGTTTTACCCACATTCCTGACCACAGAGGCCCAAAAAACAAACACATACCTGTGGGGGTTGGAAGCCTAGATTAACTTCAGTAACTTAAGAAAGGTGATTTTGATTTTGAGAAAAGCTTGGGATTACAGTCATCCCTTTGATGTGAGTGGTTAATGTGAGTGAGAAGGTATAATACATGTTTGGGGCAGCAGGTGTATTGAACACTCACGTGCTGCTAGACGGCGGCAGAGTGCCCTTGAACTCTCCGGAAGTGGTTATTTTATGCCCGTACTGTGCTAGGTTCTAGAAAAGGGCTGAGATTAGCCAGAGAGGGGGGATGGGAGAGAGAAGGAGAGAAATGGTAGGGTAGGAGTGTCCTGAGCAGTGCTGGTCAGTAAAGGTGGGTTGATTAAACGAATAAATATATTCATAAAAGTGATTGCAGAAGAGTAAAGCCATCATTAACCAGAGCCTCAGGAAGGTGATGTTCTGTTCAATTGGAATTTACTTTTACTACTGTTTTGTGTGTAGGTATTTGTGTGTACGTGTATACGTGTAGGTGTGTTATTTTATTGCTACATGCCAAATTATTTACACCAGCACAACAGCAAGGCTTCCGAGACTTTAACAGTTTTGTCTTGATCACAGTGATTTGAAAATTATTTTTCAGGGTTTTTAAAAAAGAAAGCAAACCCCAACCGTAGAAGATTCTAACTGTACTGTGGCTATTGAGGTCCTCGTGTTTGTTCTTTTTTTAAATAGCAACATCAGAACTCGATCTAGAAATGGAAGCTCTTAAAACTGTGTATAAGTCAGGGGAGACAATTGTGGTCACCTGTGCCGTGTTTAACAACGAGGTGGTTGACCTTCAGTGGACGTACCCCGGAGAAGTGGTAGGTGGCTTCCAGGCTCCTGGTGGAAGGGAGGGGGGCACCTCAGGGCTCAAAGACCCCTCACTGACAAAGCAGGACCTGAGCTTCTCCAGACCTCAGCTTGCCCCGCCTCTGCAGGGAGCCCATTTGACTCGATGACTTTCTGGCTCTTGGGGGGATGGGAGGGACTGAGACAATGGCTGGACCAGGCCCTTCAGAATAAAGGTTGTATGCTGAGCCTTCTTACTCATGGGTCAGAATGAAATAGGAAAGCTCTATGGCTACAAGTTAACAACCAAAAAATTAGAAAAGGAAAGGAGGAAGGGCTTTTAAATTTATTAATTGCTGAGAGAATCATTAATTCCCATTTTCTTGGCTCCCATCCTTTTGGGTTTTGAGACTTTTGAGAATGTCAATGGCCTGTCTCCTTTCATTTCTGCTGCTTGGCCACCCAGGACGCTCTTCTCCCTCCTTTTGGCCTCGTCTTTCTTTCATGGCTTGCTTTCAGTGAGCAGGCTTAACGTGAATCATTCGGCAAAGATTGAGGGATGTTTGCTAAATCCCAAGCTCTCTGCTAGAAGCTGTCCTGTGCAGCAGAGCAGGAGGAGTGCGGTGGAATCGGGGACAGGGAACCTCATGCCATGTCTAGGACACTGGCGATTTATACGCAAGGTCTCATTCATTCCGACACATTGTGATAAGTGTGCAAGAGAACCGTGTGTAAAAGGCTGTGACTGTCCAATGGAGTGATGATCAACAGGGCTTAATGCAGTGACCTCATGGAGAACAAAAACCATATATGTACATGTATATGATTATATATGTGTGTATGTGTATGGTTATATATATGTGTATATATGTATACAATGTATATTTTTACCCCTTCAGTCCTGAGTTGCAAATTTCTGCTCCCTGTTCTTTTTGGCATTTGAGAGCTTCTCTCCTTTTATCAATTTTCTCCCCTGTGCTCTTACTGCCCCCCCCCTTTGTCCCTGGGGCATCTGATTGGAAGTTGGGCATTTTCCCATATTACCTCATAGACCTCATGCACTGACGAGACATCCATAGTCCAATATGTGAACTTCTTCCCTGAAATATGAAGTATTTTGATTTTACTGTTCACACTTGATTGTGCTTAATCCTTAAAACATAAACATTTCTTATCATTTATCGGAGATAGACATTTCCCACCACGCCCTCCCCCAAACCACAGTACGTACTATTTGGACCAAAAAAAACCGTATAATCAAAGCATTGCTTTGTAACACAAAGTTTTCATCAGGTAATAAATCATGCAGCTTTACTGTTGTAATATTAGAACATTCAGAGAAACAGAGGAAAAGCCGCTTCCCAGAACATCACCATTAATACTTTAGGGAGACAAATTTTATGAATACTTTGTATAGGAAATAAGTGGAACTGTTAATGGGTATTATATTTTAAATAGTATTCTGTTAGATCCTTTTTCCTTCAGTGGTATAGCACAGACACCTTAATGTACTGTTAGATGTCCTCTTGAAACATGATTTTATAAGGAGTTAGCATAAAATTTTTTATCAGACTTTATTGTTTAGAGCAGTTTTAGGTTGACAGCAAGATAGAGTGGATGGTACAGAGCTCTCCCACGTAGCCCCTGCACCACGTACACACAACCTCCCCCACGATCGACATCCCCACAGGGGGTTCACCATGTGGGGGTCCACACGGGTGCCCCATCACCACGCAGGGGCCAGAGTGTACATGAGGCTTCACTCTCAGGAGCTAATTACTTAAGGTTGTTTCCGCCCCCCCCCCCACTTCTGCTGTATTGTAGAAAGGCAAAGGCATCACAATGCTGGAGGAAATCAAGGTCCCATCCATGAAGTTGGTGTACACGCTGACGGTCCCCGAGGCCACCGTGAAGGACAGTGGAGATTATGAATGTGCTGCCCGCCAGGCCACCAGGGAGGTCAAAGAGATGAAGAAAGTCACTATTTCTGTCCACGGTACATTGTGCTTTCTAAAATGTCAGTCGGCCGTGCTGCTCAGGAATGTGGTAATCATGACTTAATGGCAACTCTCCCCTGTACAGAAAAAGGGTTCATTGAAATCAAACCCAACTTCAGCCCATTGGAAGCTGTGGACCTGCATGAAGTCAAACATTTCGTGGTGGACGTGCAGGCCTACCCCCCTCCCAGGATATCCTGGCTGAAGGACAACCTGACTCTGATTGAAAATCTCACTGAGATCACCACCGACATAGAAAAGATTCAGGAAATAAGGTAAAGAAACACCCTCCCTCTGTACGCCTGTCCCTTATATGGTGTGTTTGTCGATAGAGTGAAGTTTGTGTCTGTGTTACAACACAAAGCAAGAATCAGTCTAGGAAATTGAACAAACCAGCACCAGAGATACTTGAAATCAGGTACCTTTAATGGTAACATTGTCATGTGGTAGTACTATGTGGATAACTATTTGACAATAAAATAAGAAGAAAGAATTGAAGAGTTCTATTCCCAGTGAAAGACCATTTCCTACCTACAGGAAGGGGTAAAGGAAGGAAAAGAAAATTGGACCCTCTTGGATTGAATACACTCCATGCCACCCACCATCTGTGTGGCAAATAGACATGCTGGTGAATCCAGTGACAAGGCCATTATCACATAAACTGACATGAAACGGTACATCATTGGTTTAATTTGAAACACATTTGCCCTGGTGAGGCCACCACAGGAAATCAGGGTAGTGTCTGGCCAGGTTTGGTTTGGAGAAAATGTGCAATGAATAGTTTGGATCCCTGCCCTCTGATGAGATAGTACACTGCTCTCACCTCTTAAATAGGGGTGGAGTTAAGTCACATCAGCCTCAGTTTCCTCATCTGTAATGTAGGGTTGATAATAATACCTTATATACTTCAAGGCAAGGAATTAGACCAGATGACAATTTGAGCTCCCTTGCAGTTTAGTTTTTTTTATTAAAAAAATGTTTAAAATGTTTATTTATTTTTGAGAGGGCGGGGAAGGGCAGAGAGAGACAGACAGAGAAAGGGAAACAGCATCTGAGGCAGGCTCCAGGGTCTGAGCTGTCAGCACAGAGCCCGTCAGGGGGCTGGAATCCACAGACTGTGAGATCATGATATGAGCCAAGTCGGCCACTTAACCAACTGAGCCACCCAGCGCCCCATTTGCAGTTGAGGTTTAAGTTCTGATTGGAATCTCAGAGCAGAAAGTATATCTTGAGGGACCAACTGTTCCCACGCTGCACCCTCCTCATAAACATCCCAGGGACACACAGGTCAGTCCTCGATTTCCAGCCTTCAGGGGAGAGGGCAAGAACCCTTCTCGTCCATTCACTCGATCTTGGGATTTGCTTTCTTCTTGCTGAACTAAATCCCATGTGCAGTTGAGAAGTGGTATCTGAGAAAATGGAATTGTTTAGCCTCCGTGGAACAGAGATGGAAAGAGTGTCAGATGCCGAATCTGGAAGGCTTTCTGATGACACGAGATGAGGGCGCCCAAAAAGGTGGGCAGTGCCAAAGTTTCCATTAGGTGCAAGGCCAGAGAGGAACAGGGTGATCTGGCACAGCCAACGCCTAGACCTCGTAGGTATACCATGCTCGAGTCGTGATCACGGTAATGACTAAGCAAAGCTCTCCAACCGAGAGGTTCAGGAAAGCTGCTTGTCACCCTGATTCAAGGGTTCCTCTAGCTCCCACCACCAGTTCCGCTTGTGGGCCAGGGACCGTAAGGATGAATAGGATGGATTCCGGAGGCTTAGGACTAGCGGATCCCCCGGTTTCCTTGGCCGGGCAAGTGCAGGCCATGAATGACGGGATGGTTTGGTGACACGCAGCCAGGAGTGCCTGTGGGGACTCCTTCAGGAAGTCCAGGCCTGAGGCCTGTGCAGTAAGGTGCAGCAGAGGAAAATCCAGCCCCGTGTGTGCTCTTGTCCCCGGTGCTGGTGCCCAGCGTCTGGGGCTGGATGGCTCAACATTCACAGGTTACTTGTGAGCTTTCAAGATGCTTTCACACATATAATTTCATTTAACTAATTCTGCAAATGACAGCAGGCTCTGCGTACGGTTATCCTATGCTACGTGTAAGGAAGCTGAGGCATGGAGAATTTCAGTAATGCCCATGGTCATCTCGCTTCATGCCCAGCGCTCCCCCCGCCATCCCCTTGCCTTTCCCCGCTGTGATGTTTTATAAAGAAGGGGAATCAAATGGGCAGATGCTTTGTTCATGTATGTACACAGAGCCAAATGTCATTTATAACACACGTAAGAAATCTGCAGGGGAAACTTCCTTTTTTAGTAAAGTATGAAGAAATAGATTTTCTTTCTTTATTTTTAATAGGCGATGGAATCTTGTGCTTTCAAAACATTCAGACATCAAGACAGTGCATTGTAGGAAGTCTCACTCTGTTCCTGTCACCATTTTCCCAGGTGTCCCTGCCTCCCCACGCAGAGAAATACTTGTATTAGTTTCATTAGGTTCTTCTAATGAAACCTTCCAGAGATTCTTTAAGCAAATACCAACAAGTAGCAATGTTATACCCTGGCGACCTCTCTGTATGAGTTTATAGACCATGTTCTCATTCTTTCTTCCAATGGTGTCCCCTTGGAACCACCCAAATGATGGATATGTAAGGGAAGCAAGTGTTTTTTAAAAGCTAAACATGAAGGATTTTCTGGGGGTTTTTTTGTTTTTGTTTTTTGTTTTTTTAAAGGGAAGTTGGTGGAACATGTCTACTTTCATTCAGAAATCAGGAAGTCAGGCCGTAGCGGAGCTGACTGCTGTTCTAGCCACATAAGTTATGGCTCATCTCAAGACATCTGGTCTTCTTTTTAAAAATTAAAGTGTTAGGGCTCCTGGGTGGCTCAGTTGGTTAAGCATCCAACTTCGGCTCAGGTCATGATCTCACAGTTCGTAGGTTCAAGCTCCACTTCAGGCTCTGTGCTGACAGCTCAGAGCCTGAAACCTGCTTTGGATTCTGTGTCTCCCTCTCTCTCTGCCCCTTGGCTGCTCCAACTCTGTCTCTCTCTCAAAAAGTAAATAAACATTACAAAATAAAGTGAAATAGAAATAAAAATTAAGTGTCAGGGTGCTTGGGTGGCTCAGTTGGTTAAATGCCTGACTCTTGATCTCAGCTCAGGTCTTGATCTCAGGGTCATGAGTTCAAGCCCTGTGTTGGACTCATCCTGGGCATGAAGACTACTTAAAAAAAATTTAAGTGTCTGTAAGTCAGACCTTCAACATGTAGAAAGTACATCAAAAATCCCAGAAAAGTGATGATGTGGTCAAGAAAATAAGTTGTCTTTACCTTTTTTTTTTTTTTTTACAAAAACAAAACTTAAATTGAACATAGGAACTGCTGGAGTGGCTGGAATCTGTTTGGCTAGGACTTGCTGAAACAAAGTACTTCCTTGGCAGGTATCGGAGCAAATTGAAGCTGATCCGGGCTAAGGAGGAAGACAGTGGCCATTACACGATCATCGTTCAAAACGAAGATGACGTGAAGAGCTATACTTTCGAACTCTTAACTCAAGGTGTGTAAGGGCAGGACACAGGTCGTGTTAGCTCAGTGAATAAGGGCCCGGGTGTCCCCCAGGGAGAGTGGCACTTTTCTATCAGGTCGTGGAGAGAAAAACAGCCCTTTATGGGAGAAGCAGGGTGTGGAGATATCGCATGTCAGGTCGGTTTTGTTGGGCTTATGAATTCACACAATTCTGGGAAGTTCCAGTCTGCTCTGAAACCCTCTGACGGGGGAATTCCTAGGTTACACCACCACCTGCTTCACAGTCTGGCGCCTCCGGTTCTGGGAAGAGGAAAATGATGCTTTTTTTTTTTTTTTTGGTCCAGATGACCATACGTTGTTCTGGAGAGTTTTGGCCTTTTTGCTTAGCTTCCCTTGAAGACATTGGATGGTGGCCCTTAGCAGCAGGGAATCCCTGTTTACATTCAGGGCCAGCACCTAGTCACTGGGTGTCACTGTATGCCAGGTACTGTCTTAGGTGGGCCCACTTGACCCTCACAGTAAATCTGTGATGAGGTATTAGCATATTTCTAGTTTGTTTGATCATAGGGGCACCTGGCCAGCTCAGTCAGTAGAGCATGCAGCTCTTGATCTCAGGGTCATGGATTCGAGCCCCACATTGGGTGTAGAGATTACTTAAAAGTACAATCTTAAAAAAAATAAATAGGAGTCTGATTTATTTGATCATGGATTAAAAAAAATCTTTAAAACGTAGTCACATTCCACAGATGCACTTTGGTAATGCTGCTTTAGATTATACTCTAGCTGAATCCTTTAGTCCGACCCCAAGCTGTAATATAATTTTAAGAGTTCTCCTTGCCTTTCAAGCCAAGTAACCACAGGGGTTTTTTGCTTTCCTCACTCCAGATTTCAAACACCACAGGATACAAATCCCCAGACACTGAAACTGTGAAAATGCTCTTATCCAAGTGGGTCTGCCCAAACTGGAGCATTATTATTATGCACATAATTGCTTTCAGCCCCTTCTTGGGCATTTGCTTCCTTTGTAGGTCCCGGTGCCATGTGGACAAGTTCCGAACTTGTACTTCACGGGGAGTTCTGGGACACAAGCCATCCAGTTCTGACTTCTTTTCTCCTCTTGCAGTGCCCTCGTCTATTCTGGACTTGGTCGACGACCACCACGGCTCCACCGGGGGACAGACTGTGAGATGCACGGCTGAAGGGACACCTCTTCCTGATATCGAGTGGATGATTTGCAAGGATATTAAGAAGTAGGGAAATGAGATGTTTCTTTTCCATTTGTGGTCAGAATGTTTCTTCCTTGGCATGAAGAACTTCAAATGCATTTTCTTTCTCTTGCTGGTCCTTTTGTGTGTGTGTGTGATTCTTATTTGGCCTCGGTCTCATAAACTACAAAGTAGGTTTGAAACATGGACCTGGTATGCACGTTATGTGTACGTGTGCACCTGCGTGGTCATGGAGAGCTGTAAGGAGAAGGTCCATGGCTTTCACCAGGTTCTCAAATGGCCCCTAACCAGAAAAGAAGATGGCAGCACCTGGGTGGCTCAGTCAGTTAACCATCTGGCTTCGGCTCAAGTCACGATCTCACGGTTCATGGGTTCAAGCCCCACATTGGGCTCTGTGCTGACAGCTCAGAGCCTGGAGCCTGCTTCCGATTCTGTGTCTCCCTCTCTCTCTGCTCCTCCCATGCTCATGCTCTGTCTTTCACTGTCTTCCAAAAATAAATAAAAAACGTTTAAAACATTTTTTTTTAAAAAAGGAAAAGATGATGAATTTAAAGGACTGCAGTAAGAAGAGGATTTTTACGACCCTGGCCTGGTTCACCTTACATTTCTTATATGGTGAACTTTACTTGGTAGCTAGACTGGCATGTGAACATAAATGAAAATATTGCCCATGTGACTGTCCGCCTCATTTGCCTACCTGCTATGTGGGGGAGTTAACTTGCCAGTTCCTCCTATTGTCCCCATTTGTCAACCTTCTGTGATGGACATTTGAGCAACATGTTCACATTTCAACCCATGGTGACTGGTTGAGTTCAGGAGCCTTGCCTTGTTTCTCTTAGAGGCTGAGACTCCTAGTTCTTCCTCTTCTTGGGGTTGAGGGACTGGATTTGGATTTTGACTAGAGCTGGAATCTAGGTCTTAACAGCTCAGCCAGGGATCACTCCAAACTTTGTGATATCTTACGGGCTCTCGACAGTGCAAGTGGAGACAAAAGGAAGGAGCCAGGCATTTTCAAGGGCTGGAAAATTGGGATAGTTAAACATTCTTATTTTTAGATCTATCTACTTGTTTTGGGAGGGAGGGAGGGAAGGAGGGAGGGAGAGAGAGAGGGAGAGAGAGAGAGAGAGAGAGAGAGAGAGAGAGAGAGAGGGAGAGAATGAGTGGAGAAGAGGGATAGAGAGAGAGAATCCCAAGGAGGCTCTACACTGTCAGCATGGCACCTAACTCGGAGCTCCATCTCACCAACCATGAGATCATAACCTGAGCCAAAATCAAGAGTTGGACGCTCATCTGTCTGGGCCACGCAGGTGCCCCTAAATGTTCTTGAAGTGTAACTGTTCAGTTTGCTCATGTGTTCAAGACTTGGGATTAGTAGTTATATTTGATCAAACAACTTTCTACCTTGTCTACTTCCTAACAGTCAATTTTTAAGTTCTTTTTTTAAAAAATGCTTTTATTTTATTTTTGAGAGAGTGAAAGGAGAGAGAAAGAGTGCCTGTGCCAGGGAGGGGCAGAAAGAGAGGGAGACAGAGGGTCCAAAACAGGCTCCAGGCTATCATTACAGGCACCTGACATGGGGCTCGAACTCACAAACTCTGAGATCATGACCTGAGCCAAAATCAGTTGCTCAACTGACCGAGCCACCCAGGTGCCCCTATTCTTTCTTTCTTTCTCTCTTTCTTTTTAATTAAATTCAAGTTAGTTAACATATAGTGTAGGTTTCAACAATTTTATGCACATACAGCTTACCCTCTTTGGGCATGTGCAAACAAGTTTCAGTGTTAATATGCACATAAAATGAGAAAGTTGACCAGTAGCACTCCCAAATGTAGGCAACGTCAGAACTGCTTGCCACCTTAGAGCAGTCTTACTGTGTCGGTCCCCTCCATTATCCCGATAACTGGCTCTATATTGACGTTCTCTTTCTCTCCAGATGTAATAACGAAACTTCATGGACGATTCTGGCCAACAACATCTCAAACATCATCACGGAAGTCCACCGCCAGGACAGGAGTACCGTGGAGGGCCGAGTGACATTCACCAGGGTGGAGGAGACCATCGCCGTTCGATGCCTGGCCAAGAATCTCCTTGGGGCGGAGAACCGAGAGCTGAAGCTGGTGGCCCCCAGTGAGTTCCTTTCCATCTTCCAGAACTTCAAATCCCAGTTGGGGTTCTAAAGGGATGAAGGTCCCAAGGCAGAAATTCAGCTCTGAATGCTCTTGAAGGACCTTCTCTGGGCATCCACATGGGAGCCCTTTTCTTTCAGATTTTGACCCCAAACTGTATCTCGCAGAAGCATCCCTGGCATTTTGCTTGTCTAAGAGAAGAGCTGCTCAGTCTCTTTAGTCTGAGTGTGGGGATGGGTGACGGAGAAGGAGGGTATTCTGCCTCATTGCTCCTTACGACCCTTGGGATGACTTGAATTCTTTAAAGCAAAAATTTAATGAAGCCAAAATTGATAAAAACCAAATGCAGCCTTTCAAAATAAACTGTTTCAAAAGAAACCGAACTTACACAGCATTCAATGTCATTGATCAGTCTTTATATTCCAATTTGCATTCTGTCTAGAAGGTTAATGCCATGGCACTGTTGGAGAAAGGATTGCGTTTTGCACGGTTTTGTGCACTTGCACAGGGTTGATCGAATTCTGTCCCTTTCTCTTCTAAGGGAAGAGCTGGACTGGTTTCACGTGTGTAGATGACTGAGCGGTGGTGTCACCCAGCCCTCAAATAAGCCAGGCAGCCTCTCGCCCTTCCGCCAGCAGAGCGAGAGCCCGGGCCCAAGCACAGCCTCGCGTCCCTGTGCTCCCGCCCGTTCCTGTGAATCCTTCACCATGCCCCTTTTCCAACAGCCCTGCGTTCCGAACTCACAGTGGCGGCTGCGGTCCTGGTGCTGCTGGTGATTGTGATCATCTCCCTCATTGTCCTGGTTGTCATTTGGAAACAGGTAGATACTTTCCTCAGAGGACTAATGCTCTTTGAAGCCCATAAGAACAAGAATAGCAGTCTAGTTCAGTGCTTGGCACAGAGAAGGAGCTCAGTCCTTACGTCTTGAATGAATGTGTCGGTCAGTCCTACTGAGTCTGGCCACTTTGCTGCAGTTAAGCTTTGGTGCCTTTGGACTTTGGTGATTCACCAGTTTCTTGTCCTGGTCATTTATAGAAACCGAGGTATGAAATTCGTTGGAGGGTCATCGAATCGATCAGCCCTGATGGACATGAATATATTTACGTGGACCCGATGCAGCTGCCTTACGACTCTCGATGGGAGTTTCCCAGAGATGGCCTAGTGCTTGGTAAGCGCCCACCCAGCTGATCTCCCAAGACTCCCTTTCGATTTCTACGGACCTTTACTTTTTGTAGCCTTGTGCAGGAAGAAGGGACCTGGCTTGTGCTTTAGCAAGAGCTAAGTGATAGAAATCGGCCGTCAGGAATATTTTTGTCTTGAAAATGAGTTGATTGCATTACTGCAGTAGTTTGTTTTTTTAAACTTGTCCCATGGCAAATTATGGTTAAAGAAAATTTTACAAGAGGAGAAGAGAATATGCGGAGGTCCTGCCAAAGATAAAAATCAATATGGCTTTGATTTGGGAATGACACAAATTGAAAATGAGGTAAATTTCTGTGACCGAAAAGAAACAGATGAGAAACGAATGAGGACAACCACAAAGAGTATTTTAATCCAGGACATTCTTGTGTGTGTGTGTGTGTGTGTGTGTGTGTGTGTGTGTGTGTGTGTTTATTTTTGAGAGAGAGAGAGACAGCGTGAGCAGGGGAGGGTCAGAGAGAGAAGGAGTCACAGGATCTGAAGACAGGCTCCAGACGCTGAGCTAGCAGTCAGCACAGAGCCTGACACGGGGCTTGAACCCACAAACTGTGAGATCATGACATGAGCTGAAGTCGGACGCTTAACTGAGCTGAAGTCGGACGCTTAACTGACTGAGCCACCCAGGCGCCCCTAATCTAGTACATTCTGAGGATGTATTAGATACTTCTTTAGAATATGTGCATTTAATAGGTACTGTTTTGGGGGTGCCTGGATGGCTCAGTCAGTTGAGCGTCTGATTCTTGATTTCAGCTCAGATCATGATCTCGAGGTTTGTGGGTTTGAGACCTGCATTGGGCTCTGCGCTGACAGCACAGAGCCTGCTTGGGATTCTCTCTCTTCCTCTATCTGCTCACTCGCTCTCTCTCTCTCTCTCAAAGTAAATAAAATAGGTAACTTTTCAAAGTAAAACATGTAAAAATAATCAAGCCAACTTCTCACAAACTTTTCAAGTATTGCAATCTTGGCCTGAGACCAAGTACATGAAGTTTTAGTCCAAGGGATTTTTTATTTTAAGTCATATTCTGAATGAATGAAAATAAGACAAAGACAAATGAAAGAGCTAGAAGTTGGGTCAAGAATATGCTAACGGTATGTGCTTCAGAGGATGCCACAGACAGTGTTTAATTATCCTCTTGCCTCGTTCCAAAGTATGGCAAGGTTAGGTCTTCTCAGAGAGTTCCTTAAGCCTGGGAACTGAGCTTTCTTTATTATCTCTCCCCACCATCAGTCCCACCTCACCCACCACCCAAATTTACAGAAAGGGACGAGGAACTTAAAGTAATAAAATATGGGGGGAAAGGGTGACATTCCTAAGAGGCTAAGGGGCATTTCTGTGTCTCTCAGCTCCTGTGTATCCCCAAGGTGCTAGGGAAGCTTCTGACAATGCAAACATTCAATCAGAGTTACTGTGGCCAGGGGCGTCTGGGTGGCTCAGTAGGTTAAGCATCCGACTCTCGATTTTGGCTCAGGTCATGATCTCACGGTTTGTGAGTTCAAGCCCCATGTCAGGCTCTGTGCTAATAGTGCAGAACCTGCTTGGGATTCCTTCTGTCTCTTTCTCCCTCTCTCTGCCCCTCCCCTGCTGGCACGTGTGCTCCCTCCCTCTCTCACAAAATAAATAAACATTAAAAAAAATCACTTCTGGCTTTTAGTCCCTTATGAGCTGTGTCTTTCCCTGGCTTGGCTCTGCGTGGTGAGACTGGCCACTCTGGGAAGCATTCCTTTGAGGCTGCGAGCTCTTTGGGGCGTCTGGGTGGCTCGGTTTGGCTATGATCTTTGTCACAATCTTGTGTTTGTGAGTTCAAGCCCTCCACTGTGTTCTGTGCTGACATCTCAGAGCCTGGAGCCTGCTTCGGATTCTGTATCTCCTCTCTCTGCCCTTCCCCTGCTCACACTCAGTCTGTGTAGCTTTCAAAAAATAAAACGTTCAAAAAAAATTTAGATGGTGAGCTCTTTAAGAGTGGGGACAGCAGCTTCCGTTTCCTTTTGCTCCCAGGGCATGGTTGGCCTTTGTCGTGCCTGGGCTGACAAGCAGGCAGCAAGGACACCAGCCTGAGGTTTACTTCGTCACTCCTCGGACTCAGTGATCTCGTGAATGCTGAGTGTTTCCAGTGCATAAGGACTTACTGATGCAAAAGATGCCCGTGGAGAACAGAAGGGAGCGAGGCAGGGGGTTTGGGTGGCAGCCACGGCACAGGAGCACATGGGAGACTGCAGGCGGTGCTGGAGCTGGCACCCAGGGTGCCCCCTCCCTGTTCCTGCCTGCGTTTCCCTTTCCCTTGCAAATGTTATTTGACAAAAGCAGTTGTGCCCATTTCCTTCCCGGTGGGTTCGGTTCTCGTCTTGACATGATGACTTGGAGGGATCGTGACGCAGACTCCACACTGGTGGAGCGGCCCCGTCATGCCCCCGCGAGTACCGGCCATGGTGAATGGAACTGAGGGGACGCCACAGGCTGCCCGACTTAACGGTGCTGATTGCCCGCAGGTCGCATCCTGGGATCGGGGGCCTTCGGGAAAGTGGTGGAAGGAACTGCCTATGGATTGAGCCGGTCCCAGCCTGTCATGAAAGTGGCAGTGAAGATGCTAAAACGTAAGTGCCCCATCTGGGGATTTTTTTGAAAATGAAGATAGTGAATCGCTCAAAACCACATAGCCAGTAAATGCCAGATTTAGGGATAGATCTTGGTTCTTTCGACTCTAGGCTTTCATGCATAAATGCATGCAGGTTATTTAAATTATTCTTGTTGCCTGTATGTTGGAAAATAAAGAGTTGTTATTTTGGGTGACTTCTTTTTACCTTGAGGAGTACAGATTAGTGATTAGAGTCCAGACCAAGTCACCGTGTGATTCTCTTTTAGACTCTCGCTAAATAAAATGATATCCAGTCACAGGATTAAAGCCGTGTTGCTGGCTTTTTCTGGGAAGTAAATCAGTTGAACTGATATGTGATTTATTTCTTCAACAGCCACAGCCAGATCCAGTGAGAAACAAGCTCTCATGTCAGAACTGAAGATAATGACTCACCTGGGGCCGCATTTAAACATCGTGAACTTGCTGGGCGCCTGTACCAAGTCAGGTGGGCTTCCTGACCCGGAGTGGGGTCTTTATAGAAGGGCTATAGTTGGGAAGACTGCCAGGATTTTTTTTAAATGTCTACTTATTTTTGACAGAGAGAGAGTGAAAGAAAGAGAGAGGGAGAGGGAGGTGCAGAGAAAAAGAGGGTCAGAGGATCTGAAGCAGGCTGTGCACTGACAGCAGAGAGCACAAAATGGGGCTTAAACTCACACACTGAGATCATGACCTGAGCTGAAGTTGGAGGCTTAACCAGCTGAGCCACTCAGGCACCCTGGCTCATTGTTTTTGAGTGATATCCCTCGTCAGTGCAATCAGCATCTCATGGCTTTTCTGTTCTTCATTTTCATACCCATTTCTTACCTGGTTTTGGTTCCCACAGGCCCTATTTACATCATCACGGAGTACTGTTTCTATGGGGATTTGGTCAACTATTTGCATAAGAATAGGGACAGCTTCCTGAGCCAACACCCAGAGAAGCCAAAGAAAGAGTTGGACATTTTTGGGTTGAACCCTGCTGATGAAAGCACACGGAGGTGGGTGCAGAGGGCACGTTGCTGTGAACCATTGTGTTACGGGTGGAGAGAACCCACGTCCTGATAGGATCCATGTCTGCGGATCCAGTGCCGACACATGGCAGGAGTCCCGCTCCCCGCCTGTCATTCTGTGGCCAGTACATCCCATGACATGTGCCGGTACATCGTGTGACCCCTGCCTGTACATCCTGGGCCTATACATCAAGCCAGTGGTAGTGATCTTAACTGCAGGAAGGTGCACGTAGCTATAAAGATCTCTGTAGATTTAAAGTTCTGTAAGATCAGAAAGTACGAGTTCCCTTTGTATAGAATGACTCGATGGACCCCACATTGGTGCTAATTTTTAATTGAGTAGCAGGAAACATCTGCCCAAGCCATGTGGTCGCGTGGTCCGGGTTTGTGGCCTGTTTCTTGTAAAATGGAGAAGAATAAAGACAGACACCCCTGAATAGATGATCCATGTATTTGTGCAGTTATTGATTAATGCTCATCTCTCCCGCCGGTCTACCCCCTGTGAAAGGCACACATTGTTGCTCACCCCTGCTGCCCGCCTGCCCACCACTTTACCCTGCACGTCATCTACTGAGTGTTGAATGACCACTCCCGGGGGGCACCCTGAATAAGGTTTCTTTTTCTGTTTTTACAGTTACGTTATTTTGTCTTTTGAAAACAATGGTGACTACATGGACATGAAGCAGGCTGACACCACACAGTACGTCCCCATGCTGGAGAGGAAGGAGGTTTCTAAATACTCGGACATCCAGCGGTCTCTGTATGATCGCCCAGCGTCGTATAAGAAGAAATCTGTGTTAGGTAAAAGTGTCAACACCCACTCTTTGCATCGCCTAGTGGCTTCATGATACAGATTTCCCCTGCTATTTAAAAGTTTTGTTCATGCCACTGTGCTTTTGTGAAAAGCCTATGTTAGTATTTGTGTTCACTTACTGAAAGAAATCCAAAGAAGATTTGCTTCTTTGCTTTACGCCATTTTGGCTTGCGAAGGGTTTCATAGGAACGCCCTACTTTCGGATGGTGATAAAATTCACAGAGGAAGGTGAGCAGGCGTGGTAGGTCAGACTGCCAGGCTGTGGTCCTAAATGCAGAGCTGCAGAAGTGGGGCTTGACATGTCTTCAGAACTTGGCGGGCTGTGACTTGAAAGGAAGAAAAGGAATAAAGACGGACTTAATGCAATGCATTTTCATACTCTGAATGTAAAACCTTTAAGGAGTCATTTATTCTGATATAATGATTTTCTTTTTTTTTGGTATTAATGTGTGTGTGTGCATGTGCATGTGTTTTTTAATGAAAGTATGGGAATAATTGATGTTTTCCTTCAGTGCCCTTACTTAGCAAAATCAAAAGTTGGCTTCCTTGTATTGGTTCTCAATATTATTTAAAAATGTTTAATCATATCAGTCTCTGATGTCGACGAGTTCAGTAGCCCTTGCTTTTGGCTTTGCCAATATCCACTTTGTGCTGGAAGCTGGAAGGCAGACAGTTTGAAGTTATATTTTCTCACAAGGGTGTGGGTGTTTCTACTGAATGTTGTTTGAGGGAAGATCTGTCTAATCTTTCAAAACAGATGCACATGTGGCACGGTGGCATTGGCTTATGAACTCCAGGGAGCCTAGCTGATGCCCACAGCAGATGGACCACCCCACTTCTGCTGCCAGGAGGGCCTTCCAGATTCCCATCTAATCCCGGGCTTGGAGTGGGGAGCGCGTCCTGTGGGTCTGAGGTTGACCAGTCTCTCCATTTTGTGTCACTGGGCCTGGGCCCTCCCACTGGTCAATGCGCAAAAAGGGTTGAGCGGCCATGGAAATTATTTTGAAAATCCCTGATAGGCCTGAATGCTGGTGGGGTTCTTAAGTGAAAGGTACAGATCCATTTAGAAAAAGAATGTGCTTGTTTCGCAAAGCTCCGTCCACAAGAATATTTTCCATTGCTGCAGTTCCAAGTTTTCATTCACTTCTCGTTGCCAAATGGGGAACCTTCCAAGCCCTTTTCAAAGATTAGCCAATGAGAGCTGTCGGAACCAGCACTTCCTCTCTCCTCCTGTAGTGTTAAAAATAGTTTACATTGCTTCCCAGGCTGGACCAGGCTCCAGATGTCAGGGGAGCCTGATTCATGCTCAGCCCGGGCCCTGTGGGCAGGCACGCCCATGCTTTCTGGCCTTCTCCTTGCTGGCTGGAAAATATGAATGGTTGAAGCTTCTCGTCACTTGCCTGAAAATGTTCAAAAAGCAATGAGAACTGTTGGCCTAGATTGCCTCCTTCCTCGAAAACCCTGGGAGCCTTCCAGATTGGACTCACTAGGCAAAGTGGACAAGTTACAAAAGGAACTAAATGCAAAATCATTGGCACTGACCTTGAAGATTGTTACCTCTAGTCTGGCCGGGGCTTGCTTTTTATTCAGGAAGGAAGCCAAAAACTATGAAGGTAGCTTTCAAAGGAAAAGAGAAAGGCAATTCTTAGAAGCTACTTTTGTTTTAAAATGTTTATTTTTTAGAGAGAGAGAGAGAGTGTGAGCGAAGGAGAGGCAGAGAGAGAGGGAGACAAGGAATCGGAAACAGGCTCCAGACTCTGAGCTGTCACCACAGAGCCTGATGCAAGGCTTGAATTCACAAACTGCGAGATCATGTCCTGAGCCAAAGTCGGACGCTTAACTGGATGAGCCACCCAGGCGCCCCAGAAGCTACTTTTTCAAAGGGCCCTGGTGTATGTTCATCAGGAAGATTTTGTATATGTATATGTGTGCATGTGTATTTTAGAGGTGATTGAGGAGACTTGCTCACTAAGGTTGAAAAAAGAAATAGGAGGCAAACAACACAATATGTGTGAAACCCCATTAGATTGGTCCTTATGGGTATACACACACAAACACACACACACACACACACACCACACCCCAGAGGTATATTTCTGCAGATATATTTCTTTTTAATGGTAGAACCTCCGTGTGGTTTACGTACCCACCTGTGAGGTCTGGAAACACTATAGGAAAATAATTTTAGATATGTTCTTTGGACAAGCCTGCGCAGGCTGTGGGCCCCGTGGGAGCGCCCCAGGGGATGATGCTTCAGGCTGTCCTCCAGCACCAACACACTTCGTTCCTTTTCTTGCAGATTCGGAAGTCAAAAACCTCCTTTCGGATGATAACTCAGAAGGCCTGACTTTGCTGGATTTGTTGAGCTTTACCTATCAAGTTGCGCGAGGAATGGAATTTTTGGCTTCCAAAAATGTGAGTGTGTGTTTGTGGAACAGAGTTCCCTGTAGACCCAGGCCACAGGTCAGAGTGAGGTGGGCGTGGAAGGTCTGGGAGAGGCTTATACAATAGCCGATTCTCCCTTCCTTTTCCCCAAAGTGTAGTGGGGAGTCCGGTATCATCAGGCATCTAATCCCTCGGGGGCAGTGGCCCGGATGAGAGCCGGGAGGAGGGGAGCTCTGAGCGCTTGAATAGCCTCCCTGATGCGTCCCGGGTAGCTCTAGGCACCACCCCGAAGTGGCCAGTCTTGCAGGGGTGAGGCTGTCTGGCGGCAGATGGACAGACCCTGTTGTTTCTGCCCTTCCCACGCAGTGCGTCCACCGGGACCTGGCTGCTCGAAACGTTCTCCTGGCACAAGGGAGAATCGTGAAGATCTGTGACTTCGGCCTGGCCAGGGACATCATGCATGATTCAAACTACGTGTCCAAAGGCAGCGTACGTGCTCTTTCCCCTCATTTGATGTGCTCGCATCTCCTAGCTGAAGCTCGGCCTTGCTTCTGGCCATGCAGTGTCCATATTTTTTTAAACTTTTTTTTTTTAAAGGTCATTTATTTAGAGAGAGAGTATACACGTGTGCATGTGCAAGTGGGGGAGGGGCAGAGAGGGGGAGAGAGAGGGAGAGAGAATCCCAAGCAGGCTCCACACTGTCAGGGCAGAGCCTGATGACCGGCTCGATCCCATGAACCATGAGATCATGACCTGAGCCAAAATCAAGACAGACGCTTCACCAACTGAATCACCAAGGTGCCTCCAGTGTCCATATTTTCAGTGTGGACTCTATGAGATTCATAAATGGGTTTCTGGGATCGTATAAAAAGCACAAGGTCTTTTTGCCTGGGTGTGAGCACTGCCTCCAGCGCTTAGTACTCTGGGGATTTGGGGCAAGTTACTTGATCATTCTACAGTGACCTGATAATAATGCCTGTCCTCCTGGGTTGCCCTGGGCAATTCAGTCAGTGATTTTAATGTCAAATGCTTAGGACAGTGCCTGGCGCATAAGAGCATTCAGCAAGTGTTAGCTATTAATATGTAAATCACGTGTGTCTGTGTACCTGCATTCATTTCCAAAGAGAGCAGCTCTAACTTTTATCAAATTTGCAGACGATGTCTGTGACCTCTAAAATGTTGCGACCATTTGAGGTCATAGATCCTCGAGGCAGAATTTCCTTCAAGACCATCTTTCTCCCCGCCCCTTCCACCTGGAAGCAGAGGCAGTAGCTTAGGATACATTTGCCACTTGTAGGTACAATTCCAAATCATCCCACTGCACTGGTTGTGAGACAGCGTGGGGTTGCTATGTCCACCCAGAGAAAGCCACTGGTCTGTGCCCAGGCTCCGTGTGTGACCGTGACCTGTAGCTTTAGGGACCCTGAACCATTCAGTGGACTTTGGTGGGGCCAATTTCTCACCCGCCCAAAAAGTTGGAGCACCTGGGTGGTTCAGCTTGTTAAGCATCCAACTTCGGCTGAGGTCATGATCTCATTGTTCATGGGTTCGAGCCCCGCATTGGGCTCTGTGCTGACAGCTCGGGGCCTGGATCCTGCTTCGGATTCTGTGTCTCCGTCTCTCTCTCAAAAATAAATAAATGTTAAAAAAAAAAAAAGAGTTGATGAATCTGTGATCCCCCCATGAATCTCAGAAGGCTGAAGGATGCTAATGTGGTCACTTTATATTGTATATCTGTCTTGGTTTAGTATTTCCACTGGAGTTTATATAGCCTCCCAAAAGAGGCTGCAAAATTACCATAATATCATACTCCTTATAGTGGTAGGAAACGAATTTCTTAAAGTCCAGAAATGTAATTGGTTCTCAGATCACTGGATCTGTTTTGAATTTTGTTCCTAGGAACACCTGCAAGCAGGAGACTGCTCTAGTCAGGGCTCTTCCTTTTTGGGTAAAACCTTCAGGATTAAATATGTTCAAATGTTATTCCTTGGGAGGACCTAAGATGCAAGATCAAGTATCCATCATTCATGAAATATTTATTGAGGACCCACTGGGTGCCAGGCACTCTGATGAGTGTGGAGAACACAGGACTGGACAAAAAACACAAAGAGATACTTGTGTTATTAGTGCAAGTTATTGTTAGTCCAAAAAGAACCCCTACTATTTCTGCTGCTGTAGATCGGCGGTGCATGTGCTGGGCTTAATTTCCTCCCTCTTTCCCTGCAGACCTTTCTCCCCGTGAAGTGGATGGCTCCTGAGAGCATCTTTGACAACCTCTACACCACGCTGAGTGACGTCTGGTCCTATGGCATTCTGCTCTGGGAGATCTTCTCCCTTGGTACGGGCCTGTGGTCCCTGCTCATTTGGGTTATTTCGGAACAACACTGGGAGGGAAACCCCGTGTTTTCCAGGCTCCAGGGTGTAAACAGTGTTAGGATACCTGCTGTGAGTCGAGTGCGCGGCTGCAGATTAAATCACACAATGCGCACTTCTGGTGTCTGGTGTATGCCCGTGCAGACTGAGCCCACAGTTTGGGGGTCTGCACCCTCACATCTGGCCTTTGTCCCTCCTCTCCTTTGGGCTGTGTTAGAATGACTTTCTCCACTAGAACTCTTCCCGAGGACACGCACTCCCCAGCTGCTTTTTCACAGGGTCTCTGGGTTAAATAGGTTCACCAACGGTGATGGAGGCTCAGGTGAAAAGAAGTGTGGTGAGGAAAAGGGTGTGACTCCCCTTCCTGGTTGTCACTCTGGAGAGAAGAGCCTCCTAGTCATTCAGTTAGTCAGTCACCAGTTCCCTGTGCTGCCAGGTGAGGGGCCTGAGGGAGGAGTGATTCATGACCTTGACCTCCGACAGTTTATCTAGGAAGATTAGACTTAAACCTAGCAGTAAGTGGGTGGCGCTGATTTAAAATTGCAGTGGAAGAGAAGGGGGAAAGGGTCCTGGAGTAGTTTTGGAAGGCTTTAGAGAGGAAATTAAGCTTGATCTGACCGTCACCATAAAAACAAATGCTTCATGCTTAACGTGGTAGTCAAGGGTTTCTTCCCTACCTGGTCTCCTTTTTCGATCCCAGTTGTCCCTGCTTGGATGTCACTGGATCATCCAGTGCGGGGCTTAACTGAGGCTCTCACTGTCTATTGAAAGCAGAGAATTATCTAGAGATTTCAGGCCTCAATTTTGACTTTTGCTCTAATTATTGAACATTTTTGGCAAAAATGATTTTGTTTTTGCTTCAATGATTGAAAATTTCTCTTCCTTTTCTATTTTCCTTTATATATGTTGATCCAGTGATCAGAAACATTGAAAAACACTTTTGTGCTTTTCCTAAGATGTAGAATCTTTGCCGAGGGTGTCTGGACTTGACCAACCCCGAAGTCCTGGTTACATTTACGATTTGGGCAAGCCCCTGAAGTCAAGGAGATGGTAACCCTTAATTTCCTTGCAAGAGCCAGAACTTCAAGTGGGGCTCCCCAAACGTGTTCTGTAGGTGCTGTGTCACCCAAGGGTTTCAGCTGTGTACCACACACTTGTAAACCCTGGTTGGGTTTCTTTTTTTTTTTTGGTTTTCAGGGGGCACACCGTACCCTGGCATGATGGTAGATTCCACTTTCTACAACAAGATCAAGAGCGGGTACCGGATGGCCAAGCCTGACCATGCCACCAGTGAAGTGTGAGCCCCTTCCCCTTCTCGTGCGCCTTGTGCCCATGCCCAGCGGGTCTGGGGGCTGGGGTGGGGGTGCCCTGACACTTTTCCCTGTGCCCACTCGGAGTTGTGTGCTTCTGCAGCTATGAAATCATGGTCAAGTGCTGGCACAGTGAGCCAGAGAAGAGACCCTCCTTCTACCACCTGAGTGAGATTGTGGAGAATCTGTTGCCGGGACAATATAAGAAGGTTGGTCTGGGCCCCTCCGAGGTGGGGGAAAGGAGTGGGCAAAGGGAGAAGCCAGTAGCTAGCAGTCCTGCGAGTGAGCGGCACAGTGCAACACTGTTTGAAAAGAACATTTTCAAAGGGGGAACAAGATTGTTTGATCCAGTGGCCAGGGCTTTCATGGAGGGCTCCCCAGACCGCTGGTAGCAATGACGAATGCAAACCCTCCCCTTTGCTCAGGGCTCCCCTTTCATCCCAAGCGTACAACACCTGTAAGCACTTGGTTCTCCAGATGTTTGAGAAATCTGAAGCTACTGTGCAGTTAGAAGTCTCAGGCCATCCACAGCCATTAAATCACTAATTTGAATGCACTTAAATCCACGTGAAATTGGCTTTTACCAGCTGACGGCAAGGAGCAGCCTCAGCTGTTATCTGTGGCTCCAGCTGGTTTTTTGCGGCGTAGAAAGCATTGTTCGAAGGAACAAATATAATTTCATGGAGCCAGGCAGGATATGTTAACAAACGAAGCAACTTTCTGCCGCGATGCTGCGAAGGAGACCCAGACTCAGTTGTGTAATAGTTCAATTTCTAAGATTCGGATTCGTCAGTACATAGAGTCTTCATATTTATTGCCTGTTCTTCCCAAAGAGGAGCAGTGCTAGGTGGTTGCGCACTGAACCGGGCATTAAATACTTGTGTCTAGGGATTAATTCACTGCCCATGACAACTCCCGTAAGTGGGCAATGAGGAGGCAAAAGGAAATTAACAGTAGGTCAGTCAAAGGTGCCCTGGCTGGTTAAGTAAGATGTGTTGATGGGAGGGGACCGGAACTGGTCTTGAGAATGAGGTCTTTTTAGATCAAAGGTCTGTAAGTTTTGAGTTAGATTTCTCTAACGTTTAGGGATCAGGAAGGTTTCAGGGGTGGTGCTCCCAGTGGAAGTCCTTGTCCCCTCTTATTGGGACCCAAGCCCTGAACAGACTATGTATTGGGACCAGAAGGGTCCCTGCTAGCCCCAGAGAAGGGAGCGTGTGTGCGTTGAGGTGTGGGGGGGGGGGGCACAGTCATAGCTACTGACTTAGTGAAGGGGCTCATTGCATCTTTTTTTAAAAAAGTTTATGTATTTTGAGAGAGACAGAGAGAGTAGGGGAGGGGCAGAGGAAGAGAGAGACACACACAGAGAGAGAATCGCAGCAGGCTCTATGCTATGCGAGGCTCAAACTCACTAACCCCGAGATCACGACTTGAGCCAAAATCAAGAGTCAGCCTCTTAACCCACTGAGCCACCCAGGTGCCCCAGGCTCTCACCTTAAGGAGAATGAGAGCTCTGGTTGGCAGGACGGCAGGAGGTCCACGTCCCACATCCCTGGGATGTGACAGTTGACAGCTGACTTGCCTTCAGTTGTCTCAATCCCACATCTGTGGGGTAGCTTGGAAACAGCCGGCTAAGTATTAGTTCTGAGCGTCCTTGCTGCGGTTCAGCGGGTGACACTTGGTTAACCACGTGAAATGTGTATCTGCAGAGTTATGAAAAGATTCACCTGGACTTCCTGAAGAGCGACCATCCTGCCGTGGCGCGCATGCGGGTGGACTCGGACAACGCCTACATTGGTGTCACCTACAAACACGAGGAGGACAAGCTGAAGGACTGGGAAGGCAGCCTGGACGAGCAGAGGCTGAGTGCGGACAGCGGCTACATCATCCCTCTGCCCGACATCGACCCTGTTCCTGAGGAGGAGGACCTGGGCAAGAGGAACAGGCACAGGTAGCGCTCCCCTGCGCCCCCCAGCGCACCGGAAGGAGGAGAGCCATTGCCCTGGAGACGGCAGTGCTTTGTGTGGCAGAGTCCCAAGGGTTCTGTTTCCTTTTGTAAATGCTTCCCAGATGATCCTCATACCTGCCCCATGGGGCTTGGAGGAGCATAGGGCAGGCAGGGTGGAGAGTCTTTGACCTGAGTTGTCGGTGGTTTGATCAGACTGTCGCAGCAGTCCCAATTAATGAGATACTATAAGCCTCTCTTGCTATTTTCTACACTGATCATGGGAGGGAGGAGAAAGGCCAGTCTGGGCTGTTTGATGCTGCCTCAGTGGATCTTAACCCTAGCTGTAAGTTCGGATCACCAGGGGAGACTGGAAAAGCCATCTCCTTCACCCAGACCAACAAGTTAGAATCTCTGGGAGCAGAACCCAGGTGCTTCCTGGCTGATTTGTCCTTTCTTTTCTAACTCTGTATAATAGAATGTCTAACATGCCCTGTTCAAGTTGTACAGTGACCTGCCAGTGAATCTGTCACCCAATTTGAGCGTTCATGAACTCGCGGCCAGAATGCATGAACAGCCATATCCATTCCACTACTACTTTTCTTGCTTTATTTAGAAATCATGTCATTTCATCCATCAATATTCCATTATGTGCCTCTAAAAGATAAAGGCTCTATTTAAAGATTTTTTAACTTCATTTATTTTGAGAGAGACTGAGAACGCGACCTGGGGACGGATAGAGCGAGGAGAGAGAATCCTAAAAAGGCTCTACACTGTCATCGTGGAGCCTGACATAGGGCTCAATCCCACAAACTGTGAGGTCATGACCTGAGCCGAAAGCACGAGTCAGGTGCTTAACTGACTGAACCACCCAGGTCCCCTAAGACTCTATTGAAAAATATAACTGGAGTTATTAAAAATAACTTAGGATACCATTATCTCACCCCTCCTTCACCAATTGAGAATCAATAGCTAGGAGCATCCGATATCCAGTGTTCAAATCTCCCTGACACTCTGATAAGTATTGTTTTACATTTGTTTTGTTGTACATGAGACCCAAATTAGGAGTCACACATGGCCTTCAGTTGCTACATCTCTATATGTTTGTCCTGCCCCTTTTTACCCTCCTTGCATAGCATTTGTGAAGAACCCGAAACGTTTGCCTGTAACATTCCCACATTCAGAATTTTGTTGATTGCACTCTGTAGTGTGTCTTCACGTGCTTTTTCTCCTGTATTTGTTGTAAATTGGTGGTCTAGATGCTTGATCTGCTGCAGGTTAGATTTTTGGCAAGCGTGCCTCAAAGGTGGTGCTGTGCACTTCTGTCGGGAGCTGCATGCTGCCCGATGGTCTCTCCTTTTGTGACATTAACAGCCATTGTTGATCATTACGTGTCTCCATTAATTTATTACCAAGGCAATGCTAATATGAAGCCAGGACTAGAACCATTGATTTGTACATCCAGATGAGGGGACGTGATCTCCACCGTCTTTGCAAAGTCCTTGAACAGAGGCAGGAGAAAGCTATGATAGTGGTCCTTGGTTTTAGGTCCAGGTTGCTCATGAGTCTCTCTTTTTTCTATCTTCATTCAGTATATTTTTTCCCCTTCTTCCTCATTTGGTTAGTTACATATAATTATTTAGGCAGAAGCACATGGCATTACTATTTTGGAGGCTTGTGATTGTGACATCTTTTGCTATTGGTGTGAATCAGGTAATTTTAAAAAGTATTGTGTTTTGGGTTTTTTTTTTGTTTTGTTTTGGGAATGTGTTATGAAAATTGGAGGTTGTACAGAGTGCTCTAATTCACCTTTGCTCAGAAAATTTCAAAAATATGTCTGTGTTCTTTTAGCAAAATGTTTCTCCAAGTTTTGGGGATCTGCCATCCATTTGGTTATTTTATATTTGGGGACTCTGAATACTATTTCAGTTATAAAAAGATTTTGCTTCTTTTTTTTTCCTTTTTGATGTTTACTTACTTATTGAGAGAGAGAGCGAGAGAGAGCCAGTGAACAAGGTGGGAGGGATGGAGAGAATCCCAAGCAGGCTCCATGCTGTGAGCTTGGAGCCCAACACTGGGCTCAAACTCATGAATCATGAGTTCATGCCCTGAGCTGGAATCAAGAGTCAGACACTTAATTGAGTGAGCCACCCAGGTACCCCAAAATGTTTTGTCTCTAAATTAAGTTAGAAAGTTGTTGGGGCGCCTGGGTGGCTCAGTCAGTTCAGCATCCAACTTACATTCGGGTCATGATCTTGTGGTTCACAAGTTCAAGCCCCACCTCAGGCTCTGTGCTGACAACTCAGAATCTGAAGACTGCTTCCGATTCTGTGTCTCCCTCTCTCTCTCTGCCCCTTCCCTGCTCATATTCTCTCTCTCTCAAAAATAAATAAAACATAAAAAAAAAAGTTGTAGAGACTTTCACCCTTCATGAGTTTGAGCCTGTGTTGGGCTCTGCATCAGAGCACGAAGCTTGCTTGGGATTGTCTCTCTCTCTCTCTCTCTCTGCTCCTCCCGTGCTCACTCTATCTCAAAATAAATAAATAAACTTAAAAAAAGAAAGTTGTATTGATAAATCACACAAGAAAGGTGCCCACACTCTATCTCATAACAAATAAATAAACTTAAAAAAAAGAAAGTTGTATTGATAAATCACACAAGAAAGGTGCCCGGAAGATTTCAGGCATGCACGAGGCTGCACTGCAGAGTTTGATGTGTATTACATGGAGAGAACAATTCTAGTTGATAGAAAGTTGTTATATTAGATAATGAGAACCTCTGCAAGGGTAACACGTTTTACCTTCTAAGTGTGCAGAGTATGTCCCAAATGATTACACCAGGCCAGCTGAGGCTGTGGTCCTCACAGAGGCTGAGCGTGGGGCGTGCCTTGGTTAGTTGGGACTGCCATAACACAATACCGTGGACTTGGGGGCCTAAATGATAGAAACTCATTTACTCACAGTTCTGGAGGCTGGCAGTCCGAGATCAAGGTGTTGGCAGGTTTGGTTTTCCCTGCAGCCCCTTTCCTTGGCCTGCAGATGACCATCTACTTAATGTGTCCTTACCTGGTCACAGGTGTCTCTTTCTCTTACAAGGACACCATTTCTATTGGGTAATGGCCCACTTTAATGACTGTGATTACCTCCTTAAAGGCCCTGTCTCCCAGTATAATCCAATGGGGTTAGGGCTTTAACTTGTACGTTTTGTTGGGGGGACACAATTCAGCCTGTCATAGTGAGGGGGGATCCCAGGCCTGAGATGCTCTCGGTCTAGGAAACCATGATGATCCTGTGGAATCTTCTTGGGCTTAGGGGGCTACCTTGGGAGGGGGATGGGGATGAGAAAGACTGGGCCTTGCTTGCTACAGAGGGTTTGGGGCTGCTGAGTCAGTAATACCAGGAGCCAGGCCCTGGGCCACAAGATGGGCACTGTGGCTTGGGAATGAGAAGTAAGCCCAGGCATGAGTGTTGGGACCACCATGAAGGCCGGCAAGCTGCAGGACTGATCTGGTGCTGAGTCTCTGCGGAAGTTAGCTTCCTCCATCCCATACCCTTGCCTTCTCTCTGTGAGGGGGACAGGCAGAGAGAGAAGCGTGTCAGGCACAGGAGAGTCAGTGCAAGGGCAGTGACTCTACTGAAGGACTCAGCTGTCGAACTTGCCCCCAAGGAGGGGGCCTTTGTCCAAATCACAGTATCCAGAGTAGTCTCATAACTGCAGGTCCTAGCTGGGTTGGGGGCCATATCCAAAGGTTGACTCTGGCCTTTAGCTTCTGGCCAGGGCCCCATGAAGTGGGTCTGGCTTCCCAAGGAGAGAGCTTGTCAGGACAACATTGTTATCAAGACCAGCCAAGTGGACTTGGGGTTCACAGCGAGGCTCCAGGACCAGGGTGTAGGTCGAGGGTAGGGTAGCATACACAGTAAGAAGGGAGACAGAAGCTCTCAGTCCTAGGGAAGGACCTGATCTATGGGGTCGTGAAAGGAAACCTCAGTCTAGTAACCCCAAGGGCTCTCCAGGCCGCCTTTGGGGTGCCTGGCAGCAGACTGTTTTGCATGGGCTTCTATTTGGTGGGCTTAGTTTTCTGCTTGGAAACTGAACTGACCTAGAGAGAGAGGCAGAGACAGGCCAGGCCTTATGGGAAGGAAATAGCTAGCCAGAGTGAGGTCCCTTGATGGGCACGAGTGCAAGATCCTTCCTCTGGCTGGCCAGCCAGTGGTATGGTTTCTACGTTATGTCTCTAGCATGGCGCTTAGCCTCACAATGAGTGCAGGCCATCCTGCCTCTCAGCAGATAACCTGCTCGGAGCAAAAAGATATATATAGAAATTTTGCAATCCAAGACAGGATCATGATAAGGCAGCAAGAGTTCAGAGACAGGAAGACAGGTTAGAGACTAGGGGTGCTAATTATGTTTCTAAAATTCTTTGTGAGAAAGTTTAAGCATTTAGAAAAATTGAGAGAATACATCTACCACTTAGCTTTAGTAGTTGTTAACATTTTGCCACATGTGGTTTATCTAACTAACTAACTAAATATAGTTATACCTGTTTTGGGTATATATGTAATATAAAATATATACTACACATTTTTTAAAAAAAAGTTTATTTAGAGAGAGAGCGGGGACATGTGCGAGCAGGAAGGGCAGAGAGAGAGAGAGAGAGAGAGAATCCCAAGCACGCTC
This sequence comes from Suricata suricatta, assembly GCF_006229205.1. Classification (NCBI taxonomy): domain Eukaryota; kingdom Metazoa; phylum Chordata; class Mammalia; order Carnivora; family Herpestidae; genus Suricata; species Suricata suricatta. Next base: position 152,830,370 of record NC_043700.1, on the reverse strand, counting down.
CGCACTGTTAGTGCAGAGCCCAATGTAGGTGGGGCTCAGTCTCATGAACCATGAGATCATGACCTGAGCCAAAATCGAGAGTCAGATGCTTAACTAACTGAGTCACCCTGGCGCCCCATATTTAATAACATATGCTATGTAATATACATGTACCACATGCACACTCTACTTATTTTTCCTTGCTAAAACGTTTGAAACTCCCGCGGACATCTCCTAAGAATAAGGATACTCTCCTACATAATTATAACAGCAGGATCACATGTAAGAAAATTAACAACTGTTTCCTGATACCATCTGGTATTCAGGCCCTATTGAGGTAAGAGTATGAGTGATTACAATACTAATAATAGCTAATATTTATTGGGCACTTAGTATATTCTAGATACTATGCCCAGTGCTTTACGGTTATTACCTTATTTAATCTCCCTAACAGGTAGGAATATTGTCAGGCACTATTGTCATCTCATTTTATTTAATGTAATTTTTTTAAAGTTTTTATTTATTTTGAGAGAGAGCATGAGCGGAGGAGGGGCAGAAAGCGAGCGAGAATCCCAAGCATGCTCTACGCTGTCAGCACAGAGCCTGACACGGGGCTCAAACTCAACGAACTGTGAGATCATGCCCTGCGCCAGAATCAAGAGTCAGATGCTTAACCGAATGAGCCACCCAGGGGCCTCTGTCATCTTATTTAATAAGCCAGGGAACCAGTTCTGGGAGTTAAGTGGCTCTTGTGATTCCCACAGCTGCTAAGTGATGGATAATTCCAGACCTAAGGCTTTTTGATGCCAGAAGGCTCCCTTTTGGCCACTACTTTAGTGAGTAGGGCCGGGGAAGGTGGGGGGTGGGCGTAAAGAGGAGGAGGAGGAAGGCATTCCAGGGGTGTGGGGTCAGATCCTGAGAGGACCATTTGGGCGCCCAGAAGATTTCACAGCAGGGACTGGCTGGGCTGTAGTTTGCAGCTGATTTCATCCCCCTCTATCTTTTGATCAGGCACTGCTTACTTTGTTTTCCAGTAGGACTGAGTAGGGAAAGTATTGTTGCAGCTTGTTAGCAACTCTGCTGGAAAATTTGACAGACGAAAAGGAAGGCTGAAGTGTGAAGATCACCTGGGGGGGTGGGGGGGTCTTGGTTTTCCACTGGGCCCCCTGCAGTGTGATGGATGACAAGTAGCTATCTGGCTTGGTGGCAGAATCTTGCCTAATTGGGTGGCCGAGTTTGAATGCCAAAGATCTTGCAGAAAGAGCTCCGTTGTCTTTGGTGGCGGGGGGGGGGGGGGGGGGGGGGGGGGGCACCCTAGCCACGCAACCATGGTCTGGTCGGTTTGTACCTGAGCTTTACCTTTCCTATTCTCTCCCTCCACCAGCTCGCAGACTTCAGAAGAGAGTGCCATTGAGACAGGTTCCAGCAGTTCTACCTTCATCAAGAGAGAGGACGAAACCATTGAGGACATCGACATGATGGATGACATTGGCATAGACTCCTCAGACCTGGTGGAGGACAGCTTCCTGTGACTGGCAGATTCAGGGGGCACCTTCCACTCTTGGAGCCACCTTGGATCCCTTTAAGAAAACCACTTTATTGCAATGCAAAGTTTGGGAGGCGGACTTGGTTGATGCGTCAAGAGAAGTTCCCAGCCAAGGGCCTCAGGGAGCCTTCTAAATATGGATGAATGGGATATTCGGGAATGAACTTTCTTAGCGTTGGGCTTGCAGCGCTTCAGTAGCATCTCAGCGGTGTGTGAAGTTTGGAGATAGAGGGACAAGAAAACAATAGGCCACGGAAGGTGAACTTTGTGTTTCAAGGGCATTGGTGAGATTCCAACATATACAATTTTTATTTGCAAGAAAACTCCAGCATTGTAATTATGTAAATAACTCTAACTGAGGATATGTTTAGATTTGTATTAACTGTCTTCTCTGGACTTCTGAAGAGACCACTCCACCCATCCATGTACTTCCTGCTTGAAACCTGGTATCAGCTGCTGTTGAGCTTTCCTGGGAAGTACATGCAGAACCACTTTTGAACCTTAAAAGGTACTGGTACTATAGCATCTTACTTTTTTTTTAGTGTTAAAGAGATAAAGAATAATAATTAACCAATCTTGTTTACTAGATTTGGGTCATTTAGAAGCCCAACAACTCATTTTCCTATTGTAATCTATGTTTATAATACTACTGTTATCAGTAATGCTAAATGTATAATGTGTAACATGTTTTCCCTACAGAGAAAGCACAATTAAAAAAAAAATCTTCCTAAGTAGGCAACAAGTTTGACAGTTTTTGACATTTATATCAAATAACCGATGTTTCTCTATAAAATATGGTAATAGCTTTAGTGGATTAAATTTAGTTGAACATAGAGAACAGTAAAAGTAGTGTCTTCCAGGAAGTCAGTGTTTTTAACTGTGTACTGAAATAGGTTCCCTAATCCGTTGTACTAAAAACAATTAATTGCCCTCTGAAGTAATGGAATTTAAAAGAAACAAAACCCTGAAATCCTAAATGTTCTCAAAGCCTATGCCTAATGTGACTTGTCATGTTATTACCCAGTGGAAAATAGAATCATCAGTAAAAAGACTGGATTTGCCGAGATCGTTTTCATGCTTGGTGATAACTTTGGTGGATCCCCAAATCTATGTTTTAAAAATTTTACAAACCCTACAAGGGTCAGAAGATTGCCTTGAATATCAGCCCCCTTTCTTTCTCATACCCCAAAAAGAAATAGTCTGAAACTGTGAGAACATAAAGGCATTATTTAGCGAATCGTGCCTGTGCATTAGCCTGGATCCTTTGTTTCTAAATGTGTTTGCAGCCGGGATCACCAGACTCTAGGTCCCCACCCCAGATCTTCTGAATTATGGAGTTTGGTCAGGAGCAGGAACCTGTCTTTTTATAAACTCCCTGGCTCTTCTGATTAGCCAAGTTTGGGAAACACCAGCTTAGGTTATCGGAAGTTGCCATGGGAAACAGATAATTTGAAATTTGGAACTCACCCAGAAGTCAGCCACGTAGGAGGCCAACCCTTCAAATCCTTGGCTTTGGGTCAGTAACATTTAATGCCATATATCTGGCCATTGCTGCCCTTAATTTAACTTTCCAGTCTCAGCTGAGGCTGAGAAAGCAAAATCTTAGTTTGGCAGGTCTTTCTAAAAGTAACGACGTTCCTCCCCACTGCATGGGGAACCTGAACTTGCCACCGCCCCCCTTCAGTTCCCCAAAGGCAGGTACAGAAATGATGCGATTCAGAGTGCCAGGTGTCTGTATAACCAGGTCAATATTTTGGTGGGAAAAAAAGCTAAAAATTTTGCTGAAATTTTGGGGTGAGATAAGAGGACAAGTTGTCACATCCATCCAAACTGTCAAACCAATTGGCATGGGTTCATTGGCATTCTTTGCAATCTGCTTAATTGCTGACACCGTATGAATGAAACATGGGCTGTGATTGCCGCAATCACCGTATGTGCCTCTCGCAGGTGATGCGCAGGAAGATGTAGCAGCGGAAACAAGGTACTTGACTACCTACTGGTATAAGCTCAGCGCAAGCCCCAACTTCCTTACCCACCTTTTTCATACTAAGTGTGAACACTGAGCCAGATTGGCCAATTAAAAAAGAAAATCTGACTAGGTTCTGTAGAGCCAATTAGACTTGAAATACATTTGTGTTTCTAGAATCACAGCTCAAGCATTCTGTTTATCTATCGCTCACTCTCCCTTGTACAGCCTTCTTTTGTTGGTGCTTTGCATTTTGATGTTCCTTGGAGTTTTGCATGACATCATGAGGCCGGGTGAGAATTCTCAGACAAGCACGTTCCAGTCCTAATGAATACTCCACCTGAGTTTGTGTGTAACTGCATTCTTTTTTTTTTTTACAATATGTTCAGTGTATCACAGACTTGTTTCCTTTGTTGGCCTCCTGCAAAATCCCTAGATGAAAATTTACCAACCCTTCCTGCTTTCTATTTTTATGAAGACAATCAAAGCTGGCCTGAGAAACAATTTGTGACTTTTCTTAAATGATCAGTGATGTCCTTAAAATGTGGTCTGCCAATCTGTACAAATGGTCCTATTTTTGTGAAGAGGGACGTGAGATAAAATGATGTTATACATCATTATGTATATATGTATTTCTTTATAGACTTGGAGAATACTGCCAAAACATTTATGACAAGCTGTGTCACTGCCTTTGTTTATACTTTTTTGACTGTGATATTCCCCACAGGCACATTAACTGTTGCACTTTTGAATGTCCAAAATTTATATTTTAGAAAAATAAAGAGAAAAATACATTAAGTGTTTCCAAAACAGTGGTGTGGTGAATGTTTGTGAAGTAACTCAATAGGTAGGGTCTACTGATAAAAAAATGTATTACAGAATGCCCCCCCATTTGTGTTTTTGTTTTAAAATGTGTAAATGAAGATCTTTATATTTCAATAAATGATATATATAATTTAAAGTTACGCTAAGGTGCCAGCATTTTTGTTTTTAGCTGAATCACATAAAGCAGTCTTGTTCAACGTGCTCTCTCAGCCGTGTTTTAGCAGGGCTTCATATTACGGTATTGATGAAACCAATAGGAAGTTTAAGACGTTATTTGAGCGAGTTCATTTTCGCACACAGCGATGAACTTGGCTCATCTTCCGTCCTATTGTTTGTTTGTTTGAATAGCATTTTACTGCATCATATTTTTCTCCCTAGCAGGAGCACATTTGCTGTTTACAAGATTCAGACATTGTGGGTGTGTGTGTGATGCGAGAGATTAAAGTCTCTTTTCACTCTGTCTTCCTCCCTGTCCCTGTCCAGGTTCCCAGAGGCAGAACTGCCTCTTTTATCTTTCCGTTTAACGTTCCGTGCGCCTGCTTCTGTACACATACATACATCTTTGTTTTTGCTTCACGTTTTACCTAAATGGGATCTACTTTACAGAATGCTTTGTAAAGTGCTTTTTCCCCTCTATTTTAATTTTTTTAATGTTTTTTATTTTATTTTTGAGAGACAGAGAGAGACAATGCGAGCAGGGGAGGGTCAAAGAGAGAGGGAGACACAGAATCCGAAGCAGGCTCCAGGCTCTGAGCTGGCAGCACAAAGCCTGATGCGGGGCTCAAATCCACAAACCGTGAGATCATGACCTGAGCCAAAGCCGGACGCTTAGACGACTGAGCCACCCAGGTGCCCCTCCCCTTATTTTAAAATAGACTTTGTTTCCTATAGCAGTTTTAGGTTCACAGCAAAATCAAACGGAAGGTACGGAGGTTTCCCGTATACCCCGCTCTCCCCACGCAGGCACAGCCTCCCCATTTTCAGCATCTCTCATCAGAGTGGTGCACTTGTTCCAAGTGATGAACTTACATGGATACGTCATTATCAGAGTTTATAGTGCTCTTTTCTTTTTTCATTTTTCTTTTTTAATGTTTATTTATTTTTAGAGAGAGACAGAGCATGATCAAGGGAGGTGCAGAGAATGAGGGAGACACAGAATCCAAAGCAGGCTCCAGGCTCTGAGCTGTCAGCATAGAGCCTGACATGGTGCTCAAACTCACAAACTGTGAGATCATCACCTGAGCTGAAGTTGGATGCTTAACTGACTGAACCACCCAGGCGCCCTGTGCTCTCCTCTTTTAATGATATATTTCAGAGATCTCTGTGAGAAGTACATATAGATAGACCCCCCTTGTTTTTTTATTGTTTCTCATTATGTGAATGTACCATAATTTATGCAGTCATGTTCCTAAAGGTACATTTGTAGTTTCCTATTCGTTGCTATTGAAATGACTTCTTGAATAGCCTTGTGTAGACTTAGTAGTGTTTTGTTAGGATAGAATCCTAGAATTAAAATTGCTAGGTCAAAGGATGTGCAAGAATAAACTGATGTTAAGCCCAAGTCTTCACATACAACTGTCACAGTAAATTTTAGAATGTGAGTCACCTGCTTTGCAGATTATTTTATTAACCCTAGTTTTCTAGGGTTTCCTCTGCCTCTCATTGCTCACTGTGATGTTGTGTCGGTTTTTGTGTTCTGAAGCATGCCAAATCAGATGAGATGGATTTAAAAAGCAAAAATCATATAATTCAAGTTATCTTCAATTTCTGGATGATGGAAATGATGGTTATTAATCATTGGAACATAGCACTCTATTCCAACAGAACTCCTTATGACCCATATTCAGTTAACTTGAAGATCAAAGTACACGTCTTTAGAGTTAAGTTGGAAGACGTTGACTGTAGGCTGAGTATTGGCTCCGCTTCTGTTCCAGCCCCGGAAAGGAGATGGATCATCAGGAATAATAATCCTACTGATGAAACAAGAGCTGCCTAATCTAGCATCCACACAAGACACGATGCCTGCAGAGAGAGTCTGTTCTCCTGTGTAATGTGTAATCTACCTCTCAGTATAATACAGACAGTGTGGCCTCTTAGATTTCCTCATGATGATAAAAAATGACCCTTACATTGGAGGATTTTCCAGCTTTTTCAAAGATGCTTTTCACATTCACTTCTTTTGATTCTTAAGATGGGATTTTGAGGCGGGGAAGACATTTTATAGATGAAGAAACCCAGTGACTTCTAAAAATCACATACAGCTGAGTAATGAGAGTATTAGGGCCAGAAATTCCAAATATACTAATGCCAGTGCTGTTTACACCACAACAGACCAGGGAAAACCACAGATGCTGAGAAGCTTTGCTGCTTGGGATATTTCAAAAGACAAGTGGTGGGTTAGTTGGCCTGTAGAAGTATTTTACGCATTTATAATAAGAACGATTTCTTTTTAGGCTATACTACAACAGCTCTAGTAATGGATATTATGACTTTAATAGTTATATGCTTCATAAACTGCAGCTCAGGAAAATGACTTAGAATATCTGAATCCATCATAAACTAGGCAATTTTCCCCAGGATAATGGTTCTAGAAATACTTCATTATCTCTGACTCCAAATACACATAAGGATCAAACCCAGCCATGTTGTTACAGCAAAATTAATATACTGTGCTTATAACAGACACAATTTTTTTTCACCCCTACACATAAGATACAAGTGAAAAAATATATATGTGGCCTTAATTAGCAGATTATAATGTTCTGGTCCACCCAGTTACATGAATAGCACCACAGTCCTGGAGAATAATGACTGCATCCTCCAAAATATATCCCTACGTGGGTTATGTTTCCATCATCCACATTCTAGTCTCCATATAAAGCAGTGGAGGTATCAAGGACACACGGTTTCACGTGGCAGGAGGTGCATATTTGCTCCCTGTTTCTGGTTTAAAGGCTAATTGGAATTTTAAAAAGATTTGCCACATTATCCTGGCAGATGGTATTTTGCTTTATCATTATTCATGGGTATTAATGACTTCCCTCTAGAGCATGTGTATCCTGTCTATTTTGAATTTCATTACATTTCATGCTGACTGCTCCACACAGAATCGGATCCAGTGTTTTCTGTGTGGTGCTTAAGCTGCAGATTGTTGGGTTGGTCGGAGTTTTAGACTTGATTAGGAATTAAGTAACTCTTTGAAATGAAGGAAACCTTTTTCCTCTCTTCCCAAGGAGTATTCCATCCCATTTCTCATTTTGTCGAGCTCGCTGTCCCACAGACTTGCCTGTCATAATCTGGCGTATGTGAAGACACTTCCAGAATGGATGCATCCTTTGCTAGCCTGAGATTCCTAGACATCTGTTCTTTTTCCCTAGAAAGGTTGGGGTTAGTTCCCCAAGTGCAGAAAATGCATAAGAACACGATGTAATGATCTGGCCACAGAAAGTCATTTTTTAAAAATAAATCTCTTCAACAAACATTTATTAGAGAACAGCCTCTTTTTTGTTTAGTTGATTTCTAGAATATGTAAACCTCAGTGAGGCAGCTGGCGGAGTTGATTCCCGCTGGCTGATTACCTGAGGGGACATGACATCACAGAGCAGAGCAGCGCAAGGCAGAAAATGGCGGTGGGTGGAGGCCACAGACTACGTGGGCGTAACAAGAAGCCGGAGGAATAGATCATGTATGTTCTGTATGACATGGATTATTGCTCTAGGGAGCCTTCTGATAAAACAAAGGCTTTTCTGCAACCAGAGGACACAAAGTGTTGGAACATTTGAGAACAGGAAGGTAGGCCTGGGGTAGCCAGACCTGGTGGACTTGCTTTCTGAAGTTCTGCCCTAGCTTGATTCTGGATACTTGAAGGCCACCTTCACATCCATCCTCCCCAAATTGTATTCCCCTATCTTTCAATATTGTTGAGCTAAGCACTGTTTTAGGCCTGGGATTTAGAAATTGATACCACAGACAAGATCTCTATATCATGGGAGATAGAAATAGTCTCTAGAGCAGAAAGCAGATTTAATGGCCAGTGTAATAAAATGATGTCCCCTCTGGGACAAATGTGGGTCAGATTTGCTTACAGCCTATGATAAGAAACTGGTGCTTCCTAAGCTCAGGGTTCTTCAGCTGTGACACGAAGCCGTTGCTTGAGTAACACCCACCCAGGCCACTTTGCATGCCCCCACAGGGCTTGGGGGTGCAGGGAGAACTGACGTAAATACCAGCTTGGTGCTATTTACTGGATTGTGAGTAGTAAAGTCTTTTGTTTCTAACTCAGGAGTCTCTTGTGTTTTCTGGCAGCATGCACGAAACCACGGTAGGCCAATTTGTTAGCTTGCAAGTATGGTAAGACCTCAGACTCTTCATAGTTCTTAACACTAACTCAGCATGGTACCAGCCAAGTAAGACCTCCATCTTCTTACTTCTTCCCCAAATGATGACCCCGTTAACCCTGAAGGGACTCTGGGTAGGGAAGGAATTAAAAAGCTTTAGTTGGGGGGCGCCTGGGTGACTCAGTCGGTTAAGCATCCAACTTTGGCTCAAGTCATGATCTCACGATTTGTGGATTCGAGCCTCGAGTTGGGTTCTGTGCTGACAGCTCAGAGCCTGGAGCCTGCTTCAGATTCTGTGTCTCCCTCTCTCTGACCCTCCTCTGCTCACACTGTCTCTCTCTGTCTCAAAAATAAATAAAAAACATTAAAAAAAAAATAAAAAGCTCTAGTTGGGGAAAATAGGGAAGAAATTGATCATATTCATCTTTTTAACACTGTAGCCTTTCCTTTGCCTTCTTCAGTTGGTCAAGGATAGGGAAATCTAAATTAAACCATCGGAGTTTATATAGTTGCTATACTGGAGGAAGTAGAGAACATTTCATTATTTAAGCATGAAAAGAAATGTCAATGTGTTGATTCTAAATTTCATCCAAAGGGACAAGAAGAATGAACTCCACAGAATAGGTATGTAGGGGAAGTAATGGGACAATAATCAATTAAGGCTTTCTGTTCTTATACACTTTCAACCCAGCCATTACACCTCAACTCTACAGAAAACAGGGGGAAAGTAGCAATTTCCTACTTCTTGCGAGATTGAGATATTTTGGTGCAGCGATTCAGCTCCTATCATAGCTCCTTTTGCAACCAGAGTGAGATGCTAGTGATGGTAAAATGTAAGAGATGTCCAGGGAGAAGCTAAGGTTGTAACACTCTAGTTATGATTTGGGAAATAAGAATCCTTCCAAATCAAAGCATAGAGTGATATTTTGTCATATTTTTCTAAAAAGACATTTATGTAGCCATTACTCAACAACCATTTCTCATGTAGTAAGTCCTAGGGATACTAATATCACTAATGCTCAGTGAACATTGTGGTAAATCAAAATATGCTTTAGAACTATATTCCTCCCTCTCATCTTCACAGAAGTAGGTACCCTAACTTCATTGATGTTAGACTTGACCATGTAACTCTGTTTGACTAACAGGATGTTAACATGATACAGTGGATGCTGAAATTTGTTTGCGTTGAGGGCTTATGCTCTTGACATCTTAGCCATATTGAGTCTTCCAACGTGTGAAGGTGATATTCCTCTCTAGTTAGTTAGGTCTCCTTTATACTAATATCTCAATTATAAAAACTATATTTTATAGTTGTGTGCATTTACATACAGATTGTTACTTTTTTCTAAATATTTCATTTTTTTTGATGCCATAGGTAGCATTTTTTTCTATTTGTAGTTGGTATGTAGAAATGCAATTGACCTTTTATTCTGCAACTTTGTAGGTTCCTAAAGATTTTGTTTTTACACAGAAAGTGATGTTATCTGTAAGTAAAGACAACTTTACTTCTTCCTATCCAATTTGGATGTTTTTTATTTGTTTCACTTACCTTATTTCACTGGCTAGGAATTCCACTATGAAGTTGAATGGATGCAGTTGATTAGGAAAGTTTTTTCTGCATCTATTGAAATGATCACATAGTTACTCTTTTTTCGTTTGTTAATTGGTGAATTATATTTACTGATTTCTAAAAGCTGAGCAATTTTCCATTCCTGGGTTAAAATTCCCTTAGTTATGATTTTTATATATTGCTGGGTTCAATACACTAATGTTTTGTTAAGGATTTTTTTTCTTCTTGGAACAGCTTTATTGGTCACAATCTTTATTTTACTCCACAAATTTCTTAACCAGCACAGTACAATTATCTATAATGTCCTTGTTGCTTACATTACCCTCAGGTGCCTTTATCAAAATGTTCCCTCCCCCGGTGAGCCTGGGTGGCTCAGTCAGTTAAGCATCAGGCTCTTGATTTCAGCTCCAGTTATGATCTCACTGTTTGTGGGACTGAGCCCCACATTGGGCTCTGTGCTAACAACGTGAAGACTGCTGGCAATTCTCTCTCTTTCTCTCTCTCTCTCTCTGCCCCTACCCTACTCACTGCTCTCTCTTTCTCTCAAAATAAGTAAATACAAATTAAAAAAAATTTTCCTTCTCAGATATTTAGTGGCTGGGATCTGTTTTGGTCCCTTTTTAAAAAATGTTTATTTATTTTGAGAAAGAGAGAGAGTGTGAACAGGAGTGTGGATGGAGCAGAGAGAGAGAGAGAGAGAGAGAGAGAGAGAGAGGGAGAGAATCCCAAGCAGATTCTGAGCTGTCAGTGCAGAGCAGAGCCTGAGGTGGGGCTTTATCTCACTAAGTGTGAGATCATGACCTGAGTTGAAATCAAGAGCTGGAAGCTTAACTGACTGAGCCACCCAGGTGCCCCAGGTCATTTTTGTTCTAAGTCTTTTATTATTTAAATTTATGTTATTTTATTTTTATTGTTTTTAATTTAAATTACATTATAGTTAACAGTGTTATATTAGTTTCAAGTGTACTGTATGGTGATTCAACAATTCAATAATATATTTATTACCCAGGGCTCATCGTGATAAGTGTACTCTTAATCCTCTTCACCTATTTTGCCCATCCCCCTACCTCCCCTCTGATATGCTTTATATTATTTTTTAAATTTTTATTAAAAAATTTAAAAAATGTTTATTATTTTGAGAGAGAGGGAGAGACAGAGCATGAGCAGGGGAGAGGTAGAGAAAAAGGGAGACACAGAACACAAAGCAGGCTCCAGGCCCTGAGCTGTCAGCACAGAGCCTGATGCGGGGATCAAACTCAGGAATCAAACTCACGAACAGTGAGATCATGACCTGAGCCAAAGTCAGGCACCAACGGACTGAGCCCCTGATATGCTTTATTTTAAAAGCGTACACACAGTTAAAGCTTTTTTTTCCAACAATAATATTTTTTTACTTGAAGCATACTTCAGAATACATGGTTCTAAACGATATATATAAAACATTCTATTCTTATTCATAATAGATATTTATTTATAGTTTTCTATTCTTGTCATGTCTTTGCCTTCGTTTGTATAAAGGTAATAAAATGACTTATATAATGAGTTGGGACATGTTTCCTCCTCCTCTATATTCTGGAAGAGTTTGTGTAGAACTGGTATTATTTCTCCCTTAAATGTTTGATATAATTCACCATTGACGGGAGTTTATTCAATTTCCTTAAATGGAGGGCTCCTCAAGCTATCTAATTCTTTTTGAGTAAGTTGGGTACTTTGTATTTTTAAAGAAATTTGTCCATATCCATTATGAATATATTAGCAGAAAGTTTTTTACTTTATTAGCATGAAGTTGTTGGTAACATTTCTTATTATTTTTTAATATTGTAAGATCTGTAGTATTGTCTCCTTGTTCACTCATATTGATAATTTGTGTCTTCTTTCTTTTTTTTTATTAAGGATATTGACTAAAGGTCTGCCAATTTTAAGAATAGTTTTGAAAAAAAATGACTTTTGGTTTCATTGCTTATTCTCTAATGTTTGTCCTATTTCTATTTTATTGGTTTCTACTCCTTACTACTTCAGGTTTAATTTGATTTTTCTTTTCTGGTTTCCTAAGGTAGAAGCTTAGATAATTTATATAAGACCTTAATACTTCCTCCTAAGAGTTTAGATGCATCCTACAAATTTTCATAAAGTGCAGTATGATATATAATTCAAAGTATTATCAGAATACAGAGAAAGAAGCCTTTAATTAATCCCAGAAATGTTGAGAGAAGTGTTTGAATTGGCCTTTGAGAGGCTTTTCTTTTCATAAGCAGAGAAGAAGGTAAGAGCATTCTAAGCCTAAAGAACAATAAGCTAGGATTTATGAATTGACCTTTCCTTTATAAAGCATGCTCATGAATATTTAATAACTATAATCTACAGATAGAGCCTCTTTTTGAAAGGCAGAGACAGAGCCAATCATTCCCATAAACTAAAAATGATGTTGAGGCTAAAAGTTTGTTTGGGTCTTGAAGTCATCCTTTTCATTGATACCATTTCAAATGAGAACAGTATTGGCCCAATAGAGTGAAAAAACATATGTCTGTCATTTGTGAAATTCTTGGGTATTGATTAGAACAAAGGTAAAATGAGACAGAAATAGGGCAGTGTCTGGTTATAACTCTTAGGTATAGATCACTAAGAAACACTCATTTATCAAAGAGATATTACCTTGGAAACGCAATTTCTCATCTACTTATACAATCATGAGATCTTTATCTCTGCATGATTTCTTACCCTCTGCAGCAGATATTACAGATTGGCTCACTCAACATCTTTCTGTATATTCCTTTTATTGCTTTTAAAAAATACAAATGTTGAAAAGTAAAATACTCATTCCCTTGCAGCTAGAATTTGGCCATGTTACATGATTCTGGCCAGTAAGTTCTAAGTATAATTTCTGGGGAGGACTTCCTTATTGCATTAAAAAGGCAAAGGTGAGAAAAAGTTTTTATCTTTTTCACACTGTCCTTCCCATTTCTTCCTGCCTGGAACTTTCAGACACTCCCTAGAGTTGTAGCAGCCATCTTTCAACCATGACATTAAAAATCACACCCTAAAAATGGCAGTCCAGGAGACTGCAACAGGCTTCCTCATGACATTTTTCACAGGTGCATTAGCCCTAACCCATATAATTCTACATTCTTTTTTTTCTTTGCATGACAAAAAAATACATGTTTAAGTGACAATTACCATGTTTTCCATCACTTGCTGTAAATGCATTCATAAGTGATGCAAATTTTTATAGTAAGTAAAAAAGTTGTATGGGGATGTCTGTAATTCCAACCTGTAATGTATTTTCTTCACTGGGTGTCCAAGACATCAACCTCTCTTGGTTTTCATCTGGCACTCCTGGTGAGTTTTAATCATTCTCTGTTGATCCTTCTCTTCTCCTGGTCTCTATTTGTATCGAAGTGCCCTAACGCAAATTCTGAACCTCATTTTTTCTGGTCTCATCTAAGTTCATGGCTTCACATACCATGTATATGCTGGCAGTCCCTAAATGTATATTTCTAACCCAGTCCTCTCTCCTGAACTACAGATTCATGTGTCCAACTGTATCCTCAGCATATTCATTTGGATATCAGATGGTTGATCTCTTAACTTCAAAACTTGACTTCCATTTCTTCCCTCAAGCTTGATCCATTTTCAGTCTCCCTCAATTCAGTGGATGACAACTCTAAGCTTTCAATTGCTTATGCTCCAAACCTTTGAGTCATCCTTGGCTATTCTCTTTCTCTTTCTCACACTCTGTCTGCATTCAAGCTGCCAAAGTCTTTGGTTCTACCTTAAGCCTAATCAAATGTATTCAGAATCTGGCCACTTCCCATCAACTCCATTGCTACCTCTGTGCACGAAGTCACCATCACCTTTTGCTTGGATTACTCTTAGGGACACCTTGCTTTGCTCTTTTCCCTCCCACAGTACACTATTTTCAATACCACAGCCAGAATGGTCTTTTAAAAATGAAGTCAGATTGCTGTTACCCCCTTCGCTGAAAACCCTGCAATGGCTTTCCATTTTACTCAGAGTAAAACACAAATTGTTGAAAATAGGTGTCAAGGCCATTCAAGGTATGGCTTCTGCTACCTCCCCATCTTCTTCTCTTGTTCACTCTCTTCCAACCTCACTGGCCTCATTGCTGTACTAAATTACAAGAACACATCTATGTTATGGCCTTTGAGTTGGCTGTTCCCTTTGCCTGGAATCCTCTTCCCCAGATATGCTTGGATAATTTACTCATTTTCTTCATATGTCTGTTCAATTTCACTTCTTCCATGAAGCCAAGCCTGACTGTCCTATTTCATATTGACATTGGTACCATCCACCACCTTACCCCCATCTCGGCTTCTTACCTCTAGCACTTTCTTTTCCACTTACCCTACTCTACTTTTTCTTTTTTCCTCTATTTATGAGCATCTAATTTACTGTGTAACTTATTGATGTGCTTATTTTTATTTTCTGTCTCCTCTGCTAGTACATAAGCTACATGATTATAGGATTTAAATCTGTTTTTTTCACGGATATACCCCTGGTACCTAGAACAGTACCTGGTCCAGAGTAACTGCCTAGTAAATATTTGCTGCAGGATTGAATGAGTCACCTATCCACAGATGGGGTAGTTAGTTATAGGAGGCTTCAGGTCAGGTCAGCAGAATAATTGAGAAAGCAACACTCTGCCAACTCTGGCAATTCTGGAGGCCAAATTCAATGTTGACCCCAAAGCTGCTGCCCATATGAACCCATCCAAAATGCTTATTACATAATGGCTATACTTTTTTCTAATGAAAAAAGGAACAACAATCATGATAATGAATGTATAAGAAGTTTTTAGTAGGACATATTAGCAAAGTGTTGAAAGGTATCCAAATAGAGCTTCTCTTAAATCCCCCAAATCAAACCTTCTGTTGAATGCCTTCATTTACCATCATAATACCCCTTTCAGATTTTTGTGAAGAATTACATCCCTTGTTTTGAATAAAACCCAAAGTTTTCAAATAATTGAAGTATAGTTGACATACCATGTTATATTAGTTTCAGGTGAGCAACAGTGATTCATTCTTTGTATATGTTGCAAAAATGATCACCTCAATAAGTCTAGTTACCATCCATCACAATATACTGACTATTCCCTGTGCTATACATTACATTATGTTCACATAACTTACTTATTTTATAATTGAAAGTTTGAATGTCTTGATTCCCTTCACTCATTTCACCCTTCCCAAGTCCCTTTCCCTCTGATAATCACCAATCTATTCTCTGTATTTATGAGCCTGAGTTTATTTTGCTTTTTTAGATTTTATGTGTAAGTGAAATCATGTAGTATTTGTCTTTCTCTGTATGACTTATTTTTCTTAGCATAATACCTTCAAAGTTCATCCATGCTGTCACGAATGATAAGATTTTATTGATTTTATGGCTAAGTAGTATTCTATTGTGTATATATACACCACATTTTAATCTATTCATCCATCAGTGGACATTTAGGTGTTTCTGCATCTCAGCTATTATAAATAATGCTATAATGAACCCAAGGGTGTGTTTATCTTTCTGAATTAATGTTTTTGTTTTCTTTGGATAGATACCCACAAATGGAATTGTTGGATCATATGGTATTTCTATTTTTAATTTTTTGTGGAACCTCCATACTATTTTCCATGCTGGCTACACTAATTTACATTCCCATCAACAGTGCGTGATTGTCTCCTTTTCATCTTCACCAACACTTGTTATTTCTTGTCTTTTTGGTAATAGCATTCTCACAGGTGTGAGGTGATATCTCATAGTGGTATTGACTTCAGTTTCTCTGATAGTGATGTTGAGCATGTTTTCACATGCTTATTGGCCATCT
This sequence comes from Suricata suricatta, assembly GCF_006229205.1. Lineage (NCBI taxonomy): Eukaryota > Metazoa > Chordata > Mammalia > Carnivora > Herpestidae > Suricata > Suricata suricatta. The sequence continues at coordinate 152,814,311 of NC_043700.1, read as the reverse complement.
GGATGTTTTCTGTGACTTTCCAAATAGATACTCTGCCCATTTTCAAATCAGATTATTTTTATTGAGCTGTATGAGTTCTTTGTATATTTTGTATATTAACTCCTTATCAGTTATATGGTTTGCAAATATCTTCTCCCACTTAGTACGTTGCCTTTTTTTTTCATTTTGTTGATGGTTTCTGTTGATGGGCAGAAGCTTTTTAGTTTGCAATCTCACTTATTTCTTTTACTTCTCTTGCCCTTACCTTTGGAGTCAGATAAAAAAAATCTCTAAAACCAATGTCAAGGAACCTACCACCTATGTTTTCTTCTAGGAGTTTCCTGGTTTCAGGTCTTACATTCAAGTTTTTAATCCATTTTGAGTTAATTTTTGTGTATGGTGCAAGACAGTGGTCCAGTTTATTCTTTTGCATGTGGCTGTCCAGTTTTCCAGGCACCATTTATTGAAGATCCTGTCCTTTCCCCATTGTATATTCATGCCTCTTTTGTTGTAAGCTAATCGACCATATGGGCATGAGATAGATAAAACCCAGCACTTTGCTGGAAATCTGAAGCCTGGAGTGAGGCAAAAGGAAGAAAAACGAGAGGCAAAATCCTGAGCACTATTGGAAGTAAGTACATGGCTGGTGTCAGGTGATGGCTACTTTCATAAGAAGCACTTATTTGTATACGTAGAATTTGAGATGAATTTCTCAGAAACATTGACTTTTCCTTCACTAAGATTGAGAATTTGTTCCACTGCTGGTGTGAATAAGCAAACATTGTTCAGTCTCAGTTCCTCTTCAAATTCAGGACTCTTAGGTTTTGATGGAGACTACTTGGCAAAGAACCCAGTCTATCCATAGAGGCATGCTTCAGTGTGGAGTATAGCACACAATAGTCCGCATTATGATTATTGCTACAGCTGAGGGCTAGCCACTTGATAGAGGTTCTCTATGTTAATGGTGCTAGAAAGGAAATTCTTTATCCTTGTAGCTGTAGTGTAGGGTGGGAATCAGGGAGTACTCACAGTTGAAAATCTCAAGTGCCTCCTTAAATTTTGCACGCTTGGCATCTCACCTCACCCTGGTCATTGTCCTGCTATGATCTGTTCTCATTCTGAACCAAGTGGAATTAGCATTAAGTGGTCTAGGAAGTCTAGAATTTCCTCATGCTGAGTTGCTGTAAATAGAGGCACTTGCCATCTTGACTGTGATGTTCTCTGATGAGTCTTGGACAAGCCCTTCCCTGTCAACATCTTGAAACTCTGGAGGGCTATCTGTGGGAAATTCATTATTTCTTAGAACAACAGTAATGCCATTTTGTTTATGAAAAAGACCATTTCCCTTCTGTTTGCCCCTTTTCCCACCACAGATTATTTCCCCTTCCTTCCTGAAGCATTGTTTATTCCATTTATTGTGTTTAGAGCAACAGCAATTAAGAATCTGGTGGGAAGTTTTTATAAACTAGCAATTAGGTTTAACAAAGGCTTAATGGTCAAGTTCTGTTTCGTTGGACTCCTGAAATGGTCTAACTAGAATGATCAGAAATTCAGTCATTCTTTTATACACTAGGGAAATGCTTTTTAATGGCTTTCCTGTTCCCTAACGGCAGTGTTTTATATATGATACTGCATCAGGTAAGTCCAAACCATCCAACTCCTTGTGGCTCTGTATCTGTTTCTTAAATTTATCTGGGTTCTGATAAGATACTCTTCACCTGGTCAGGTATGATGCTTTGTGAATATGATTCATTGACTGTATTATTAGGGGAAAACATCAAAAGCCGATTTTGCTAGGAAAAGGTACTAGCAGATTAGATTTTTGAGGTATAATTATAAGAATGAACATGTTTATAATGTGCAAAGACTATTATCACATAGTTGAAGTAAGCCTCATGACAATCATATGAAGTAACTCATTACTATTATTCCTATATTTTAGTTAGGTAAAAAACAGTAGCATGTCTAGAATTACAAAGGAAGAGGTGTGATTATTTTTCACCTTAATTTATCAAAATAAAGGGGACTGAGTGATGATATGGAGAGGTCAATGCCACTGAAAGAAGATTCTTATTCCTTATATTTCCTGAGAGGAGGGGGCACACACCACACCGTGCAGAACCACCTGGGAAACACTGGAGTCAGTCAGGAGGCAGATGAAAAGGGGAAAATATAAGTAGTACAGGTATAGCTTCATTGGGATTCCAGCCAGGAAGGCAAGGCAGGGCAGGGTAGATGACTCAGGACTCACTCGTTTTTGAATGATTCCAGCAGACTTTGTGGCCTAGGCACTGTCCCTGGTTGTCTGGGTTGCTTTAGGATGGGGGAAATTGACATGGTGTGTGTGAATTGGATAAAGGAGGGGCTGGGGGTATGAACTTGGGACTGCTTGGGGGGTTTGTAATGCCATTTTTGTGCACCTGTGAAATTTGGATTGCAGGAGATATATAGACAACTCATTGATTTGGCCCTGTGATTAATGGGTTTCAAAGACAAGTATAGTCTAAGAAAATACAGTTAGAACCAGGTGGCATTAAGGCATGAGCCTTATTTCAAATGCAAAACTCTTTCCATGAAAACATTTAAAGTTTTCATCAAATTCTTCCTCTTGAGATCTCTACACCTCCAACTCTTCTCCAAGCCTCCTAGGTCTGCAACATCAGGCACTGGCAATACCAAATGCTTGGTTGCTTTAGTTAGCAAGCTATCTGCTAAGTCCTCTAGTTCTAGTCCCAAGTATCTCTTCAGTGTGTCCTCTTCTTTCCTTATGTTTACTACCTTTGCCGTGGGCCAGACTCCCTTGCTTTTCTCTCTCCTCATCCATCTTCTCCCCTATCCCCATGCCCAACTCAGCTTCACCCTGTTTCCAGAATGAGCTTTGGTAAAATGACAGATTTGATGACATCACGTCTTTGCTGACATATCACATGCCTCCCTATCTCCTTCAAATTTCTCAGCAGAATATAAAGGGTCTTTCATGATTTGACTCTTGCCTATATGCTAGCTGTCTGTCCTACAAAAGTATGATATTGTTGTGCCCATCTATTTACTAAGCCACAATCATAGGGTTGGTATACAGTAGAAGCTAATTAAATGTTTGGTGAATGAAGAGAGTGATAACGAGATGAAGAGAGAGCTAGAGATGGGGAGAGAGATTCTTAACTGAATTGATTCTCTTAAAGAACTGAATTTCACTGATGTGTAGGAAATAGTTCTAGTTTTATTTTGATTGTTAGCTTTCTCTTGCAAGGTCTACAAGATTCTTGTGCTTAACACAAGGATACTAGTGCATACAAGTTGGGAGCTGGGAACGGTCTGGAACAGACGCAAAACGGCAGATTGTTTCAAGTTCCACAAGGGGATGCTAGAGAGCAACAGAAGTTCTAAAGAAACTTAAATTTCCCCTTTTGTCCACATCTTCATTTACTCAGTCTTGTAGAAAGTGAGATGTTTTCTTCCATTTGGGATTATATTTATTTAGTGGATATGGCTCTGCCTAGGTTATTTATTATTTGTCTGCTTGTAATACTGGTGTTCTTTTTTTTCTTAAGTTTATTTATTTTGAGGGGGGAAGGGGAGGGGCGGAGAGGGAGGAGGAGAAATGGGGGAGTGGGAAGGGGGAGTGGGGGAGAAGAGAAGAGAGAGGGAGAGAGAGAATCCCAAGCAGGCTCTGCACTGTGGGGCTCGAACCCATGAACCATGAGGTCATGACCTGACCCGAAGCCAGATGCTTAACCGACTGAGCCACCCAGGCGCCCCAGGACCAGTGTTGTTTAATCCAACCCGTCCAAGTGCTTCATCTGTCTTCTTTGCTGTTTGGGGGACTGCAAAGATGTTTTCCTATTCCTCAACTTTAAAAAAAAATTTTATTTTAGTTTTTAAAAGCTTTTAAAAATTTTATTTATTTTGGGAGATAGTGTGTGAGGGAGGGGCAGAGAGTGAGAGGGAGAGAGAGAGAATCTCAACCAGGCTCTGTTTTGTCAACACAGAGCCCGATGTGGGGCTAGATCTCACAGTCTATGAGATCATGACCCAAGCCAAAATCAAATGTCTGACACTTAACCAACTGAGCCACCCAGGCGCCCTCCTGTTTCTCAGCTTCTTGAATGCCATCTAAATCAGTGCGGTTTTCAGAGGAGAGGAGTAAGGTGGGCACATGTACCCACCAGAGAACCAGCTAGTACATCAAACCTCTGTGTCCATTTCTAAAGGAAGTCTCTTAAGGGTGAACAAACAGCAAAAAGTGCCATGGCTTCCTGGCTGACCTGGCCTGACCCCAGGACGGTCTCTGGGAATTAAATTCAAGCTGAATTTCAGCCCTCCCTCATTCCTTCAGTCAGGTAACCTGGGGATAGAATTCTAGAAGAATTAATGAACCAAAGGGAACTGAGAATAGTGTGAGGTTTCAATACATATTTTAAAAATTCTTCTCCAGAAATTTTGTGAGGGTACTTTCTTTGTACAGAATGAATGTGCATCCCAAGCAGCAGAGACATTGCACTATCTAAATTGTGTGAAATATTCTAAACTTTGTAATTATTCAATTACAGTTGTTAGATCTTAATCACAATGAGGACTATTTTAGTATTTCTTTTCTGTACACGGAATTAACATTCCTGTGTGATTCAAAGATGTTCAATCGCTAATAGACTCCCAAGGGGAAGAATTTGCCATGATCTACTTCAGCTCTTTTACTGCTGGTTCAAGACATTTCGAGAAACGTGGAAAATTTCCCTGATGATATATGAAAGAGCACTGTGTGCCTTTATGCACCAGCTTACCCTGCCTTATTCTTTCCTGTGCATTCCTATGTGATCTTGAATTCACTCTCTTGTCTGATTATCACATGGATGATCTATCAGTTAGATTATGTTTGACTTCATAAACCACGAAATCCACATACCAGTAACTTATACAATATAGAGGTTTATGTTTTATTTCACATCAAAGAAGCCTCGGAAATCACCTAGGCTGGAATGGTAGCTTCACTGTCATCAGAGACCCAGAAACTATCCTTCTTTCCATCCCTTCACCCTTACTTCAAGATTGCCTCATGGTCTAAGATGGTCACTGGAGCCCCAACCATGAGGCCCAAGTTCCAGGGAGAACATAAACGAAGGTAGGTAGAAGTGCAAAAAGACACATACTTTTGTGTCCAGTCAGCCTCCTTAGGAGGGCTTTTTTAGGAGTCCCTTTTGGCAACTATCATCCGTATCCCACTAGCCATCCCTACTGGAAAGGACGTTGGGAAATACAGTTTTCTGTAGCTGGACACACTGAGTCTTTTGACAATATGGGTGTCTGTTACTAAGGCAGAAGAGAGAATGAATGTGGGGTAGGGAACTAGCTGCCTTGACTACATATGAGAATTCAATTCTCTGGTGCCCAGAAAAATACAGAGATTAGAAAACAAAATGCAAGAGGAGTTCCCACACAGAGAGTTGTTGCACTGTCTTACTACAGTCACTGAATGCCTATATATTCAGCCGCTGTTAGGTGGAGTCGCTTGGCCTCTCTTACCTTGAACTCACCTGGCTTCATTTACCATCAATATGTTCTCCATTTCCATTGAGAACTCACACAGCCAATTATTGATTGATAGCTGTTCATGGAAGACACACAGGATGCTCAAATTCAAGATGTCCCCAAATAAGCCCAGAGACTTGTTCCTCTCCTAGAGTCCATGCACCAGCTGCTCAAGCCTTAGACCTGGAAGTCATCCCTGACATCTTCTCACACCTCCTTACACTCTCCAAGTTCTGCTTCCTAAGTCACTCCCAGATCTTCCCCCTACTCCATGACAACCACCAAGGTCACTTGGACAGCCACCACAGCCTCTTAGCTAATCTAGCCCTGCCAACTCTTCCCTCCCTCCAATCCATGCTCCACACAGCAGCCAGAGAAATGATTATTTTTTTAGAAAACACAAGCTCCAATATGTCATTCCATAGCTCCCTACCAATCAATGTTTTCTTATTGCCCTTATGGAAAAGTCTAGCTCAACAAAAAGTACTGAAAACCCCTGAGCGATCTGGCCCCCGCCAACAACATGTTTTTTCACTCTCTCTTTTGCTCTGGTTTTCATGATGGTCTTGCTAAAGAGCTAAGTTATTCCCCATCTCAGACCTTGCCATGTCAGTTCTTGCTGCCTGGAATGCCCTTCCTTGGATCCACACATCTCTGTTTCATGACTCACCAAGCGTTGTTTGAGGTGTCAGATTCATGCATCCCCAAGCCATGCTAGATTCCTGTCAGGTCCCATAGCTCACCATACTTGTCCTTGGAATTTATCATCTTTCTCATTACTTCCTCAGTTGTAAGTTCCTTGAAGGTAAATCTCCTGTCTTGTTCCTTTCTTTATCCCAGGTGCCCTAGCTCTTAGCACCTGTTCATTGGGTGGCACAATCCTTCACTCATTTACTTCTTACCTCAAAAACATTTGTTGACATCCCTGTCCTCATTAATGGTGCAGTGGTGGAGAAAGACTTCGTAAAATAAGTACCCAAAGAGTCACTTCATAAGAGTTCTGATTAAGACTATAAGTAAAAAGATAGGGTTTTACAAATGTGCACCAAAGAGGGATCAGATCTTGTCTTAGAAGGACAAGGAGAACGGAAAGTGGGTTTTTTATCCGGGACATAAACAGGAATGGTTCTGCCATCACCACTTTAACCGTCCTCTGCATCAACACCCCATCCTGAAACCAGACCAACAAATATAAACCCAGTGTGAAACAAGTTCACTTGAAACATCTTTTAAGCCATTGGTTACCATAGTGCTATCTTGTTGGAGTTTCTGATTTCAAAAAATGAATCCAGGAATTTGCTGCTGATTTCTCTGCCTCTCCATTCTCCATTTTTTTCTGCTCATTTTTGTACGCTCATATCTCTGTGCCATCTTTGACTGGTTCTGCTCTTGTAGGAACCTACGTAGAACAAGGCTCCATATACCAAGCTAAACAGGCCCCCTATTCACCATCCCCCAGGGTTTTAAATTGGGCACCATGGATAAGTGAGGCTGTGGTCCTTATAATCTTGCAGGCTCTGATGGCCCCAGAATAGTGAGTGAGAGGCTTAGAAAGAGTAAGGAAGTTGGAAGGGGATCCTGGGCCCCCTTTTTAAAATTAAAAATAAAACTTTTAATGTTTATTTATTTTTGAGAGAGAGAGAGAGAGAATGCAAGCAGGGGAGGGGCAGAGAGAGAGGGAGACACAGAATCTGAAGCAGGCTCCAGGCTCTGAGCTGTCAGCACAGAGCCTGAGGCAAGGCTCGAACCCACAGACCATGAGATCATGATCTGGGCTGAAGTTGGCTGCTTAACCAACTGAGCCACCCAGGTGCTGCAATCCTGGATCCTTTTTATTTCAATAAAAATAGCAGTTTCTAAAATGCTTTTATTCAGGTTTATATAGCATTGAAGGAATATACACATAATGAAAGAAGAACATGCCAAGGAGAGCTTGAGGGCAGCTCTGATGGAGATTCTGGGGTGGTTAACCACCAATTAACTCTTCTTCCCCAGCCATCCTTTGGCATCAGTCATTGCTTACAACCTACTGACATCCTCAAGATGTGTTAAGCTTTTGTTGACAGACAAGAGTTAGCCCTTGAGAACAACCATAAAGTTCCCGGCTGAAATTAGGAGATCAGACACTCCATTCGTGTCCTTGAATCTTTAGAGCCTCAGATTTATTGTGAGCAAACCTCAACCTCCCTTACCCACATGGTAAGGATTTTATGTAAAATCTGTCGCAAGAAGCTGGTGGGGATCCCCTCCAGACCCTCAGACTCAGACCCAGGCTTCTCACTGAGTAAGTGCATAATACCTAGCAAGGAAGACCTTCAGAGAGTTCATTACTTCCTGTCCAAAGCAGCAGGTTGGCCACAAGGGGGAAGCATCATACAGAGATAGTGTTCTGGCTGGACCTGCTCTTTGTTCTGGCTTTCCTATTGTCATCCACAAAAGGAAGGCAGGTGAGGCCCACTGCCTGCGGCTGTTGCTCAGCTGTGACCATGCCCTTCTGTGGTCTTGAACACAGTCATGCAGCCAACAGACACTCAATGAATAGTAATTGACATAGATGAATATTCGGGATTTAATTCATTAATGAGATTAAGCAGATCACCGAAATGGATAAGTAGAGATTGAGAATTCCAAAAGATTCCAAAGATTGGTCATATACTGAAAACTGGGAATCAGGAAATCTGGTTCCAGGGCTGGCTTGCAAGGCGCTCACTGGCCTGTGCTTTTAGGCAAGTCTCCTGGCCTTATCCCTCATATGCTCCCCACAGCCTCTTTCTGTCTATGTTACAGTGCTGATGTGAGGATAAAGCGAGAGAATATGGGTGAAAATGCTTAGGAAAATGGTGAAGCCAGATGAGAAGTTTACTACCACTACAGTTTAGGTGAGCAAAGAAAATGCAGCTTGCTATTTCTCTATAGTGATGTGATCTTTCTGAAGTGGTGTGTGTATGTGTGCCTGTGTCAATTTAGTGCAACTCAGTTTAAAATCTTAGCACAGTGTAATCATTTAAACCATCATCTCTTCAGGCTAGGGTGCTGACTGTCTTCATTCACCAGGACTCCCCTAGTTTTAAACTCAAAATCCTGTGCCTGAGAAGTCCCATCAGTCTCTTTGGGATCATTGCTCGGGCTTTCCAAGATCCCTGGCTCTTCTCTCTTCTCCAAGAAGACACTGGCATAATGGGGAAAGGTGTGGTTCACCTGACTTTCACCAGTAAAGAGGAGCCCAGGCCTTTGGATCTCTGTAAAATTCTTGGGATCCTGTCCACCTAAGGCTACCCTGTCTTGGGGGTAGCTTTGGAGAAGGAGCAAGGAGGACTGGGCAGGTTTGGACTTCTTGGCTCTTGCTCTGGGGCCTACTGCTGGAGTCTCTGGCTCTTGTCTGAGGCCTTTGATCTCAGAGTCTTCACCTACTTCCTCCCCCTAACTGTGCCCTCAGGGCAGGACACCAGCCCTCAGTGGCCTTGAAGAATGTCTCTTTAGGCTCAGGCACTTCTGAGTCATCTGCTCATGAGGGGTTTATTGGATTATTCCCTCTGCCATAGTGTCCATCACTGCTCTTGTCATATTAGAAATGGCAGCATCAACTCTGGGCTCTTCCCAAAGACTTAAAACCTTCTCCCAGGATTTGAGGGAAAGCATGCACTAGCACCGATGTTTTCTGTCTCATTCATATCTGGGTGTTTGTGACTGCCTGTGGTGAGCAGACTTCTATGATGTCTTAAGTCTCGGCCCTTGGTGTGCTCATGCCTTTTCCCAGTATTCAATAGAACACTAGCCTAGGTGCTGCTGTGAAGGGATTTTGCAGATTCGTTTATCTTAAGAGAGGGAGATGAAAGGTCAGAGACAGGGAGTCAGAGGCATTGGAAGTGTGAGACAGACTATGGAGAGGGACACATGGAAAGGTCCCACGAGGGCCATCCTTGGGTGACATATAGCAAGACAAGGGACCCAGTCCTATAGTTGCGAGAATAGGAAGACTGATAACAACTAGAATTGGTTTGGAGGCAGATCTTTCTCTAGTTGACCCTCCAGATAGAAATACAGCCAACACCCTGAGATTTGTTTTGAGAGACCCTGTGTTGAGGACCCAGCTAAGACATGCTGGACTTCTGACCCATGGAAAATGTAAGGGAATAAATTTGAGTGGTTTTAAATTAAATTTGTGCTAATTTGTTACACAGCATGGAAAACAAAGAAACAAAGACAATGTCCCTCTTTAAGGCTAGGGCTCCAAGATGGGGAGGGTTAGCATGCTTAACCTTCCTTCCTTCCTTCTCAAGCCCCTCCTTCTCTCTACAAGTCTTCTGATTGGTTGGGGCAGACTTTTTCCCCTCCACAGCAGCCAGCCCTGTAGCCTCACAGCGGTGTGGAAAGGACCACATTCTCTGTGGTTCTGAGGAAACCTGTGATCTCAAATCCCCACACAGGAAATGACTCTTGCTCTGGATGTTCAAGAATGAGGTAGAACTGAAGACAGTCAAAGATTAATCTGGTGGTTATCCTGAACAGTGAGCAAAACGACTTTTAATCATTATTTTCTGAATGGGTCTTCAAACCTGCTCAAAGTGTCTTCCAAGGTAACTAGTTTCACAAATATCATCTCAACTCCCTGATATGGTTGGTGCTATTGGGGCCTGAAATACCAGATAAATTTAGTATTGGCAAATCACCAATATTTTTGAAATATGTGCCCATTTGTAGGTGGGCACTCAGCAATGTGTTAGCAATGCCTGTGAGAAGTCATAGAACCAAGGTAGTGCTTTATACTGAAGGGTCAGTTTTATTTAGAGATCCAGAGAACAAGCTAAGTACTTTTGATAGGTAATTTAAAACTTATTTGTAATATTTAAAGGAAATAGTAATCGGTTTTGGAGGACAATGGAACATACACATGAATCTACAAGACAAAAACAAGTTTTCAAGATTTCAAACAATTCATAGGCTTGTTTTAAGCTGTAATGCAGAACTCAGGGGCCATGTGGTCATTCTCCTCCACTACTGACAACCCCATTGGAAGAAGATTTTAGGAGACCGTTGCACCACCATGTGGAAAAAATGGAAAGGGAGGAAGAGAGTAGAGGAGGTACCACTCAGGAGTTTATGGGAAGAATGAAAGATTGGTGGTAGTGTGGTCCTCTGCCGTGGGAGGGTCACTGAGCCCCCAGGGCTAGTTGGGTTCAAGTCATAGAATCAGAATATTTGACTCAAAATCTTTAGTTATCAGCTAGTTTCTAGATAAATGGCACTATCCTTCTTTGTGAGGGGAAGACATTATTTCCAAATATTCAACCAGAGTCACATCTCCAGAGAGAACCAGGATTTTTTATAGCTGGAATACAAAAAGAAATAAAGAGTTGAAATTGAAGCACTGGCGGCCCAGACAGACTCTTGATGCCTATTTCAGCAATAATAGTTGGGAAAGTTACAGATTGATTGCAAGAGCCAGACACTTGAGAAAAGAAAGAATCTATTTTTCCAAATTCCAAAAGCTTTTCTTTAAATAATGAGTACCAGGGCTTGGAAGACCAAGCATGAATTTTTTTTTCTTATAAACTAAAGAGTTAGAAGAATGTAGCATATGACAAATTCATTTTCTTACTACACAGAAAGGTAATTTCAAGCTTTTGAACTAGATGGAAGAATTGGGGGGAGAGAGAGAAAAGAGCAAGACAAAAGACCCTGGGAGAAGGTGAGCAATGAACACTCTGTAGGTGGGTTTGGGGAGGAGAGGACAGAGAAAAAGTTCAACCCCATATCCAGTGGGAAAGGACCTCATCAAACATCCTGTGTCCATACACTGATAGAATTAAATCTTCAAATTCTGCAAGATATTCTAGGTCTGAAATTCTATGATTCTAAATCTTTCGGTGCAGTTTGGGTGGATATTTTAAACATTCAGATTATCATCTTTGCTGGAATTTTCTAGTTTCTTCTGATTGAGAAATGCTTGTCATATTGGGGTTATCAGAACTACAGAGAGGTATGAGGGAGGAGCAGGATGCCTCTGCTCACAACTAATTCCCTTTTCTATCATGAACAGAGGTGTGGCTTGTGGGCTTCAAAAGATGACGTTGCCTGACCTCTATGAGAACTCTGAGTCCCATGAGCCTTTGCATTTCCTTCTTGGCACTTAGAGCATAATTACAGGAAGTAAAACAGTGACCCCTGGGAAAAAAATCCTGGTTAGAAGACCCACAGGAACTCTTGATCATTTCTCATCTTCATTTTTAAAAAGATCTTTTCTAAAAAAAAAGTTATTTATTTATTGAGAGAGAGAGAGGGAGAGAATTTCAAGCAGGCTCTGCCCTGTCAGTGCAGAGCCTGACTCAGGGCTTGGGGCTCCAACCCATGAACAACAGGACCATGACTTGAGCTGAGATCAAGAGTAGGATGCTTAACAAACTGAGCCACCCAGGGTCCCCTAAAGAGAGCTTTATTGAGGTATAGTTTACACAGCACATAATTTAACCACTTACAGTGTACAATTCCATAGTTATTAGTATATTTACAGATAGGTACAGTGATTACCACAGTCAATTTTATTTTATTTTTTCAAATTTTTCAAATTTATTTTTTTAATTAAAAAAATTTTAATGTTTAATTTTTAGAGACAGAGAATGAGCAGGGGAGGGGCAGAGAGAGAGGGAGACATAGAATCCAAAGTGGGCTCCAGTCTCTGAGCTGTCAGCCTAGAGCCTGATGTGGGGCTCGAACCCACAGACCATGAGTTCATGACCTGAGCTGAAGACAGACACTTAACTGACTGAGCCACCTAGGTGCCCCACCACAGTCAATTTTAAAACACTTCTGTCATCCTAAAAAGAAGCCCCATATACTTTAGCTTTCGTCCCCCTTACCCACCAGAACCTTCTTCGTTTAGCCCTGGCACTACTAATCTGCTGTTCTGGACATGTCATATTTTTGGAATCCTATAACATGTGGCCTTTTGTGACTGCCTTTTTCACTTCTCACAACCCTTCAAGCTTCATCAGTGTTGTAGCATGTATCAGAACTTTATTCCTTCTTACGATCAAATAATATTCCACTCTATGGATATTCTATGTCTTGTTTATGCATTTATCAAATGATGGACATACTTCATGTTGTGTGTCCTGTAGTGTTTGGGGTTTTAGTACTAGGCATCTAACAATGAGAACTACTTCCCTTTCCTGAAAACATAGGTAGACTAAGAAAACCTGGTATATCTAAGATTCAGACAAATCAAGGTCTATGTGTGTTAATGTCAAACAGAGAGGCCAGTGGCTTAGAGAGGTCCGTGTAGTGGAGTGTCAAGATGACGTCCAGGACTGAGCCTCAGAGAGGACCAGGCCCTCACATTCCTTCAGAAATGATCAGGCTCAAGAGACCTGATTCACATTTACCCAACTTATTAGAAATCCTACCCCAAACTACAAAACGGCCTGATGAGCCAAAAAGCCAATTTAGGAATTTACAGTGGCTCCAAACAGACCTGGAGTCAAGAGTTGGCTGGTGTATACATGTCTCTGTAGGAAGGTCGGCATGAGAAGTCAAATTACTATCAGAAGTTTGCCTTGTAAGTACCACTGTGGGCATGGGGAACTGGATAACTAAGGAACTGACATTTAAGCCATAAAAGCTGGACACACTGTGATGTGTGTGATCAACATTCATCTGGTCAAGACACCCTGTTTCTCAATAGTGTTGGATAAACACTGACCAACTCTTGCTATTTTCATGGTTTTTTTCTCATTATAAGTTGATCACTGGCTCCCTGTGTACACTGAGATTTTCTAATTACTTAGAATAGCAATATCCAAACTTTACTTTATTGTTCACCCCATGATTAAAACTTTTTGACCACTAAAACCACAACTATTTATTTATTTACTTATTATATGCACATACTACTATCAACTTGTATGTTAAAATGAAGATTTATTGGGGCATCTGGGTGGCTCAGTCGGTTAAGCATCTGACTTCAGCTCAGGTCATGATCTCACAGTTCATGAGTTCAAACTCTGCACTGACAGTGCAAAGCCTGCCTGGGATTCTCTCTCTCTCTCATTCTCTCTTTCTGTTCCTTCCCCGCTTGAACTTGCTCTCTTTCTCTGTCTCTGTCAAAAATACCTGAAAAAATAAAATGAAGATTTATTTCTATAAATTAAATTGAGTCTAAATTGAAATGTTAAATTTTTCTATTCCCCAAATTTTCTTATCCTCCTCATTTGGAAGAACCCTGTATTTGTTTTTGCACTAAATCCAACACAGATCTAAAGTTATACTTTAACCATCTGCTCTGTTAGTTGTGTTTACTCTCAACGGTACCATTATTACAAACCTATCTTTTAAAGTAGGTTATTTAGATGAGATCAGAAAGGCTACTTTAGGTGTTTTTTAAAATTAATTCTATGGGCACCTGAGTTAAGCCTCCAACTTTGGCTCAGGTCATGATCTCGTGGTTCGTGGGTTCGAGCCCCACATTGGGCTCTGTGCTGACAGCTAGCTCAGAGCCTGTCGCCTGTCTTCGAATTCTGTGTCTCCTTCTCTCTATAACCATACCCTGCTTATGCTGTCTCTCCCTCTCTCTCAAAAATAAATAAAACATTAAAAAATAATATTAATTCTATAACTTTTCATTTTAGCTAAGGTGTTATTTTCTGTTTATTTCCCAAGATTCCAGGGGGCAGCCTACTGCAGCCTTCTGAACACAAACTAAAATCTTCAGGGGAGCTAATGTCCCACACTTAGGCTTCTCAGATAAGAGAAATGGTGAGAGATATGAGCACCAGAGGGTGTCATTCCTAGCAGGAATGAGAGTAAATGGCGCCAAGAGGGAAAATTGGGGTTAGTGGAACTTGGGAACTGGCAAAAATCTTTGAGAGCCAAAGATTGCAGGTGATTAGGCTCCTGGAAATAGGCACTGCCTATTTATGCTCCCTAGCACATCCACTGGATTGTGGAGGTGCTCCGAGAAATAGAAGTGAAGCTTGCTGTCCAGAGCAGAGAACATGACTGTTCCAGAAAATTCTTTGGACGTAATTGGAAGACACCCATAAATTAGGATTTGAGTGCCCTAGAGAGAACACTTTTGGCTCAAAATAAAAGATGGATTGGGTTCCAGATTAAAAGGAGAAAATTCCATTCCTGGACAATGTCAGTGGTTCTTCAAGTCGGTTGCCAACTGTAATCACCTGAGGATCTGTTAGAATTCCTGATGCCTGTGTCTCATCCCTAGAGATGCTGATCTCATTTGTTTGGGATGACGCTTGGCCACTGGGACTTTTTAAAAACTTCTGATGTGCAAACAAGATTGGGAACCATTGGATTAGAGGATGGAAGAATGGAGTGACCTTGGAAGTCACAGACAGAAACTTGGAGGGAAGAAGGAGGGTCTGGGCCAACCTAAGTCATTCTAGAAGTTTGAACTGCAGGGCCTTCTGTGACCCCAGCCTCCATGCTGCCACAAACACTGTGAAGAGGAGAGTGGGAAAGAAGAGGAAGCAGGGAAAGGCTGGGATTTCCATAGCACCCTCAGGAAGGTGGTGTGGACTGGGTTATGGAACCTTCTGTGTGGGGGCTGCTGTTGGTCTTAGTTACAGTAGCTGTGACAGTAGGTCCCTGGTGACGATGGTGCAGGAAACAGAGAGCATGTCAATTATTTTCCTTCTCACTCCCCTCTGGGCCTCTCTGCACAGGGCATACTGTGCCTAGCATCTTCTTTCCCTTGCATTCTGCATTTTCCAGGCATGGGAAGGAAGGCAAAGGGAAGGCTTCCTCTGACCTGAAGTATCTGGGAGAATCTGGTATATTCTGGTCTGTGGGGAAACCTGAGAATGGATATTCTGGAACTGCATTTTCTGCAGCGTGTTCCTTAGACACTGGCCCCTCCGGGTGTCCTTCCCCAGGTCCACACAAGCTTGGGAAACACAGTGAGCCCGGGTGCCCTCACTGACACTCGTAGCGCGAGGTAGTCATGCTCTGAGACCTCCTGCAGAAAGAAACCTGTTTGTGGTTGTTTTTTTTTTTTTTTTTTTTTTAACCCTCCTGTCCTAACTCATCTGGCCAGGGAATTGTGTGTTTTTTTCTGCTTAGCACATTAACATCTTGCCTCTTTCTCATGACACACTTTTGGGAAACTGCCCCAGGAACCACAATCAGTGGCTTCATTCACAAGGGACAAAGAAGGCAGCTGCATCCTGCACTCACGAAAGGGGCAAGAACCCCAGTTGGGCCCTGGCCTCTTGCTGTAACTGTGCCCTTCTTCTGCTGCCTCCCCCCGGTTGCCATGGCTACGCCCCTGGAGAGTCAGGACCAGGCCTTCTCTTTCTTCCCCACACCCCTCCTGCCCACCCTCTTTGTGTCTCCAACCGTGCTGAACACTCAGTAGGTGATGTTTTGAAACACTGATTGATTGAGAGTTTGGGCTTTCATTTGGGCCATCTGCAGGTGGGCTGGGGAGGAGGAAGGCTGTCCCAAGGATTTGCTTCTATAGATGTGGTAAGAGCGTGGGGCTAGAGGGTGGGAGAGGGCAGGTCTGGGAGCTCACACAACCTTGGCATTGCTTTTTTTTTAAAAAATGCTATGATCACAAATATTTCACAAATTAGGAGTGGCAAAGGGTACAACAGAAAAAGAAAACATTTTGATTTCTTGGTATGTTTGGTTCAGGGGTGAATTTTTCTTTCAGTAATATTTCTGGTTGTGTTGTCTGCCAGGATGTTGTTTTTGTAATAAATAATTTTCTTTTAAGTTTGAGAAGAAAAGAATGTCCTACTTTCGCTTCTGTCGCTAACTGGCGATCATGTGTTCAAAGCCCCAAACCGGGACACATAGCCTGATACACAGCCTGACAGGATATTTGAAATACGGAGTCTGATGGGTCAGAGTGGTTGAAATGAAGGTATCCGTTTGAGAAAATTTGGTCTCCTGGCTGCTGGCATTGAGCAGTGTCATTTCTAAATTACAGAGACAGTGAAGCCAATTTTGGTATCCATTGATGAAAACTGGGTCTCCATATATTTTCTAAATTGATATCCACATAAAAAAACCGATTTATTGCTGCAATGTCAAGAGCAGCCTTCCCAGAGTTGGAGGTGGGCGGGGGGAGGAACAGAAATTCTAGTCAGTGCCTAAGTGCATGAAAGACCTGTTCTTCCCAGTCTGCTCTCTACCCAAGCCCAGGCTTGGCTGCTTTATGAATGAAAGGTTTGTGGACATCTGTTTGATGCAAACCAAGTGCCTAGGAAAGCCTCACACTACTGGTTCTGTCTCCCAGACGGCTGAGAAGGCTTCCCAGGGTCTGAAAGTATCAATCCTTAAGGCGTGAGCACTAGTGGAGGATTATCATTTAAATCAGCTGGTTCTTATTTTCTTAAGTGTGAAAAAAAGTGGGTGATTAGGAGTGTGTGTCTGTGTGTGATGGGCTAAGGGTTGTGGAGTATCTGCTATGTGCTGAGAATGTTATATATTTATAATATACATAAACTGGTGTCTATCGCTATCAATTTATATCTGAAAGAGTTATATAGTTATAAAACTAGTATTTCTATATCTGGTATGTGTATAATGGCTATGCACATATATTGATATAACTGTGTATCTCAGATATGTATCTGGATATACATGAGTATATATCCCTCTATCTGACTATATAGCAATATGTATCGATATATGTCTATGTATGTACATCTGTCTATATATGTCACTTTATTTTGTTTTTAGGCTTTGTTTGATACTGTTAAGGAGAAAAGAAAATAGAGGTTAAAGTTGGGCAGATAATAAAGCTTGCCTAGGGTTGAACAGTGGAGCCTTGTTCCCAGCTCAGGTCTGCCTGATTCCAAAGTGTTCTTTCTGCTGCACTTTTTTTGTTTGTTTTGTTTTTCTTTTACCATATCGATCTTTATAATCACCAGAAATTTATATATTAAGGCAGAGATGAGGCTGCAAACATCAGCCAATGATTCTGCTCAGTCCCCATCTGAAACTCCCCATTTAAAATCCCACTTTCCTGGGGCACCTGGGTGGCTCAGTGGGTCAAATGTCTGACTCCTGAGTTTGGCTCAGGTCATGATATCACAGTCCGTGAGATCGAGCCCCATGTTGGGCTCTACACTGTCAGGGCAGAGCCTGCTTGGGATTCTTTCTCTGCCTCTCCCCTGCTTGCTCACTCTCTCTTTCTCTTTCAAAATAATTAAATAAAAATTATTAAAAAAAAATCCCACTTTCCTGCCATGACCCTCTAATCTTCTGCTGGCTTCTTTAGGCCTTGCTCATTGGGGCGGTTCTTTGACCCCAGTGGTGCCCTCCAGTCCATCAACCTCTCTCTTGTTCCACAGATTTCTTGTCTTTCCTTAACGCATCTTTACAGTTCTTCTCTTGCTGACCAAATATGGCCAACCCCATGTGCTACGCACTGTCCTTCCTGTCTTCTAGTTCTAGAAGAACCCAGCCCCAACACTACTTTCACTGTGCCTGCTTCCAAGCTGATGTGGTATTTGGGAAAAAAATCTCATAGATTGGTATTATTTCAATAATGTTTAACAATCTCAGCACTGCCCAGTATTCTTATTGTGTCTTTCTAATTAGCTCGCTGCTTCTTGCTCTGCAAACATCTGACTTCCCCCTTCCTCTAACCTCCTTGTTCTGGGCCAGCAGCTTAGCTTTGCACTTCCTGGAGAGACTAGGTACCACCAAGAGGAGCACACCCCTCTTCCCTCCACCGAATCCGCACACCTCCCTGCATTTGCACACTCCTTTTCTTTTGCAAGGCTGGCATCTGCTGCCATGGATCCAGCCAGGGCCAGGGACCGGGCCCTCAGTTCTGCTCCCTGGGGACCTGTCTGTGTGTCTGCGTTCCTAGGGCAGCCCCCAGAAGAGAACAGTAATTGGAAGCTGCATCGCCTTATAGGCCCTACCTCAGAAGTCACAGGACATCTTTTCTAAAATGCCCTATTGCTTAAGGCATTCACAGAGAGCTGGCCAGGGGCAAAGGGAAGAGATGCACACTCCACCACTTGATGGAGGAGTAGCAGGTCCTGGAAGACATGTGGTCCTAACCATCTGAGCAAAATACAATCTATTGCAATTTATTCTTTTCCTTTTTTTGAGAGAGAGAGAGAGAGAGAGAGAGAGAGAGAGAAAGAGAGAGAATCCCGAGCAGCCTCCATGCTCAGCACCCACGACCCTGGGATCATGACCTGGGCTGAAATCCATAGTTGGATGCTTATCTGACTGAGCCACCCAGTCGTCCCTACTCTTTTTCTTATAGTTCTCAGGTAGAGTCTGGTTTAAATTTTGCCTGTCTCTCTAGATTAGCTGCCCCAGACAAGTCAAGGCAACACCTTCCCACCTTTGTGGTTCTTATAAAACTTTTACATTACACAATTATTTCTGTGGCAGTTTTGTTTACCATCTCTTACTTATCGTCTGTCTCTAGCACACGCTGAGTGCTTCTCAAGGGCCAGACTATGCCTTTCCTACTCACCACTGGTTTTCAGCACCTCCCAGTACCCGGCAGGTAACGAGCACTAAATAAACACTCACCAACGAATGATCTGATAAGTGTTGAATAAAATCTGCCTCCCCTGCTGCCTAAAAACGTGAATTCAAATGGTGTTTGGTCATGAGTTCTTCCTAACTCATACGTCAAGTGACCGCAAACGGAAAGGAGTAAGATACAAACTGTAGCTACAACGCAGTAAATGGCATTGACTCTGCTGGTGTTGGTAGACGTTCAGCAGAGGAAACCACAGAGTCAAACAGGCATTCTTCCAGGGAGGCACTTCCTAAGCCAGATGGAGGTTTGATTTGAGAGACTGGTTTTTTTCTCAGAAGGCTGATGTCCTTCAGCCAGAGGGGATCTGGCAAAATTATAGAAAAGAGAACTTCTTCCCCTGACTTTAAACTGTCCACCTTCAGAGACTTTGGGCTCAAATAAAATAAAAGAATGATACATAATTCATATAAGCTCCGAATCCTAAACCGATTGGTGCAATTTTTAAAATCTATAACATAAAAATTCGTATTTTCCTAAGGTAATTGGTAGGAAGGTTCAAACTGAACAAATGAAGAAAACATATAAAAGTCTGAGAACCTTGGATTGTGTCGATTTCTGAAAGAATAACTCGTTAGCTCCAAGTAATGAATAATTAATGGAATTTCGGCGTCCTCCCTCAGGAGTCTGGACAAGAAATGTAATGAGAGCCACAAATGTGAGTCACATATATAAATCAAATTTTCTAGTAGCCATATTAAAAAGGTAAAAAGAAATAGGTGAAATTAATTTTAATGGGTTAATTTAACCCCATCTAGCTAAAATATTATTACCTTAACATATAATAAATATGATAGATTATTAATGAGATATTTTATATCTCTGGTTTTGGTACCTCGTCTTGAAAGTACAGTATGTATCTTACACTTACAGCACATCTCAGTTCCAACTAGCCACGTTTCGAGTGCTCATTAGCTCCATGTGCCTGTTGGTTACATTTTGGAGATAAGGTTCAGGCCAAAAGCTAGGCCTCTTGCACCAAGTAGCCAAGTTGTAAATACAAAGGAAAAGTTCTCAAAGGAAATTAAAAGTGCTACACCAGTGAACCCACGAATGATAAGGAAGCAGGAGTCTTGTTGCTGATATGGAGAAAGTCTGAGGGGTCTGGATAGAAGATCAAAGCAGCCACAACATTCCCTTAAGTCAAAGGCTAATCCAGGGCAAGGCCCTGGTAACTCTCTGCAATTCTATGAAGACTGACAGAGGTGAGGAAGCTGCAGGAAAAAAGTCTGGAGCTAGCAGAGGCTGGTTCATGAGGGTTAAGGGAAGATGCCGTCTCCATCACATAAAGTGCAGGTGAGGCAGCAAGTGCCGATGGAGAAGCTGCAGCAAGTTGCCCAGGAGGTCTGCTCAGATCATTCATGAAGGCGGCTACACGAAACAACAGATTTTCAGTGTAGACGGAACAGCCTCCTATTGGAAGATGCCATCTGGGACTTTCCCAGCTGAAGAAAAGTCAAGGCCTGGCTTCAAAGTTTCAAAGGACAGGCTGACTCTCTTCTTGTTATGGGCCAATGCCGCTGGGGACTTTAAGCTGAAGCTGATGCTAACCATTCTGAAAGTCCTGGGGCCCTTACGAATTATGCTAAATCCATGCTACCTGTATCCTATAAATAGGACAATGAAGCCTGGATGACAGCATGTCTGTTGGCCACATTACTCAATATTTTAAGCCCACTGTTCCTTTCAAAAGTTTCCTTTCAAAAGATTACTGCTCGTTGACAATGTGCCTCATCACCCAAGAAGCTCTAATGGAGACGGATCATAGA
>NC_043700.1:152792135-152793403 GCF_006229205.1 Suricata suricatta | reverse complement strand
CCCTTACGAATTATGCTAAATCCATGCTACCTGTATCCTATAAATAGGACAATGAAGCCTGGATGACAGCATGTCTGTTGGCCACATTACTCAATATTTTAAGCCCACTGTTCCTTTCAAAAGTTTCCTTTCAAAAGATTACTGCTCGTTGACAATGTGCCTCATCACCCAAGAAGCTCTAATGGAGACGGATCATAGATTAATGTCATTTTCAGGCCCTCTACTACAACATCCATTCTGCAGCCAATGGCTCAAGGAGTTGTTCTGACTTTCAAGTCTTATATCAAAAGGCTATAGCTGCCATAGATTGTGATTCCTCTGACAGATCTGGAAAAGGATTAATGATCCAAGATACCATTAGGAACATTCACGATTCATGGGGAGAGGTACAAATATCAATATGAACAGCAGTGTGGAAGGAGTTGATTCCGACCCTCACGGAGGACTGTGCGGGGTTCAGGACTTCCGTGGAGGAGGTCCCTGCAGATGTGGTGGAAACAACAAGACACCTAGACTGAGAAGCAGGGCCTGATGGTGTGACAGAACTGCTGCGGTCTCGGGACAAAACGTGAACAGAGGAGGGGCTGCTTCTCAGGGATGAGCCCAGAAAGCGGTTTCCCGAGATGGAATCTACTCCCAGGGAAGATGCCGTGAAGACTGGTGAAATGACACAGAGGAGTTAGAACAGAGAATATTACACAAACTTAGCTGATAAAGCAGCAACAGGGGCCCCCAGGTGGCTCAGTCGGTTAAGCAGTCAACTCTCGATTTCGCCTCAGGTCACGATCTCACGGTTCATGAGATTGAGCCTCACATCAGGCTCTGTGCTGATGGTATGGAGCCTGCTTGGGATTCTCTCTCTCCTCCCTCTGCCCCTCCCCTGCTTAGTCTCTCTCTCTGTCTCTCCCTCTCCCTCCCTCTTCCTCCCTCTCTCTCTCTCTCTCTCTCAAAAAAAAAAAAAAGCAACAGCAGAGACTGAGAGGACCGACTTAAATTTGGAAAGAAGTTGTGCCGTGGGTAGAATGCTATCAGATGGCATTACGTGCTACAGAGAAATATTTTGTGAAAGCAAGAGTCGATCGATGTGACAAGCTTGATTGTTCTCTTATTTGAAGAAATTGCTAGTCACCACAACCTTCACCAACCACTACCCTGATAGGTCAGCAGCCTTCAACACCAAGCCTCCAACCAGCAAAATCATTATGACTCACTGAAAACTCGGATACGGTTAGCATTTTCTGGCAATAAATTATTATTTAATCAAGGTA
>NC_043700.1:152787607-152792035 GCF_006229205.1 Suricata suricatta | reverse complement strand
CTCAGTGAAATACAAAACATCATTGTATTTGGAAGGCACTACTGCAAGATGCTATAAGTCTTTTGTAGTTTTGATTTCTATTGAATGTGTAATAGTAAATATTTTTTCTTAGTAATCGATGTCTTCTCCCAGTGTCCTCCTTTTCTGCTGCTCAGAAAGGTGATCCTGACCATCCTGCCACACACCAGTTGTATGCCCTTTAACTAGTTACTTACATTTCTTTGTGTCTTAATTTCTTTATTAGTAACATGGGGATGATAACGCCTGTGCTCTTTCGTCTGCTGGGTTGGAAGAGTGTTCAATGAGAAAATGTATGCAAAAATAATTTTAAAAGAATTAGCATGGATAGAAAATGTTCGTATTGTGGTTATTTTGGGTCTTGGGAGGGAAGTCTGAGGCAGGGGTGGGACCTAATTGGCCGATCATCTAACTGTCTCTTACAAGCTAAGTCCTAAGAGCAAAAACGACTTTTCTGATTCCAACCAACAGTGCTGCCTCCTTTTATCAAGTGTCTAATTAAGATTAAAAGCTCTGTGCCCAACTCTAAGAAACAAAATATGGAACATGTTTCCTTTGCTGTTACATTCAGTTAACTTTATTATTTGACACTGTAAGTTAAAATGTTTCCCACTGAGCCAGGTTTCTCTCATTGGCTTCAGATACATTAACTGTGACATTTAGCACAATTTCTGCATTTGTATTCAAAACCACCCAGAGAATATATAGCCATGATTATTCTTTTGTTTTGTTTTGTTTTCAAATTACTGGGATCGCATTGTTAGATATGCTTCAGCCCATGGGTCCTGCCTCCTTGTCATCATCAGACACATTCATAGAAATCTATAAATTTTAAAAAATCACAAGATGAAGATAAAACCACTTATTTAAGATACTTTGTATGAATTAAGTAATGACGGTGGAGTCACACAACTCTTCTGCAAGTACAATTCTGAACTGCTTTTGTGTTTCTTGGCATTTGAATATTTCATTGTGGGCCTCGAGGATTACAAAATGGAAAGACAAGGACAGAATTGTTGTTTTTGTATAATGTGTACACTAGTGAAGATAAAGGCTCATTAATCTTTGCTTTCAACTTATTTACATCCTCTCCTTTTTTATTGTAAGACAGTATAGCCCCAGCATTAAAGAACATTTTGAAAAATAAGAAGAACACTACCATCTCATCATCTGAATGTAACCATTTTCCCTTTTGTGTGTTCTTGGTGCATCTCTGTTCTTCCACGTACATAGCTTTCCGTGGTTGCAGCCATAGTATGTATACAACTTTGAGTATGAGTTTCTAGAGTTGCTTTTATTTATTTACTTACTTACTTAAGTTTATTTATTTTGAGAGAGAGGGAGAGCGGGGGAGGGGTAGAAAGAGAAGAGAGAGAGAGAGAGAGAATCCCTTACTGTCAGCATGGAGTCCAATGTGGGGCTCAAATTCATGAACCATGAGATCATAACTGATGAGGTTTTTTGGGGGCGATAGTGGGGTTCGTGGGGTCTGGAGCCGATGACCAAGAAAGAATTCTTGAAGACATCTTTGGTGCAAAAATGTGATTTTATTGAAGCACGGGGACAGGACTAGGGGTCAGGAAGAGCTGCCCCAGGACCATGAGGAGAGACTGGTTATATACTATGGAGCTGGGGGGAAGTAAAGTCCAGGGCAAGTTTCCAGTGAGATTTTCATATGCTAAAGAAGACTCGCAGGATACTGGAGACCTAGCTACTGTCAAGCTAGGATTGTTTTTCCCTCTAGCAAAGCATTAGCGTTAAGACAGTAAGGAGTTCGTGGGGAAAAGTTTTACACTGCCTGCCTCAAGTAGTTGTCAATGGACTTCAGGTTATAAGAAAATTTAGTTCCATCTGCCGTTTCTTTCTGCCTTTGTTTCCCACTTCACTATGGAGGGTGATGGAGACTTAGGTCCTACAGGACTATGATCGCTATCAGTTAACCATTTGTTTCCCCCCTTTTCTTTGTTCTTGGGCAGCCAGGTGTGCCCAGATATATCACACAGATCCCACCTGATTGGGGGTGGGTGTGGGGGTTATGGCCGCTCAGCTTGCCTTATGCTCCCTTGTCAATAACCTGAACCCAAATCAAGGGTCGAATGTCTGACTGACTGAGCCACCAAGGCACCTCTAGAATTGCATTTAAAAGGGGGTTTTTTGGGGGTACAGAAAAATTGCCCAAGTTACGTTTCTATCTTTTGTTGAAATTAGACTGTATTAGAAAAGCCCTGAGATCATACCTTACAGGGAGGAAAACCCTCTTGGTAAGTGTGGGCGGGGGGGCGGGGAGCAGGAGCACAAACTGGTGTGGTTATGGCTGATGTCTTCTCAGGCGGTCCTCGACTAAAATTTTGAATATTTTTGGCTTCGATGTTGATGAAAACCTTATGATTTATACTATCTCAGAACAAATTTCAACCATGAAATGTATTTCACAATTGCCATCTCTAATTTCACATACCATCATGTTTCAAGATGGTGTATGGTAGATTGACCGCAAATGTGGGCCCCACTTTTCACCTTCTTTGGATCCACATCCTTGCAACATGATTTTGCCACCATTCCCTGGAATCTGGGTGGCCTTCTAGTATGCATTGGCCAATGGAATGCAGTGGAAGGGGATGGAATGTCAGTTCTGAGTTTAGGACTCTCAGCTTGTGTGCACATCCACTCTAGCCTTGGGGAGCCTGCCGGAATATAAGAGACCGTGTGGATTAGGGCCAAGGGAACCCAACGGAGGCTCAGCCCCAGGCCAATCACAGCTGACCACAGATGCATAGGTGGGCCCAGTCAAGATGAGCTGATCTCCCGCAGCTGCGCAGAACCACCCAGTTGAGAAATCAGCCCTGGCTGTTGCTTTTTTAAGACACTAAGTTATGGGGGAGCATTAGTTTGGTAATAATGTGACTGATAAAAAGTTCTATCACATTTTGACATTTCAGACAACTCTAATTTTTCCCCTTGGGTTTCTACTGTAACATTAAGTTACAGAATGCCCTATGCCATTGCCATCATCCGTCTTCCACTAAAGGCTAAAGAGTTTGTGAAGACTGTAGATTGACAGAAAAGTACTTTGACTCTCCATTGAATGGTTGCACTCAATCCACCTGAGGACTTGTGTCCTGCTTTCTTCAATGAGGTGAATATGAGGTAAGATGGCCTTTATTTTATTTTTTCCCCTCTCTTTTTATCCAATCTATCAAGCCTACAATCTATTCTCAATAGATTTTCAAGTGAGCAGGAAACTAGAAAAGATAAAGTTTTGAGTGGTACTGTTACAGGAGAAATGGTCCGGATGGCCGGGAGGTAGCATCTCATTAACCTCAGACGCTGGCGAGTCTCCTGATAATAGAAGAGCCCAATTCACGAAGAAAAACGAAGAAACTACCTGAAACTCAAGCAATTCACCTTTTTGTAGGGGAGGCTCTGCTGCTGTTGTTATTTATTTTCATTCCAATGTTAAATGATTTAGGAAATGAACGCTCCTTTATTCCCATGCAGTGTTTCTCAGCACAGCGTGGATATAAGAAATCCCTCCTATGAAATTATGCTGTTGCACAGGTTTGAGCATCTCACAGGTCAAGTGAATTCCCAAGGAAGGCAACAACCCTTCAGCAAAAAGCAGGAACAACACAGCCAGTCTCGTCCCCTCTGTGACATTGAGGTCCTGTTTCCTTCTTAATATGGCCTGATGAGGAGGGTGATTAAGTTTTGCAGGGAAGAGGAAGAATGGACTTAATCTGCTCTTCAGTTTTAAACATTCATTTTATATGTTCCACTGATAAAAACACACACAGTTATTTTTAGAAAATTGCAAAATACAGAAAAAATAGGCCGAAAAGTAGACCCTCATAATCCTATGAGTAATTTTGGGGTATTCTTTTCCAGAGTTTTAAGTTACTTTTTCTTAAAAAAATTTTTTTAATGTTTATTTATTTTTGAGAGATAGAGCATGAGTGGGCAAGGGGCAGAGAGAGAGGGAGACACAGAATCTGAAGCAGGCTCATAGGTCCGAGCTGTCAGCACAGAACCCAAGCGGGGCTCAAAACCACAAACAGTGAGATCATGACCTGATGCTGAAGTCAGACATTTAACCAACTGAGCCACCCAGGCACCCCTCCAGTGTTTTAAATTATTTTCTATACATGATTGGAAATGCACATAAACAAACAACAGAAGATACTCATAAATAAGTGTAAGAGCAAAGTCAGAAATTCAAGTAGATTTGGAAGACAAGTACAAAGCCAATCCTTCCTCTAAAAAGTAAGGGCAGGGGGGAGGAGCCAAGATGGCGGAGAGGAAGGGAGCTCTATAAACTTCGTCTGCCCCATCGATTGAACTGAGAAGGACATTACTCTCATCTGCAAGAGTGGAAGGAGAAAATACAGACTCCAGAAGGAAGAGAACCTGAAG
>NC_043700.1:152766458-152787507 GCF_006229205.1 Suricata suricatta | reverse complement strand
TAAAAAGTAGCTGCTTTTTTGCATAGACCTCAAGTATACTGTAGTATAGAGGTGGAATTTAAGGAAAGGTATTAAGCAGGCTGTGTTTTAGCTTATGGGCAAGTAATAAATTATATCATGTATCTTGAATATATCATAGATAATCTGCTATATTACAATTGCCACTTCAGATAGCTGTGAAATTAGGTGATTAACTAGTTGGTACCTAACCTTCTAATTTCTGTATAAGTCTAATTACATGAAATAGAAGTTGGGGTTTTGATTTTTTACTTTGCTTTTCTGTTTGGAGTATCATTGTAACTACTGTATTGTAAATGACGGAAAATAATTGCATATGTTAAAAAAATAAATTGTATAAAAAAAATAAAACCATATCCAAGGGGAAAAAAAAATAAAACGTAAGGGCAAGAAGTGCCTGGGTGGCTAGTCATTTAAGTGTCCGACTTCGGTTCAGGTCATGATCCTGCAGTTCATGGGTTCAAGCCCCGTGTTGTTCTCTCTGCTGACAGCTCACACCTTGGAGCCTGCTTCAGATTCTGTGTCTCCCTCCCTCCCCCCCCTCAAAAATAACTAAACATTAAAAATTTTTTTTTAAATAAGAGTGAGGGTGGGGCACTTGTGTGGCTCAGTCGGCTGAGCATCCAACTTCAGCTCAGGTCATGATCTCACCATCCATGAGTTCAAGCCCCACCTTAGGCTCTGTGCTGACACCTCAGAGCCTGGAGCCTGCTTCAGATTCCGTGTCTCCATCTCTCTCTGCTCTACCACCCCTCAACTCACCCTCTGTCTCTCTCTGCCTCTCAAAAATGAATAAACATTAAAAAAAAAAAAGAGTAAGGGTAATCATGATGTCATGGGGGAGGAGGGAGAGGAGAGAAGAATGAAGGCTTAGGTTGGTGCCTGGCAGCAATATTCACTATTAATCACAATAAATGGAACAAACAAACATCAATCTGGAGTTTTGTAAGCGCCAGGCACATTCTAATCGCTTTCTCTACATTAACTCATTTAAACTTGGCAACAACCCTGACATTCAGGTGCTATTATTGTCTCACTTACACAGGAGCATTTGTTAGGTAACTTGCCCAAGGGGGGAACTGGGATCCAAATTCACGAAGCCTGTGTAAGGTGTCCTTGCTCTTAAATGCTATGTGATTATCTTACTATTTTCTTTATTTTAATTATTAATCTGGACTCCCCACAGGACTCCAACACCTTGACCATTTAGAAGGGGCCCATTTGGCAGAGCTTGGGAGAATTTCACGTCACCATTGCAATCATTTATTGGCTTAAAAGCATGTTCCTTTGGAACCGAAATCCGAGTGTCATTCATCACCATTCATTTGTGTTATTGCCTGTCACTACCTTTTCTTCTTTTCACTTTTCTTTCAGAGCACAATAAATTATATTCAGATGGCAGTCATGGAGGAACTTTCCTTCCTCATCCACAGAGCTGATCGATGGGCGCTAAAGCCCTGGGGAAGCAGCATCTGTTGTAACTCGAGGATCCCGGCTTGAGCTGAGTATGAAATTAACAGACACAGAGCAGCTCAACATTTGTTCAAGTCTGGCACATGCACACATCATTAGCAACTATATTTGAGGAGCAAGATCAAGGAGGTGAGGAAAGAGTGGATCTGATTAAAGGGATATTTAGGAAAAAGGAAATTCAGAGCATTTAGGTAAAGCTTCATAGCTAAAATAAATGAACTGGAGAGCAGAGCAAATAGCCAGGGACATTGGATAATTTTGCCTCTGCAACTTCCCAAACAAAGTCATATCATGCAGTGGATTCCCCAGAGTGGCTGGCTGCCTCTTTTACTTCAGCTCCATGGGCTGTCTCTCCATTAAAATTCGAGGGCAAAGATTTTGCTGTCCTGTTCACTGCTGTAATCTGGGTTCATAGTAGATAAAATTAAATATTCATGAAATAAGTTAATGTATACTTGCTCAAAGCTTGCCTTGACCTGAGCTAGGCAAATAAAGTCTGAGATGTTCAGCAGGAATCAAAAGCAACATGCATGCCAAAAGAATGGCATTTTCCAACTAAAACTTGATTGTTAATTAAAGTGTACAGAATTAATGGTGAAATATTATTGGACTGCTTCTCACGTGCTCAACATTACTCTAGGCCATGGAGAAGATACAATAGAGGCACAATCACAAAAGAACAGTAAATATTTGCCAAGGGCTTGCTATTGGCCAGGCATATTCTAAGCTCATTACTCACAGTAGTGGGTCCAGTTCTCCCAGTACCACCCATGGGGCAGGTGGGTAGTAGGTGCAAGTGTGATCATCTCCAGTGGGTATTCAAGGCAACTGGTGCCAGGTCAATTTTATAATGTGCCTAGGGTCCTACAGAGAGTGAGTGGTGGCGCTGGGAGTCCCTTGGCTATGCCCTTTCCTCCCATTCTCTGTGGTCCTTTAGGAATCTGCCCCTAATCTGAGGACACAAATGGGGCACATATGAACAATGAAGTCTTAAATGCTGTGGCCCTGCCAACAGAAAGCAGAGGTGTCAGTGTAGACTTTGACACAGAGCTCCCAGAAGGAGGCTGTACCAGATGTGTCTTGAATTTCATCATTGGTTTGTTTGTATATCCATCTCTCCATCCTCCATCTACTCCCCCACTCATCCTCCCTTCCACCTATCCAACAAACATCTACTGATTTCCAGCTATGCACCAGACTCTGAATGCTGAAGTGGATTTTGTGCCAAAGTTGTCGTATGTTAGCCACGTGTGCTCCTCAGCGTGAGAGGGCCAAGATTAACTCCAACCCCGACTAGCAGAGGGTCTTCCCCAGGAAGGATGGTTTGGTGCTCTCAACACTGGGAATGCTCATACCCTTGACCCAGCAATCTGATCTGCTGGAGTTTACCCATGGTGAATGACCTGTGTCAAAGTTATTCTCTATAGTGCTGTTTGTAATGACATAGTATTAGAAATAGCCACATGTTCATCAAGAGGGAATGGCTTAAAAAAAAAAACAATAACTCCATAGTACCCTCAAAGAGATTACTAAGCAGCCGTAAAAAGGAGTGAAAAGGTATAATGAGGTTATCTTTAAGACATTTCAGTGAAAAAAGCAAAGAATATATAAATAGTAGGCTACCATTTGGGTCAAAGGTGAGAAATATAAACATACTGGGTAGGCTATCTAGAAATTATCCCTGGAAGGATACACCAGACACTGATGACATCTGTGGGTTTGAGTGGAGGACATAGGGAGTTGGATGGCAAGAGGAGCAGGAGGGATTTTTATGAAATACCCTTTTGTATGTTTTGAACGTTGAACCTTGTACACGTATTATCTATATTCCCCTCCAAAAATTAAACAAAAAATCATGTGTGAAGACCAAGTTCTTGTGGCATATCTATGAGTGCTGGAGTTTTCATTTTGGTCCTCCAAATCTCTCAAGGCACTCCAAAGGGAATCCTGCATGCCAGGATGGGTTGGCAATCTGGCACCCTCCCTGCATGACTCACACCTGAACTGCTGTGACATTTGGTTGCTGTCCTTGGCTGGACCAGATAGAAACCTTTCCCAGGGTTCTCTTCTTTAGCAAAGGAATTTCTCCCCAAACCTGGTGTTTGTAGTTTAGAAGAGGGTGGTCAGGGTGGGCTTCATGGAGAAGCTCCGTGCAGAGCTTGAAGTAGGTGAAGGAATGGTCTGCTAAGGGCTTTCAAGAGAAGGGAATTCCAGAAATATAGAACAGCAAATTCAAAGAATCTGAGATAGAAGGGTGTTGGGCCAGGCAGCAGATCTGCCAAGAATGGAGTATACAGAAGACAGAGAAGACACAAGACAAAGGCATAGTCCACAGTTTGTGTGTGGGTGAGGAAGGTGGGGATCATAGAGAGCCTTCCACCCCTTTCCTCAAGATTCCACATCCAGACATCTGCCCATCTGTTGATTCTGATCTCATGTTTCAGGTCTACTAACTGCCCTGCGATCAGATCAGTTACTGTTGGCATTCCAGCCTCAAGCCCTATCTCTGTAACTATCTCTGTGACCTAGTCTCTCCCACCTGCCGCCAAGGAATAGGGACCTGAATTCTGGTCTGGGATGGAGACTGCTGCCAGTTCAGTCCCTGTGGGGACCAGGGGCATCATGAGGAGGAGAGACAGGAGCAGGGAATCCATCTTTCAATCCCTGTACTCACTGGTTTTCCTGATACTTCAGAAACAGCATACCTTTTCCTCAGGTATCTTTGAGCTTCCAAGTCCTCATCTTCAAACACTCCTCCCCTACTTTGTGTGACAAACTTGCTCTCTTGTTTCACTCAGAAAATGAGTAGTCCTCAGATTTCCCCTTGGAGAAGCCTTCCCCGACCTCCTGATGTAAGATGGCTGCCTCTGCCCTCTATTCCCTTACTCAGTTAAATGTCTTCACCGCACGTATGGATATGTTTATTCTCTGTCTCTCCCCTCTTAAATACGAGCTTGAGCAAAGTAAGGACTTTATTTAGAATCCCAACACTGGTAGATTGTTGGACCTCCTGGAACTTTGTTTGCTAAATGGGTCTGGTTCCAGATTTGGTCCCTCCAAGTCAACTGTGTCCCACTAGAGAACCAGACTCTGCCTGTGAGGGGATGGAGACTCCTAAAAGTTAGGAGGAGATGTGTGGTTGAATGGCATTGTGGACAGGCACTCTGGGAACACTGTGCCATACCTGTTCCCCATCCTGAAGCAGAGGGTCACAGAGGTAAGGGTAGCATTTGCCAACATTTTACGTAAAAACAAAACAAAACAATACAGGGTCCTTTTACCTTCTCAAAATCATACTTCTCTTGGTCTTATCAGAGCTTTAAGATGAGTGTAAAGTGCTCATAATTTTAAGGTTCACAATTGTTGTAAGGTGGCAGTCTACTTTTAATCTTACTGATTCTTCATTCTTGAGAAGAAACTTTGATATCAGTAGACTGGGTTTCAAATTTGGGTTCTGACACATGGTGGCTTTGGCCAAGTCAAACCTATCTGAGCTCATTGCCTCATCTAAGATAAGATGGTGGGGGGTGGGAATAGGGGAACTCTATTCACCTTTATTATCTCTAGTTTATAAAGCAGACTCACAAATATCAACAGGTCTGTAGACCAAGAATAGGACCTAAGTCTTATTTATTTTGTAGTCACTGCGGTGTCTTGCACATAGGAGGTGCCTTCTAAGCTTCTATGGGATAAATGTTCTTTGGCCCTCCGGACAGTAAAGACAGATGGTCTCCCCATGGAATAGGCCTCAGAGAGACTGCGTGACAGGCTGCATTTCAGAGCTAAGAAGCACTGTAGTAGGGAATGGGCCAGTTGTTTCGAGGTTTCCTGCCCCAGTGACCCTGGTATCATCCCACATCGTGGTCAAGCCTTTAGCTACTTTATCTCTGAGTCCAAAGCATGCACTCCTAGACACTCCAGAGGTCCCTGTAAGTATCGTTTTTCTCTCTAAAGAAGCCTGTCTTTTTTCTTCAAGGAATAAATTCAGAGCTTGAGACAATTGGTCCGGTTCTTGCTCTCTTTCAGTAAACGTGGAAATGCATCCTTTAAAAAAATGCACCTCCCGCTCTTGAAAATACAAGTGTGTTTCCTCACCTGCATCCCTGCTACAGAGAATTTGATCACAGGTCTATTTTATCATTTGAGTTTTCTAAAAAATGAACACAACTGGAAAAGCTTTCTTCAGAGTCCCCAGTGGGCTAACCTTATCCTTTGTCCCCAAAACCTAATTCTCTTTTTACACAGTTGGGCTGAGGTCAATTCTAAACTTCTTGGGAGACAGTCTTCTGATTCCCATTAACCCTAAGATTCACTACACCACCCTTTCCCCTTCAAGCCTGAGTCTCCTGTTCTTCAATTCCCTGTTATGATCAAAGGCACCATTTATAAGTGAAAATCTGAGGAACCACTCTGTTCCTCTTCTTCTCATAGCAGGCAGACTGTAAAATGACCCCCAGTGATGCTCATCTCCTGATGTTCCCACTCTGGAATAACCTCCCCCCCCCCTTGGAGTGTGGGCAGGATTTGTGATTTGCTTTGAACCCATGGAATATAGCAAAGGTGATGGAATGTTGCTGCTGTGATTAGGGTACATATGATTGTGACCTCTGTCTTACTAGAAGGCTTTCTCTCTCCTACTGACTTAGACAAAGCAAGCTGCTGTGGTGGAGAGGCTCAAATGGAGAGATGCTGAGGGCAGCCGCTGACTGGTAGCTGTCAAGGAATTGAGGCCCTCCTTGCAATTGAACTCTGTTAACCAATGACGATGTGAACTTGGAAGTGGATGCTTCTCCAGTTGAGTTTTCAGATGAGATCCCAGCCCAGGTTGATAAACAGAGAGCTTTTGAATCTATATATTTTTCTACACTCCTTCTGCCTGTGCTTTGTGTCAGTCCTCCTTTGGATAAACAATTGCCCCCATATCAATCAGGGTCCCAGCAGGGAGCCAAAGGTACTCCCAAAGGGTTTAACTGAAGACTGGTATGGACCAGGTCAAGGGACTGGTAACAGCAGGAAACCATTATCATCCCAGACCTAAAAAAGCAAGAGGAGTGAATGGTGATGCCAGAGTTTGATGAAGGCCAGAATAGAAAAAGAGTTGTTTGGTCAGAGCTGTGGCTTTAGGTAGAGGAAGAACACAGCTGCTGCATAAACTGCTGCAGGTAAATAAGTACCCTAACTTCTTTCTCCTTTTGTCTCTAATTTCTTGCTATGTCTCCCATTTGGCAAACTCATTCAGAAGCCAGATTAGTCTTCTCCTGCCCTTGGGCTGGGTTTTATACCATGATCTGACCTGGTTGTCAGGCCTTCTGATTTAGACTGGAATTATTCCACTGGTTTTCTTGGGTCTCCTTCTTGGAGGTGGCAGATCATGCAACTTCTCAGTCTCCATAATTGTGTAAATCAATTATCATAAAAATCAGGGGCGCCTGGGTGGCTCAGTCGGTTGAGTGACCAGCTTCAGGTCGTGATCTCATGGTTCGTGGGTTTGAGCCCTGTGTCAGGCTCTGTGCTGACAGCTAGCTCAGAGCCTAGAGCCTGCTTCGGATTCTGTATCTCCCTCTCTCTCTGACCCTCCCCTGCTCGCACTGTCTCTCTCTGTCTCTCAAAAATGAATAAGACATTAGAAAAAAAAGTAAAAAAAGGAAATCAATGTCATTCTCTCTCTATTTATAACTGTATCTGTATCTATATGTATCTATATTTGGGAGACCTAGCACTGCTGATCTAGTCCCAGTGTATATGTTTCCTTTGACCACTTCCTTTGTCTCTCAAGAGAGACTTTGGCTTATTTACCTTTTTATCTCTAGGGTCTGGCACAAACAAATCACAGTAAATGTAGGTTTGAATGAGGTTTCCTTTGCTATCCAGTGTTCTAACTTGGCTTCCTCTCAAAGCAGGCCCTGAGACAAGACTTCAGCACAGATATTTGGGAGATGATCCCAGGAAGCAATGTGAGGGTGTAGAGAAAGTAAGAGTGAAGAGAGAAAAGCCAATGAGTTGCTGCTGTGGGGAGTGGGCCCAATCACGCGGAGGGTCCCCGAGAAAGCACAGAGAGCCCTCACACATCCACAATACAGGGAGGTGGGGGCGAATCTACCAATTCCTGTTTCCTGTTGATTGAAAGTTAATTTGCCCACACTGCTGGTTGTTCCTGGCATCAGAGCAAGCCCCGTGGAGTGAGACAGCCCCCAGAATGGCAGGCACCTGAGTTGTCACAGGCTGAAGCTGTCTTTCCCGCTGCAGGTGAATGCAGGTGGTGCGGGTGGTGGTTGGGATGGGCCTGTGGGGGGGGGGGCACTGAATCCATCCTCCTGGATTGGAGAGGAAGGGAGCATGAAATCATTGTTTCCTATTTATAAACACCTGCTTCTAGATCAGTCTGCTTCTTTAAAGTAGGCTCAGGAAATATTTTTGGAAGTTTACAGGAAAAGTCAGTATTTTTAGTTATTATTTTTAGTAATTATTAATGATACCTTCTCTTTAAAAGAGTTCTGCTTTGGATAATAAGTTAACTGGTCATCCAATCCTTAGAAAATATCTGTGGCAGCCCCCATCCCTACTGGCATCACTAAGAGTACATAGGCTCTGTATCCACCTCTGTCCTGAGCCAACGTTCAGGACAATGTCCAGGACTGTGGTATGTTGGGGTCCCCTCTCTTCCCCTTTTGCACAGGGGAGCTGGACATTTAGAGTGTGGGGATGGAATGGCCCTCTCTTTCCACTCAATGGTCTTCAGCCTGCTTCCTTCCCTGCTCTTGAAGAATGTCTGGTTTGTCCACTTGTCCAGCTTTCAGTTCATTCTCACATCCTGGTTGCATTCCAGATTCCTCGGGCTTAGAGGGTAGCCCAGATTCTCCTCTCAGCTGGGACTGTGACCTTCTCATCTTCTTCCAACCCCTGTTTCCTGGGGCTGGACGAGCTTCCAGATCCTTTCTGACCCATGACAGTTGTAACACACTCAAGTTTTTGCCAAGAGGCCCCCTCCCTGCCCCACATGCTTGGCTTAGTCCTTGAGTCCCAGAACCACACTGGACTGCAGTTCACCAGGCCCCCTGGCCTTGGGGCTGAGTGGCTAGATAGCCTTTGCTCTCTAAGCTGTTTTTCTCTCACCTCCATTTGAGCAGGCCCTGGAGTTTCCAATGTACATTTCCAATGCACTCTGGGACCAAGATTGTCTGGATTATAACAAATTTTGGCACAAGTGTGTTGAAAACAAATGAGGGAAAACCAAAGGGATAGAAATGGTGAGTTCTGTACAATTCATTCATTTGTTCATTCATTCATGAATTTACTCAAATATTACTGATCTAGCAACACAGTTCTACACTCACAGTAGGTCCTTAGGGTTGGTGGGCCTGCCCAGACAGGGGATAGGTGCAGAAGTATGTCCCCCAGGGCTACTGAAAGCAAGGTGGGGAAGACTGGCTCAACCCTGATTTTCTTCCCACTCAACTTAAGGTGTGGGCAGACTCCCTCATGGGTCAGGTTGGATGGAGTTCAGTTCAAAAGTGCATTCTTTTTTTTTTTAATTTTAAAAATGTTTTTATTTTATTTTTAAGAGAGACAGAGTGTGAGCAGGGGAGGGACAGAGAGAGAGGGAGACACAGAATCTGGGGTAGGCTCCAGGATCTGAGCTGTCAGCAGAGAACCATGAACACATGAACACATGGCACAAACTTGTGAACCAACAGATTAAGACTTGAGTCAGAAGCTTAACTGACTGAGCCACCCAGGCACCATGGGGAAAGGTACATTCTAATTAGTATATCAGCTATGTGACCCTAGGGGTAAGAATAATGTTGAGATTTTTCTTTGCTCTGGGTTCAAATTTCCATGAAGCATGTAATCCTGTCCTTTCTCCTCCCTATTAGCCCTTCCCTGACATGCTCCATATCTGTCTGCTCACAGAAAGGCCATGTTCAGCTCTGCTCTGAGCTTTATGGGGGCAGGCTTCTGGAGGTGATTCTGTGCTGATCTGGTGCTACTTGGGACTAGAGGGTGAGTTCTATTTTGAAGTACAGAATTAGGAAGCCTAAACCTTAAACCATGTTCTCCCTCATCGACTATATTACAGTAAGAACATTTTGATCTCTGTTTTCCAAATACCCATGTCCATCTTCCAATAGTTCTTTGTTCCAATTCTTGGGGTTGCTGAGGATTAAATGAATCTTTAGAATAGGACCTGGTGCTTAGTGAGAGTGTTAGCTATTGTTATTGTTGGTAGTATAATAATAGTAAGAGTAACCTGATTTCTCACCCCACCTAGTTGAGAGAAACAAAAGAACACTATGAAGTATGTAGCTCAGGCATGGGAAAAATAATGTTTTGGACAAGGGAAGAAGTGAGTGGAAATGCACAGAGTGAGGTAGGGATTGTGAGAAGAGAAGTGGGTGACATGGGGTCAGTCACACCCGAATCTTGACAGGCCCAGACAGCTTTCCTGAAAGCAGGCTCAAAACTTGCCTCCCGGTGGAGCCTGGGGAGCCTTGGATTGCTGGCTGGCCCCACCAGAGGGTGGGATCTTTCTACCATGGCCTCAGGCAGGAGTGCCACACCCTTCTTGCCTTTGTTCCATTTTTGATCCTGGGAGTGGGGGTGGCGGAATGGAGAGCAGGAGAATGCAAACAGAACACATCAGACCTTATTAAGTTTGGGCTGCCAGAGTCTGGGGGCGGGGGGGGGGGGGTTGGCCATCATTGCAGATTCTTTCATTTGCTTATTCAAAGGCCTGTTGATGAGCAGGTTAGTCTATTCTCATTACTTATGATTAAATTATTGACTGACTAGCTACTTCATATCTACTTCAACTAACTGTGTTTAGTTTGGGAGTTAACTTGCCCAGGGAATACCTCCAAGGAAGATGCCAGTAACTCTTTAGCAGCTTATACAGGATCCTTTTTCTTTTCTACCAAGTTATTTTAAAATGCAACAGTTGATGGGGCGCCTGGGTGGCTCAGTCGATTAAGCGGGCAACTTCTGCTCAGGTCATGATCTCACAGTTTGTGGATTCGAGCCCCGCGTCAGGTTCTGCGCTGACAGCTCAGAGCCTGGAGCCTGCTTCTAATTCTGAGTCTCCCTCTCTCTCTGACCCTCCCCTGCTCATACTCTGTGTCTCTCTCTCTCAAAAACAAATAAGTGTTAGGAAAAAATAAAATGCAACAGTTGAGAGAGCTATCAAGCATTTTTATGTTATTATTCGGTGTTTCTTACAACTTGGCTGAGATGACAACATTTATGGGGATCGCCCTAATTTCTGATGGCTCCCCGAATGCATACTAGGACTTTCATTTTCATTTTGAAGGAACTCAAAGAAATATCATGATCTTAAGCGGGGTGCAAATGGTGGAGAGATAGATATTATTAAAACGTAAATGTTCCTTTTTACATTAATAATGAAGAAAGCTGAAGAGCCATTCTGGTAGCAAACACACCTTTTTGAGTGTCTTAAGTATGTCTGTGCCAGGGCAGTGAGTGAAGAGGAGAGTCACTGCCCCTCTAGTAGTCCATTCCCAGGACATCCCGGTCTCATACATGGTCCCAAGTAATCCAGGATGGAGCAGTGTTAGAGGGGATCTCCTTCTTTCCCCTCAGTTTCTCTGACCATCTGACTTCCTCATCCCCTTGAGCGAGATGGCTGAGGTAGGTCAGATGGTGGATTCCAACAGCCAAATGACCCAGGTTTGGGAACCAGGGCTCGAGGAGTATGGTGTGGTGGAGTTGGAGGGGGAGAGTCCAATAAGCCTGATAGTACATATTGGACCCATAAGCACATCAGCACTGCCTTATCTCTGGGGATGTGGCCGCTTGCTTAAAAAGCCTCTTCTACTATGGTGAACCTCCCAGACTTGGTTGCCATTGACCTCTTTTATGAGATTATTTCCTCTAGCTGGGTATTTCAGTTCTTGAATGCAAAATCTTTAAAGCTCATATGATTTCTTAACAGTTTTCCATTAGAGCCACCATAAAAATATTCTCTAAGTTGGATAGCAGCTGGCATTACCTTGATTCCAAAACCAGACAAAGACCCCACTAAAAAGGAGAACTAAGACCATTTTCCCTCATGACCATGGGTGCAAAAATTCTCAACAAGATAATAGGACACTGGATCCAACAATACATTAAAAGAATTATTCACCACAACCAAGTGGCATTTATTCCTGAGATGCAGGGCTGGTTCAATATCTACAAATCAATAAATGTGATACATCACATTAATAAAAGAAAGGATAAGAACCACATGATCCTCTCAATAGATGCTGAAGAAGCATTTGAAAAAATACAACATTCTTTCTTAATAAATCTTCAAGAAAATAGGGATAGAAGGAACATACCTCAAGATCATAAAGGCCATATATGAAAGACTCACTACTAATACCCTCCTCAATAGGGAAAAACTGACAGTTTTCCCCCTAAAGTCAGGAACCAGACAGGGTTGTCAACTTTCACCACTGTTATTCAACATAGTGTTGAAAGTCATAGCCTCAGCAATCAGACAACACAAAGAAATAAAAGATATCCAGACTGACAAAGAGGGAGCCAACCTTTTCTCTTTGCAGATGACATGATACTTCCTCATGTGGAAAATCCAAAAGATTCCACC
This sequence comes from Suricata suricatta, assembly GCF_006229205.1. Classification (NCBI taxonomy): domain Eukaryota; kingdom Metazoa; phylum Chordata; class Mammalia; order Carnivora; family Herpestidae; genus Suricata; species Suricata suricatta. The sequence goes on along the minus strand of NC_043700.1, from coordinate 152,775,413 downwards.
AAAAAACAGCTAGAACTGACATATGAATTCAACAAAGTCATGGCATGTAAAATCAATGTACAGAAATTGGTTGCATTTCTATAAATCAATAATAAAGCAGCAGAAAGAGAAATCAAGCAATTGATCCCATTTACAATTGTACCAAAAACCATAAAATACCTAGGAATAAACCTAACCAAAGAGGTTAAAAATCTATACAGTGAAAACTATAGAAACCTCATGAAAGAAATTGAAGAAGATGCAAAAAGATGAAAAAACATCCCATGCTCATGGATTGGAAGAACAAATACTGTTAAAATTGTTGATACTACCCAGAGCAATATAAATATTCAATGCAATACCTATCAAAATGTCACCAGCATTCTTCACAGAGCCAGAACAACCCTAAAATTTGTATGGAACCAGACAATAGCCTGAATAGCCAAAGCAACCCTGAAAAAGAAAACCAAAGCTGGAGGCATCACAATTCCAGACTTCAAGCTGTATTACAAAGCTGTAATCACCAAGACAGAATGGTTCTGGCACAGAAACAAACATATAGATCAATGGAACAGAAGAGAAAACCCAGAAATGGACCCACAAATATATGGCCAACTAATCTTTGACAAAGCAGGAAAAAATATCTAATGGAATAAAGACAATGTTTTCAGCAAATGGTGTTGAGAAAACTGGATAGCAACATGCAGAAGAATGAACCTGGACCACTTTCTTACACCATACACAAAAATAAACTCAAAATGGTTGAAAGACCTAAATGTAAAGACAGGAAGCCATCAAAATCCTAAAGGAGAAAACAGGCAACAACCTTTTTGACCTCAGCAGCAGCAACTTCTTACTTGGCATATTTCCGGAGACAAGGGAAATAAAAGCAAAAATGAACTATTGGGATCTCATTAAGATAAAAAAGCTTCTATACAGTGAAGAAAACCATCAACAAAACTAAAAGGCAACTGATGGAATGGGAGAAGATATTTGCAAATGACATATCAGATAAAGGGTTATCGTTTATCTATTTATCCAAAATCTATAAAGAACTTATCAAACTCAACACCCTCCTCCCAAAAAAACAAATAATCCAGTGAAGAAATGGGCAAAAGACTTCCAGATGGCTACCAGACACGTGTAAAAAGGCTCAACATCACTCATCATCAGGGAAACACAAATCAAAACCACAATGAGAATCACCTCACACCTGTCAGGATGGCTATAATTAACAATTCAGACAACCACACAGTTGGCGAGGATGCAGAGAAAGAGGAACTCTTTTGCACTGTTGGCGGGAATGCAAACTGGTGCAGCCACTCTGGAAAACAGCATGGAGGTTCTTCTAAAAATTAAAAATAGAACTACCCTACAACCCAGAAATTACACTACTAGATATTTATCTAAATGATACAGGAATGCTGATTCAAAGGGGCACATGCACCCCAATGTTTATAGCAGTGCTATTGACAGTAGCCAAAGTATGGAAAGAGCCCACATGTCCAACAGATGAATAGATAAAGAAGATATGGCACCTATATATACAATGGAATATTACTCAGCCAATGAAAAAAGAATGAAATTTTGCCATTTGCAACAACATGGATGGAACTAGAGTATATTATGCTAAGTGAAAATTAGTCAGAGAAAAGACAATATATGATTTCACTCATATGTGGAACTTAAGATACAAAATAGATGAATATAAGGGAAAGGAAGCAAAAATAATATAAAAACAGGGAGGGGGACAAACCATAAGACTCTCTTTAAAAATTTTTTTTAATGTTTTTTATTTACTTTTGAGAGAGAGAGAGAGAGAGAATGAGAACATGAGCAGGGGAGGGTCAGAGAGAGAGGGAAGTACAGAATCTGAAGCAGGCTCCAGGCTCTGAGCTAGCTGTCAGCACAGAGCCTGATGTGGGGCTCGAACCCATGAACCGTGAGATCATGACCTGAGCCAAAGTTGGACGCTCAAACGACTGAGCCATCCAAATGCCCCCATAAGAGACTCTTAAATACAGAGAACAAACTGAAGGTGCTGGTGGGGTAGGTAGGGGGAAGAGCTAAAGGGGTGAGGGGCATTAAGTCGGATACTTGTTAGGATGAGCACTGGGTGCTATATATGAATGATGAATCACTAAATTTTATTCCTGAAATTATTACACTATATGTTAAGTAACTTGGATTTAAATTTTAAAAAATTAAAAAAATAAAAATAAATAAAGTAGATAGCAAATGCCTTAACTATTTGACTTAGTATTCCTACCTCAGGGATATAAGTAAGAACCTGGGGAAAGAATCTAACTAGGGCATTTATCCGCACTAACAGAAGGGAAAAAAATCAGGATCAACCCATTATCCATCAATAGGGGATTGGTTAAATAAGTTATGGTGTATCCATATGAAATATTGTGGAGCCACTAAAAATGTCAGAGGATATTACTTATGGATGTACAAGTATGTTCAGAAATAATAAGGGAAAAAAAGCAAGATGCAAAACAGCACATACATATGATAATAAAAGCTATCATTTATGGAGTACTTGTTGTGTGCCCGGCATTGTGCTCTCTGCTTTTCTTGCATTATCCTAAATAATCCTTACAATACTTCAGTGACACGGGAGGTATATTCTTCATTTCCAAGATGAAAAAACTAAAGCTTGAGAAAGTGAAATGACTTGCTGCTATGGACTGAATGTTTGTGTCTCCTAAAGTTCATATATTGAAACTTATTTAGAGGTGGGGCCTTTGGGGAGGGGGGTTAGATTATGAAGGAAGAGCCCTTGTACAGAAGAATAGCGTCATTACAAGCGATCCCGGAGAGCTGTTGGGTCCCTTCTGCCATGTGAGGACATAGCAGGTGTCAGAGTCCAGCTCCAGCAGGTCCAGGGCTCCCTGAAGGATGGACGGTGTTGGTGAAAGGGGGAGGGAATGAGAGAGCCATGAGAGTTTCTTTCTGATCACCAGGCAGGCATCTCTGCACTAACCTGAGAGTTGGCTTTATTTATAGTAAAAAATGTATGGGGCCAGCACAGAAGTGGCATTTGCCTTAGACAATGATTTCTGATGACAAATTTCTTTGGCATGTAAAAATTTTCCAGAACATAGATTGGTAGAAGACTCATGCATAATCTTTATCAACAGTAATTGATGGAAGTGACTAGATGCTTATCACACAGGGAAGGAAGGTATCTTTCGCATTTAAATACAAGACAATGTTTTTAGCATAGCAAAGGCAAAGGTTACTTCTTTGTGAGCAGGGGTCAATAGCCTATTTTCTTGAGGGGAAGTAAAACAGGTTTCTCAGGAAATGCAATATTTGCTCCTATAATCACAAAAGAAGAAATTCCTATAATTTTCCTTCACAAGGAGCAATCAGCATATTTTAGAATAAGGGAACAAGTCACTCCTGATACCAATCAGCAAGGTGCCTTGGGGGGTTGGTGCTCGAAAAATAATTGAGGGAGGGGTAGACATTGGTCACCATCTGACGGTGGGAGGCGTGCAAAACCTGCCTTACTTCATGAGGAGTTTTCTCAACTTAGTGAGTTCAGAAATGGCTCCCAACAAGCAGGAAGACTTCTACGACCCAGGAAGGGGGCTCTCAGCAGACCCTGAATCTGCTAGAGTGTTGATCTGGAACAGCCCAGTCTCTAGAACCATGAGAAGTTAATGTCTGCTGCTGAAGCCATCCAGTCTGTGGTTTTCTGTTGTAGCAGCCTGAATTCACTGAGATGCTTGTTCAAGGTCACATGCAAAGCTGGGATTCAAGTTCTGATTCCCACAGTCTGTTTTTTGGCTTAAAATACACACATGCTTAAAAGAGACAGAGGGACGTCTGAAAAGATAGATAACACAGTGTTCATGGTAGTTAATTCAGGATGGTGGGATCACACCTGATTTTAATTTTCTTCTTTTTTTGCCTATTTGTGTATTCTAATTTATCTTTAGTGAAAAGGTATTCTTTCTTTCCCGTCCTTCCTCCCTTTTCTCTTTCTTCTTTTTCCCTCTTTCTTTCTTTCATTCATTTATTCCATAAATATTTATGGAAAGCTGTCTGTATTCCAGGTACTGTTCTAGCCCTGAAAATAGAGAAGGAACAAAGTAAACAAAAACCCTTGCTCTCATGGAGCTTATCTTCTAATGGAGGGAGGCAGGCAATTAACCAAATAAATAAATACACTGTGAACTTGAAGGTGGTGGATGCAGTGGGAAAAATAAAACCAGAAAGGAACATAGGGAGTGCCAGGGCAGCAGGCTGTGATTGTGACTTTGAATAGAGTGGACCAGTGTTGGCTTGGCTGAGGATGTCATACTTGCGCTGAAAGTTGAGAGTCACCCAGGAATTGGCCACACGGAGAAGCCAGGGGAGGGGGAGGAGGGCTGGAGGAGGTCAGGGTACCACCGTGACTGCTGGCCTGCCCCTGAGCGGCGAGCAGGTGGCTCCCCACCCCTCCCTGTGCTCACACATCTTCCCTGCCCACCATTCCCAGGTGGGAGCTGTATCAAGGATGGATCCTTGAGAGAGCAAGGAGTTGAAAACACCTGCAAGGTAGGCGAGACTAAACCTCTTCCGGCCTCCGTAGAAGCTTTTAAGATTCTGGTGGGTGGATGTGCAGTAGGCTGCCCCTGTGGCCCCCAAGACAAGCCTGGTAAGTGAGTTCCCCCCATGTTTAGCTGTGGGCAACCTGGAGTGGCTGCCTCTTGTGTAGGTGTCTCCTTGCGCTCAGAGCTCTGGGCCAGTTTCAGATTTGACCCACCCGGGAAGCACCTGAGCTTATGAAGCAACACAAGTGTTCTAGGCAACCAGGAGCAAGAGCAGGGCCTCCAGACAGGAATCTACCTGGAGGTGTTGAGGAATAACCCAGAGGCTAGGGTGGCTGGGGTGTGGGGAGGAAGGGGGAGGAGGAGGAGGAGGAGAGGAGGTCAGAGATGTAGCAGGGGCCACAAGAACTTTCCGTGTTTGGGAGACTTGGATTTTTCTGAGCAAGATGGAGAGTAGAGTGTTTTTGGCAGAAAGGCGACATGATCTGACTTATTTTAACAGGATAACTCTGGCTGCTGTGTAGGGAACAGCTGTGGGGGAGGAGGCCAGAATAGGATCATATAAAACAGTTAAGAGGCTGCTGAAATCATCTGGTCAAGAGAGATAGTAAGTAGTTTGATCTAGGGAAAGGCTTTTCCAGCTGGACACTAATTAATATTTTAGGGGTGATAATTTTTTTAAGTTTTTATTTTAATTCCAGTTAGGCTACACACAGTGTTCTATTAGTTTCAGGTGTATGGTATAGTGATTCAACAATTCCATACATCGAGGTGATAATTCCTTGTTGAGGGGGGGCTGTCCTGTGCATTGTAGGATGATTGGCAGGGTCCCTGGTCTCTGCCCAGTAGATGCCAGTAGTGCCCTCTCAGTTGTGACAATCAAAAGTGCCTGTGGATATTGGCCAAATCTTCACTGGGAGGTGAAATTGACAAAGGTGGTTGAAGCTCACAGAAGACCCAGGCTGATAGCAGTGGAGATGTGAGACGTGGTCGGATTCAGAATTTGTGGAGTTTATGTGTGGTGAATGAGAGAGAGAGAGAGAAAGAGAAGTCAAAGCCAATGCCAAGGTTTTTGACCTGAACAACTGGAAAAGGGGATCTGCCATTGACTGACATGGAGAAGCCCATTGGTGAAACAAATTTAAGGGCAGGGCAGCCTGGAGCTCATATGAGAGGTCTGGACTCAAGTTTATGTATTACTAACTGCTTATGTAATCTTGGAAGAGGCAGAAAGGAGTTAAGATCATTGAGGTATTAAATGGTGTTACAGTGACTATACAGAAAGAAGTATTGCCAAGAATTCTGAGGACCTCGAGGTCATAGACGTACCTTCTGAGGTCATGCATTCTCAGTTTGAGACTTAGGGTCAAGAGTAATTTATCTCAGTGAGAATAGGTGGTTACTCAGCACTTTGGATTCTTCTGTGAGGGAAGGACACCAGGATATCTCTGGACTTTTAGAGCTGAAGCAATGGGCTGGAGCAAAGCCTCCGATCTCCACAGTCTTGGGTCAATATTGACTTATTTACTATTGTTCATTGGCTTCAATTACTCAGTGTTTGATTTCACCCCACCAAAGAGGAGGGCATGGTTGGGGAAAAGCCCATCACCTGAATACCTAGCATATTTGATTTACCAAACTGAAAAAAAAAATCATGTTCTTCGGTTGCAAAAATTCCATCGTGCTTTACCTACAATTCTTTGGCTAAGGCTGGAGCTGAAAAGTACTTTGCTACAGCACAGCTATATATAGAAACTTCTCATCTGTCTGAACATATAAACAACTGCAGGAAGTTTGGAATATGCTGACTGTGCTCTTGGTTTCTTTGTCACAGATTTTCTTGCCATTTTGTAGGGGACACATTCCTTTCTTTCTGTTTGGTAGGTTGTCTTCCTGACTCCTCTCTTAAACTTTTGGCAGAAGCTCTTCTTACTTCACTGTTGAAGAAAACAATTGCCTAAAAGAAAATGGCGCCCTGTTTTCCAACTGAATGAGCAGATCTCTCAATGTCTGGGAAGACAGTAAAATCTCTCTAATTCAGAATGGAGGTGGCAGAGGAGAAGGATCAGGAGAGAGGGAGAGGAAGCGCCTTGACTTTAAGTGAATGAAAATTCTAGCTAAAGAATTTTGCTTTTTGCTTTATTTCTTTTAAGTAAATACAATGACAAGAAGTAAGTTAGTAAGAATTCTTTAAGCAGAAGTCCTACTGGCACACACTTTAATAAGTATAAGAAATATATAACATGTGCACATTATTGCACAAGTACTTTTTTAAAAATAGCCTGAAAAGAGACTTTTTAAAACAGTTTCCATATTATTAACTAAATTGGTACAGTTGAAAAATTGCAATTTCATAAAGTCTGCATTAGTGGGTAACAGGATGATGTTCTCTTGGTGTCACACTGTCTGATGAATGCCATCCTTGTTTAAGCAGAAGTTAGGGTTAAGAATAATAGAAATAATTAATTATAAAGGGTTGTAGGGTTTTTCTTTTGGTTACATTTTTTAAAAATTTATGCTATAGGTCCATGAATTCTTAAGATTTTACCTTCTTTTAAATATTTTTAATTTTTTTTTTATTATTGAGAGAGAGAGCACAAGCAGGGGAGGGTTAGAGGGTGAGAGAGGGAGACACAGAATCCAAAGCAGGCTCCAGGCTCCAAGCTGTCAGCACAAAGCCTGATGTGGGGCTCGAACTCATGTACCATAAGATTATGACCCAAGCCGAAGTCGGACGCTCAACTGACTGAGCCACTCAGGTGCCCCAGATTTTACCTTTTTAAATACAGATAAACTAAACATCTCTCTGTTTTTGGTTTTTTCAACTGATCTTAAAGAAACACAAGTAGAATTACCTGCACTATATTGGGGTCTACAAACTGGAATCTGCACTTTCTTCACATCCTTAGCAAAATCACCATGGAACATTTTCCTATTTCCCCAACACTAAATGTTTATAGACATTTATAAGGCTTCTAGAATCTGTCCAACAGAACTTTCTCCAGTGATGGAAGTGTTTTATATTTGCTCGTCCAATCTAGTGGCTGCTAGCCATATGTGGCTTTTGAGCACTTGAAATATGACTAATGCTGATGAACTGAATTTTAAATTTAAATTAATTTTAATTTTTAAAATGTTTATTTATTTTGGAGAGAGAGAGAGAGAGTGCACACAAGCAAGCTGTGGAGGGGCAGAGAGAGAGAGAGAGAGGGAGACACAGAATCCAAAGAAGGATCCAGGCTCTGAGCTGTCAGCACAGAGCCCAATGCGGGGCTCGAACCCACAAACCATGAGATCATGACCTGAACTGAAGTGAGCGCTTAACTGACTGAGCCACCGAGGCACCCCTTAAATTAATTTTAATTTTAACAGCCATGTGTGGATTGTGACTAACATCTTGAACAGTTCAGCTTTCAGACATATTGTACAGCTTCAGAAATAGAATTCTGTATAACCTAAGACCATCCCTTACTTCTCACCTCTCCATCTCTGTCATCCGTCTTTCCTTCCTACTTTGAAACGTGCTCTGAGTACCTACTGCATGCAGGCTCTGTGGTTGGTACCAAAGAGGAGAGATTAAAGACATACCTCTGCCCTCCAGGAGTTAAAAGAGGTTGAAATGACAGTGACAGGTTGTGGGGAGAGCCCGATGAGCATGGGGGTATGGATCTCTTCCTCAAATATATCCATATGACAGGTGCTCAGTTTTGCTAAACCTCATGTTTTAAATGTTGAATATTCATCAAAATATTTATCAAAAGTAGCCCAGTGGGATTTATCAAGAAAGCTAAATGAAATATGCATGACTTTGGTATCCTGGGGATATGGATTGAGAAAAGACATAAAGAAATGGAGAAATGAGAATAAGAGGAACTAGGGGTTAGTCAGGGAGAGAAAGTGAAAGGGAGGCTCTGGCAGAAGGCATAATGTGGTAGTTTCAAGCGAGAGAGGATGTCGAAGTCCCAGGACAAGCTGTGAGAAGGCCTCAGAGCATGAAGATGGGGGAAATCTGGAGGGAGGTCAGAATGCCTGGGTCACCATTTGTCTCGGCTTAGGATTTATGCTTAGAAAAACAGCTAGGAAGGATTTTTGGCTCTTTTGTATATATACAGTTGCCAAGAGAAGGTTCTGGTTAGAGCAGAACCAGCATAGCTGGGAAATAAAGGAAATAAAATAGTTGGGCAACAAGCAGAAGAAAGTCTGGATCACGTTTATTATTATCCCTGGGACATACTTCCAGCTCTAATTATGATTAACTATCTAACTTCTACATCTTATTTGAATCTGTCCATCCTTCACTCTATGCTTTCCCACGCCACCCTTCTTTCAGATTCTGAGCTCTAAATTCTTTTCACTTCTGAGGTTCTACACATTATACATGTTATATATCCAATAGGTTTTAACTGAGCACTATATATATATATATATA